>NC_064814.1:10940619-11029929 GCF_023721935.1 Panthera uncia
GTGTGTGTGTGTGTGTGTGTGTGTGAGCGAGAGAGAGAGAGAGAGAGAGAAAGAGAGAGAGAGAAAGAGAAAGAGAGAGAGAAATACAAATAGGAACTCTAGTGACGGATTTTTGCCAAAGATTAAATTGAAGGTGAGTAGAACATTTAACATGTCATTTATAAAACATATATTTTCCCGTGTATCATATGGATTTGTACTTATTGGCACAATAGCCAAGATGGTTGTGGTGACTCTATTTCACGAACTCTGCATTATCCAACTTACAGGCGGATTTTTACTTTGCAAGTTGATTTCTATTATACATCTCACAAAATTAAAAGAATTGAAACCACATCTCTGCTGAAACACTTCACAAATGATTTTTATTGAAAAGCATAAAACTACAAAAAATCAGGGCTTCTCTTGAAGAGCCAGGGCATACATGGGTACCAGAATTGGGATGGATGTGAATATCTGTTCTTCATTTGCAACCCAAGGCTGTCTCCCCTCCGATCCCCTCCTCCGGCCATAGCCCCTGAACTCCTGTGTGGACCTTCTCTCGGATAGAGTACCTGAACCACAGGTTTGTGTATCACTAATCGCTGTTTACTGTGTTGGCTTCGTGTCATTAATACGAGGGGGTGGTGCTGTAGCTGGGGCGCTGGACACGATGCCTGTGACCCACTCCCACTGAACATTCTGTTCTGTTTGGGGGCGCTGCGAATGACCTCTTCTTGGCTCATCTCCCTCTGCGGCCACACAAGCATGCATATTTACCTCTTTCTTCCCTTCTTATTTTGTCTGTGTCTCCCGGTGCCTCCCCCAAATTTGCCAAACATAGCATCTTCTCCTTTTACTAAACCTAGATCTAAACCTCATCTAAACCTAGTACATTTGATTTCACTTCTGATTACTACCCCCCCCCCAACAATTTGTAGCCTGTGTTAAAAGGGACTCAGGGGGGGACTTTTGATATCCTATCCTGTCACCCTATATCCTGTTAATCTTAGGGTCACAAACAGAAAGTCCCCTGTGGCTTCTGCAACCCATGATTGATGTTGAAGCTACGGCTCATCTGTGGGAAATATGAATAGCTGGCAGCCATCATTTCAACCTTGAGCTCACCCTGACTAGGAACAGGGTTAGAAATGAGATCTACAGTTTCCTGATGCTTCTCTAAATCAAGACCTCTTGGTTTTATGTCCGGTAGAGCTGAGCCATTCCATGCCAGACCTCAAACAGGAAACTTCCCATGAACTCAACCACCTAACCACTGTGTGTAGAATGAGATGAGACGGGAATGCCATTCGGTCAGGCTGCCTGGTCTCTGAGGCAGAGCTTCATGGGGTGACACTCCCTTTGTCTTAGACTCTTCTTAGGCTGGTAAGTTCAGAAGCATCATTTTGTTAGTGCACCAGAACCAAAGAGATTCTCAGGAGCCGACTCACAGTAACCTAATTCCTAGGTGCCAGATGAATGAGCCAGAATGCAAACTTTTTAATTTAACATCAAGAGATGGTCTGTTCTGCAAGCATGAAATTCCCATCTGCAAACTGGAGCACCTTCTGTGTTGTGTCTGGGTATTAGAGAAACCAGGCTGTGATATTGAATTTGGTTGGTAAAAATTGGGGCCAGAAGAGAAATGTGGGATCTTAAGGCCTGAGGAACATGCCCCGACTGTCCATTGCACTAATGTGGTCGAGTGCAGCCTTACTCCTTCCTGGATTGGGCTGGATGCAAACTCTGTCAAGTTGCTTTTAGGACTCGCCTTCTTCAGAACTCCATGACAAATATTTCTTTAACTATTTGTGTCTTTGATTGGGCTACGGATATATTGTCAAATTTGAATGATTTAAAACCAGGGTATTTGGAGCGTGGAAGACATGAATTTGTTCCGATTTTAACTTGACCGTTATGCTGAGCATAACATCAGCATAGTGCTGAGCAAGTTGGTTAACTTCTGTAAGCCCCGATTTTGTGAAGTGTGGATAATAATAGCATCGTGAGGTTGTTGTGAGGACTGAGTGAGGTAACTCAGGTGAAGCACTTAGCACAATGTCGGGCATAATATTCAACCGATGTTTAGTTGGCTGAAAGAAGCCTTACTCTTTCTCCTTGTTGACTGTAGGACATGTTATGAATTCTGCACATATCTCAGCACTTTATGTGTTGGTTGTTCTCGGTTAACTGTGACAGGTTTTGTTGGAGCCCCCCTGCTGCTTTCTCTGTTGAGTCCATTACCGAACCCAGGGAACATCGGGACCAACAGAGATAAGGGCAACAGGATCTGTTCTCAGAGAAGGACCCCAGTCCTGTGTGGTCTCCCCTGTCATTTCTGATCTCCACAAAAGTGATTCTGCTTATAAGGCTGTTCTCCCTCCGCCTCCTGGGCCACCTTCTTCCTGTTGGCTGCCACAGAGTGAGAATGTTGATATAGTATGGGGACATCCTTTCCAACTGAGTACCAGAACATTCCAGAAAATAGAGGAGTTGGACCCGCATGTGGTAATCATTTCACTATGTAGATGTATATCAAAATGTTTTCAGTAGATACAATTTTTACTTAAAATTTTTTTAAATGTTTATTTATTTTTGAGAGAGAGAGAGCATGAGTGAGGGAGGGAGAGAGAGGGAGACAGAGAATCCAAAGCAGGTTCTAGGCTCTGAGCTGTCAGCACAGAGCCCGACTTGGGGCTTGAACCCACTGACTGTGAGATCATTACCTGAGCCAAAGTCAGATGCTTAACCGACTGAGCCATGCAGGCACCCCTCCAATTTTTACTTAAAAAATAGATAGACTCAGGTCATGATCTTGCATTTCGTGGGTTCGAGCCCCGCGTTGGGCTCTGTGCTGACAGCTCAGAGCCTGAAGCCTGCTTCAGGTTCTGTGTCTCCCTCTCTCTCTCTCTCTTTCAAAATTAAATAAACGTTAAAAAAATTTTTTTTAAGTAAATAGTAAAATAAAAAAAGAAAGATTCCATCCTTAATCTGGTGCTTTCTTTAAGTTGTCAGGATGGCTTTGCTTGACAATGTCACTGTCAGCTCCAGTGAAATATTTCATTAGCCCGAGTGTGGTGGTTTTGCCAGTTGAATGTAGGTGTCTTAAAGCAGGATGGTGAAATCATACTCCCCACGTTATTGGGTGCCAGGCATGCTTAAGAGCTTTGCATGCATTCATTAATGCGGTCATCTCAACCCTAGGAGGTAGACGCTATTAATAGCCCCAGTTTAAAGATGAGGAAGTGGAGATACATAGGTTAAGTAACTTGCCCAAGGTCTCACAGTAGGTGGCAGGGCTGAGAATCAGACCCAACTGGTCTGGGGTCAGGCATCTGTTCTAAATCAACATGTGATTCTGCTTCTGGACCTGAAATGGCAGTGTTCTCTTTCAGCTTTTTCTAATGGCTTAGTAGGGACCACTTGTTCTGAATTTTTACCCCGGTCTCCTTTTCTCCCTCAAGTTACAGAGTTCTCTTAAATGGGCTATAATTTTTATGTGCCTTCTACTGTGAGACTTCTCTCTGCACCCACAAAACTATGCCAGGGATCAGGGAAGGTGGTCTTTTGGATGGTGGCAGCAATGGAGGAGGGCACAGTTATTTTCTTCTGATGGGTCAGCGGTACATGAGCTGACAAACATGTGCAGAGAGACCTTTCTATCCTTACATACAAGTTGGAGATAGGCAGCTCTTTATAACCAACAATGTGGATTTGGAGAAATTCAGCCCGAAGTGTGGTCTCTGTAGGTCTTCTGGTTTAGTAGAGTTATGTTGCTCGTCTCAGGGCTACAGATATCAAGTAGGTAGGTCCAGTTCTCTCCAGAATAAATCTTAAGTACCTGCTGGACCCACTGGGCCACCACAATGAGCTATAAAGCAGAGGGTTTTGCCCCTGGCTTAGAAACAAAGGCCTTTTTGATTTTTTTTCTCTTTATAGAAGGACACAAAGAAGGGAGCCACAAACCTGCCTTCTTTCTAAGAAATAGTAAGATAAGGGGCACCTGGGTGGCTCAGTTGGTTGAGTGTCCAGCTTTGGTTCCAGTCATGATCTCGCTGTCTGTGAGTTCAAGCCCCACGCTGGGCTTTGTGCTGACAGCTCGGAGCCTGGAGCCTGCTTCAGATTCTGTGTCTCCCTGTCTCTCTGCCCCTCCCCCACTCATGCTCACTCGCGCGCGCTCTCTCTCTCTCTCTCTCTCTGCCAAAAGTAAATAAATATTAAAAAAAATTTAGAAATAGTAAGATAAACTTTAATCTCAGGTATTTTCTTCAGGTATACCAGTATGTCCATCTTGATTCTTATGTTGTTCCAGATAGAGAGGGAGGAGAGAGAGGGAGGGAGGGAAGAGGGGAGGGGAGACAGTGGAGGTGAGCCATGGGGAGGGGTGGGAGCAGCAGGAAAGCATGTTCAGAAACTTTGCTGCTGGTGACACCTTAACTGGAATATTTAGAAACATCGGCATATTACATATTTTCTTATGTGTATATAAGGGGTGGCCTGGGGCTTAAAAGCATCATCTAAGAAAACCCTCCAAATATAGTGCTCAACCTGAAATGATCATTTGACTACATAAACACTTTCAATGTGCCAAATAGGGTTGGTTGTTCCCATTTGAACTGGGTGCGTGGGTTGTTCCCACGAAGCTTGTGAATCATTCATGAACACACCAGATCCTTCAAGTTAGCCAACCAGCCAGAGGATTCATTTCCTATAAAGGCATTTGATTACAGTGTTGAAACAGTGCATTCCAGGCTTGCTCGCACTGATTCTAACCATGGCATTATGTCATGGACGCCGGTCGCCTCAGCGTAGAAATTCTTCCTAGTACGGATGGGTGCTCTTCCCTTCTCTTCTGGGACACTTCCCATTTCTCCTGAATTTTAATCTCTTCCTCCCTCCTGTTTGGAGGTGGCATTTGCTTTTAAAATGCTTTGTATTATCAGAACGTTCGTTAAAAAAATTTTTTTTTAATGCTTTATTTTTGAGAGAGACAGAGAGACAGAGCACGAGCAGGGGAGGGGCAGAGAGAGAGAGGGAGACACAGAATCCGAAGCAGGCTCCAATCTCCCTACACCTCCCATGTTTAGAAATAAGATTATGGATCACCAAATGGGTTTTGATACTCTTTCCCTTTCCAACACAGGCTCTAGCAAACAAAAAGCCATTTTGCTCTTTGGAGTCTATCCTTTGTAAGACTGTGTCTTACCAGGACTTTATAAGACTTCTAGAAAAAGGAAACTGGCATTATAATTGCCTTACAGGACTGGGATCCACCTCAGAGTTCTGAGTTTCACATATCTCTAATTCAGCCTAGTTTCTAACATTGGGAGTGTGGTACATGGGATACTTTGCTCTGAGTAGGAGGAAGAGATCCTATTTTTAGGATAGATTGAGAAGGGCATTGCTATATCAGCTCAAGGTTAGCCTGAGTCCAGCAAGGTTCCTAAACCCTACATCCTGTTGGAATCAAAACTCAGAGCAGATTGAGCAACTCTGACTTCTCACCAACTGACTTCCCAGTTAGTGTCGCATGTACTTATGGGGTCCACTGGGAACCATCACTGAACCAGACACAAAGGAAGAAGGTATTTTGGAAGGAAATGACAAATGCCTGGTTTTCAATTGGGGGACAAAACCTCCCTTCTGCATGGCCTTGTACAGCTTATAGGACCCCTTCACCATTATTATTCCACTTAGTCCTTCTAGCACTGCAGGGCCCAAGTTGTTCTGGCCCTTTTACTCAAGGTCATACACATAGACTGGGGTGAGACTCTCTCCTAGGTCTTCGGAGTCCAAGCCCCATGCTCGTCCCACATTTCCCTCCTGCAGTCTGAGATGGAATGCAGTGAAGTGCTACCAGGGGTAATCTGGGCGTTCAGATGAGAGGGAAGTTATTGATGGGAAAGAGATCACTGGGAGTTCTGCATTCCACTCGCTTAGTGTAAGTTGCTACTTGTCTGGAGGAAGTGACTGCTGAGCCCAGAGTTAAACAATACTTTTTTTGTCTTTGTCGTGGGCGCCAGCCATCAAGTGATATCTGATACAAACCCTAAGACTTCAAAAATGATTTATGCCGTAGAATTGCAGGCTTGATCACAGGAAGACTTTGTTCTGTTCTTTTTTTTTTTTTTTTTTTTTTAATCCCTGAAAGCTGAGCACTATTAAAATTACAAAATCATGATTGGATCACTAAATTGACAGGGAAAGAATTTTGACGTGCGATAATGACACAATTAAGTCTAGGGCTGTAGTTCAAAGCAAAGCTTATATAAAAATAACATTTGCATAGTGCTCTTCAGTGTACCAAGTAGCATGCCATAAACAATTTCCTTTGATCTACGCTACAAACCTGTCAAGTAGCCATGGTCCTCCTTTAACAAATAAGGAAATTAAATTTGAAAGAGGCTAGATGCTTTGCCCTGGGTCTTAAGTGGCAAGTTTAGGATGTCAGGTCTTTTGACTCCACATTCTGTATTTGGTTTGTCGTTATTTACTAAATCTTCTGGAAACATCGAATAATTTTTGTAGGGATGGACTGAAACCCTCTGGGACCTCCTGTGAGAAGTTTTGGTAATGGCGGGTACATAAATGGTATCTTCTCACTGTGTTGTCCTTGCAAGCAGCAATCATTCAATAATCAAAGTTATTGTGCAAAGTTGGTGGTATTAAGTCCACTTCTCTTTGATGGATGGATTGCAGGAGGAATCTAAGCTATTTTTTCATGAGCACCAGTCACAGGGAGAGGCAAGAACAGGGTTATGATGGGAGAGTTCCAGCTCCCTGTCCCTTGTTAAACAGTCGGAACCAACTCCCATTCCCTAAAGAATGGAAAGAGAAATAGCAAACATTTAATGAAAGGATCCACGTTATTCCTTCAAAATGCTCTAGATTCACTCTCCACAACCCTTCCTGAATCTTGATGAAAATATTTGGAGAAGCCTAATGGTTACAAAGTTTTGGAGAACACAGACATCTTCAAAAACACCTTGTGGAACTGAAGTATGCGAGCAGGGATAACAGCAGAGTTCAACAGGATTTGGACTCACGACTATCTATCTATTCAAGGAAACTGAACATTAAAGATCTTTCCCCCATTCAAGGTGTTCCCATATAAGGGTTCTTTCTTTGGCCAAGGAAGGATTTTAGAAGGGAAGTTCACAGCTTTTCACCTTCATGGCCGAAACAATCCTAGAACTTGTCTGACTGGCTCTAATGAGGAATGTAAGTAAACAAGACCTGAGTAAACAAAAGAGAAATCTGCCCATCACCTGTGGAGTCAAGTAATGTAGGGCACCTTCCTGGGCACTTATAAACCAATGCCTGTCTCTCAGAGAAATGGGTAACGTGCTTCCAAAGAAATGACACAGATTATCATGTTGACATTGCTTTGGATGCACATTACCCGTTTCTCTGAGAGACAGGCATTGACATTGCAGAGGCTTAGGAAAGGGTCAGAATAAAAGATACTCTGTCTAGCAAGGCGGGCCCACTGTGTTTGTTATTAAGAAACTAAGTACCTTAAGGGACTGGGGACTTTTTAAGCCTTTTTGGTAGGAGCAAGTATTGGCCTCTCTTTCATGAATGAGGGTCATTTTCATCACCTTGGGTTGTTAGGCTTTGGCAATTCTGGGGATGAAGCAAGGCTGCACGTGCTCGTGAGAATAAATGACTTTGCCATCCCTAATCTCCTGCGTGATGGTGCAGATTTTAACCAGTATTTGGGGCAGTACTCTGCAGGTACAGCAGAGCTCATGTGATCCGCGGGAGGCTGAGGATGATGTATTGTAAGCCGGGGCTGTGCGTTCCATGGCGCTGGCCTTACTGGAAGGCTCACATGTGGTGACACACGGGTTACAGGGAAGCCTAGAAAAAACAGAATTTTGCCTGTGATTGAGGGAAGGTAAGGATGGTTGTGGAGAACAACAGCGGTGGGTAATGTTTCAACATGGTGTCACTCAAAACAAGTATTTCCAAATGCTTATTTGTTCGTTTTGTTCTATCATTGGTGGAAGAAAAAGAATCAGACCAGATGCATGGTAAAGCAGCATCTTAGGCTTAGAAGCGTTAGATTCTGTAAGCTGCCATTGTGGACAATACCACAGCACTGTGGAAGAACACCACTCCAGGGGTTCAAGACCCGGGTGCAATCTAGCTTGTCATTTACCAGCTGGTGACCTAAGATAAGTCAAGGAACCCTCCTGAGCTTTAGTTTTTCATCCAGAACGGGTATAATGGGAGCTGCGCTTACAGGATTGACAGGATAACAGTGATAAGGGACAGGTTGAGAGGCTTATTATCTGAAGAAAGAAAGTTAATCAGGTGTTTTTCTTATCAGATGGCCTGAAACCCATCTATGGAAGAGTCTTTCATGCTTTATTGGGCAGCTTCTAGGTGCCTTCTGGGTGTATTTAAATGAAATTTTACACAATTGGAATCGGGACCAGTTAACAGAACTCTTTTTAAGAAGCATCATCTCTTTTGGATGATTCCAGGCACTTTGGTACGTCGGAGCTCCTCAGAGGGACTAGCTTTTGTTAACATTGTGCTAGTGTCATGTGGACATGCCAGTTCTATAAGAACTCTGTGAGCAGCGTCCACTGATTATTTGGGGGAAGGAAGTCTCCGTAACGGTTCTAACTAAGTCTGCATCTGGGGCATTAGTGTGGACTGAGTTGCTTCAAAGAGCTTGTGCTCTAGGCCCGTCCCTTATGGGTTGGTTAGCTTATCATTGAAAAACATTACAATTTCCATTAAAAAAAAAAAGATGCTGAAATACACACATCTACATGCTGCTCTTGGCATCAAGGACAAGAGGCTGGAGATGGGCATTTCAGCCTGAACAGACTGTTCCTCCAAAAGGAGCAGGGTCGCCCTACTCAATTTCATGAAAGTTCATCTAGTGGGGAAAATCTGTAAGTCACCAGGAATGTTTGAATGTTTGGGGAAACCATTGTTTTCCCTTGTACTTTTTAAAACCCAACATACAAGGAATTAACCTGGTGCGCTGGCTCTTCAAAATGACTCTGCTCAGCTAAGACCGCAAATTTGGACTAGGTTACAATTGTAGGTCTCCAAACAGCACAGCTTGAGATCATGTACCTAAAGTTCCCACCACTGGCAAGAAGATCAAAGCACATGCCCCCTATTGCCTAGAGACAGTACACACATGTGTGTCAGCATATTTTCTCATAGTTGTTTTTATTTTACTTACTCGACATCCGAACTCTCCAGAAGGCTGCGGTATGTGGCAATCTCACACTCCAGCTGGGACTTGACATCCAGCAGAATCTCATATTCTTGGTTCTGTCTTTCTAGGGCACACCTGATCTCTGCCAGCTGAGCCTCCACATTATCAATCAGACACTGGATCTGGGCCAGTAAGGCCGTGTAGCGGGCCTCTGTCTCCGCCAGGATGCATTCCTGGGAATCTCTCTACCATGGAGGAAGAAATTAAGATTTGTAATGATGATTCATTGGAGCCTGGTCTCTTGTGAACTGTATCATTTAAAAAAAATTTTTTTTGTGACAGGTACTAATGAATCTCCAAGCCCTCTTATTACTTCTTAACCAAAGAAATCCCAAATCAAAATGATCTACTCTGCTAAAGCTTGCTTCCTTTTATCCTCTTTATTTATTTTTGCTTTCCTTAAAGTACTCACTTCTCTTTCTCTTTCTTAATCACCTATCATACGACACTCTCCTACCTATGAGACAAACCAACAAACAAAAACGTCCAGCTTTAAAAACCTGTTACCATGGCACTTCATTCTGAGAATATTTTTACCTTAAAGAAGAAGTTAGCAGCATTAAGCCATGAACAATTCCTTCACTTGCAGGGCACCTGGGTGGCTCAATTGATTAAGTGCCTGCTTCTTGATTTCAGCTCAGGTCATGATCTCATGGCCCTGGGATGGAGCCCGGCATCATGTCCCACGCTGAGCGTGGAGCCTGCATGGGATTCACTTTCTCCCTCTCTCTTTGCCCCTCTCTTGCTTGTGCTCTCTCTCAAAATTAACATTAAAAAAAACCCCACAAAACAATTCCCTCACTGGATCCCTTCCTTTATATGTAAAACATGAGAGTTGAAACTTTGGTGATTACAATTCTTTCCTGATCCATCATCCTGTAAGTCCATGGATAATGCAATTTTAGGTTAGAATAACCTGTTATTTACATGGTTTTCCCAGTTTTCAGAGATGAGAAAACAGGTTCAAGAGGTTAAGTGAATTGCCCATGGTCACATGACTAGCTGGTGACAAATCTAGCTTTGGGGCAAGGTCTTCCAAATACCCTTCACATCAGAGCATTTAAATAATTCCCTACTTCACAGAGGCAGTACAATGGAAGCAGAAGTGGTTCCAGCTCTGGAACTGAATTCTGGCTCAGGCTCATCTCTTTTGTGACTTTTAACAAGTTACTTAATGCCTCAGGATCTCAGTGTCTCCATTCCTAAAATAGGCAAGGTGGCACTCACCTTGGATTTGGCATGGGAAAATCAGTTTATCTCCCTGAGCCTTATCTATAAAATTGGCTTAATAATTATGCCACCTCCCTTATAAGACTATTTCATAAATTTGATAGTTTAGAAAAATGTTTTGCATGTAATACAATGCTCTTGTAGTGTTTCCCAAAGTGTACTCCATGGATCCTTATTGCCATGAGATGCTCTTAAAAAAGGGGGTCCACAGTCAATTAAGTTTTGGAATGCTGAATGCCATGTATCTCCTTGGAGATCCATAGTGTATATTAGCTTATTAAAGGTCTGCAGGAAGTTACCCTGTTTAACCTTTGTTTACTCCAGCATTTCCCAGGCTTATCTGACCACAAGCCCTTTCTTGGCCATAGACTCTTTAACAAACAGAGGAACCTTTGTTCTGAGGGACACAATTTGGGAAACATTGCAACATGCAGGTGTCAGGGGCGATTGCCATCACTGCTGTGTTAGGCTTGGTTAGTTTCCTGGGTACCATTCGGTGCTGGGCCTGCAGTTCAATCTCTAGAGCATTCATGGTGCGTCTCAGCTCAGTGATGTCCTTCAGGCAGAACTGCTGCTGTTGAGAGCTGGTCACCACCTGCTGGTTCAGCCCCTCCATCTGAAACACAGTCAAAGACCATGCATATTATGAAGGAAACATGACTTTGATGGAAGGGTGCCTGGAAATGCAGGGTCAGCTATTCGGTTTTGACTTTTCTACCCTCCTCACCTGTGTGTTGAACCACTGTTCCACTTCTCTGCGGTTTGTCTCCATGATGGACTCATACTGACATCTCATTTCTTGTAGAACCCGGTTTAGATCGACAGAAGGGGCAGCGGTCACTTCAATGTTGAGTCTGTCCCCAAGCTGGCTCTGTAAGGAATTGATGTCCTATGGAAAGAAAAAGAATGTGAAGTCACTTGGTGACCATGTGACACCCTTGTGTTCTTGTTTGTCTAACAGCAATAATTTAGCTTAATGGTATCTGAATGTAGCTCACAATAAAGGAATAGATGATTTATAGGTACTATTGAGAGGCTATAAAATAACCTAAGACTATTTCAAATGTGACTCTGTGTTCAAGTATGTGGAACATTAGAAGGAATTAATTAGCAAGATCAGAGTCTTAAGGAATTTAGATCATTTCCCAGGATGGGTAATGGTGAAGCAGCATGGAGGTGGAGTTTATAATAAGAGACCAGAGTCTCTATGATGCCAATATGGGCTTTTGCCAATAGGGACTTACAGCAATAGAGGCAGAAATCAGTGCAGGGATGCCTACAAAAAGATGGGAAACCTGCGGGGGGTTTTCCCCCCTAAATTGGGTTGCTCCCTTGTCTGGAAGATCTGGAGGGGGGAGTGGAGGCTTCAGATTGTGTTCTAGGCAGTGGGTTGGAAACCCATTGGACCAATGGTAGTGGCAGTAGATATTCTTGGGCTGAAAAACAGAATAGTATCTACTCTTTGGGGACACCTTTTGTCAAGTTCAACTCAAAGGAATGGATGCTATTTTTAGAGGCTTAGCTTGTAATGACTCTCTTGGTTTTTCTCTTACCTCTTCATGGTTGTTTTTAAGGCTGAGGAGCTCTTCCTTCAGAGACTGGACTCGTGCCTCCAGGTCAGCCTTGGCGAGGCTCAGGGCATTCAGGATCCGCTGTAGGCCGTTGGCATCTGCCTCCACTCCCTGGCGTAGGGACACCTCAGCTTCGTACCTGCAAAAATGAGACACAAAAAGAAAGGCATTAAAATGCAGATGGTGTAAATCGAGCCAAGCAGAAGTCCCTTCCACATTTTCCTTTGGGCCTCTCATTTATTATATTTCTGTTGTGGGCTTGATTCTCTTTAGAGGTGAGACCATTTGATAAACATCACGGCTTAACCACTGTTCCCTTAATCGCTTTGCCAGCGTGAGGCCACATTGCTGTTCTTTGAGATGAGGGAATTTTTCCTCCTCCTGCCCCTGGAGGCAATGCAGGAGAATTGGAGAGTGCAATGGATTAGGAATTAGAAAACTTGCGTCCAACATTTTAGCTGTGTCTTGCCCTAGGTGTATGTCTTTGGGTATAACAGAGCCCCATGCAACCACAGTTTTCTGGGAATTGATTTCCTATGGAAATCAATCAATCACCTTTAAACAAGGTGATTGCATATTAGCAGCCCTACCTGTTTTCCTGAATTACTGTGCAGGTAGTCAGATGGGTTCATAAACTACAGGTAGTGTATACATGTGAGTGGTTATTAATCTTTGCCATTTACTGGATATGAAGGTCTTTTCTGGGCTGGTGCTGACATGGTATGGGGCAGGAAGGTTAGCAGATTTGGGGATACGCTTCTTGGGAGTGTGTCGCATCAGATGCAGGGTAAATTCTGTCGTGAATGACAGTGCTGGATGGGCTTACTTGGCTCTCAAGTCATCAGCAGCCAGTTTGGTGTTGTCAATTTGTGAGACCAGTCTGGAATTCTCAGCCTTGGTACACAAGATCTAGAATTAAGAAATTGTACACACAAATGAGACAAACACCAGGATCTTCTTTAAAAACCAAGGGCTTGTGTGTGTGGCGATTAAGGGGGTGGGGGTGGGGGCCGTTAGGCTTTCCATTGCTATGCTTAGGAAGCTTTGGGTGGGGGGCTTTGGAAGGTCAGATTTTTTTTGTTATTTTCCTAAAAAATCAGCAGAAACTACTCCAATAAAAACCTTGCATATGTTTTCCTGCCAAAATATAAAATCCATCCTCAATTTGCATCCTCTGGAATGTAGCCACCATGCAGGCAAGGACTTTTTAGCTCACTGTTATTTTCCCAGAGCCCAGAGCAATGTCTGGTGTTTGTTGGGGGTGCTCAGTAAACACTTTTTGAACAAATAAAGTGGAGTAAATCTGGCATGTGTAGCTGCAGTACATCACTCTGATCAGGAAACAGGTTTGATGTTGCAAGAAACCGTGGAAACAATTTGGAGGTGATGAAATGAGCACAAGAGGGGAAAAGAGTGGTAATGGTAGCACACTGGATAAAAAGTAAACTGTTTAGGCACTTCTTAAAACAAAATACTTTTTCTCAGGTCCCTGTTTTTGTTTCTAATTTTTGTTAAAGAAATGGCAGCAATTGGGGCGCCTGGGTGGCTCAGTCGGTTAAGCATCCGACTTCGGCTCAGGTGATGATCTCGCGGTTCATGGGTTTGAGCCCCGCGTTGGGTTCTGTGCTGACAGCTCAGAGCCTGGAGCCTGCTTCGGATTCTGTGTCTCCCTCTCTCTCTCTGCCCCTCCCCTGCTTACACTCTGTCTATCTCTCTCTCAGAAATAAATAAACATTAAAAAGTTAAAAAAGACAAAGAAAAAGAGAAAGAAAGGAAGAAAGAAAGAGAAAGAAAAGAAAGAAAGAAAGAAAGAAAGAAAGAAAGAAAGAAAGAAAGGAAAGAAATGGCAGCAATAGGTTGTTAACACATTTGGGACCAAAGCTATCTGGTTATAACAGCAGAACCTATCTCTGGAAGATGAGTAAGTATACAACTCTGAATATTGCCTCCAGATGACAATTTCATTCAAGAGATTTTCTTATTCTACAAAATATTTTTTTTCCAACATAAAATGAACTACAAATATTAAGGTTTAGCACATGGCTATTGCTTGGAGAGTGTCATTACACAACTTGATTATACACATTCCTAAGAATCTTACCTTCTGCTGGAGCTCCTCAATGGTAGCGTAGTAGGACCTGTAGTCAGGACATACGACACAAAGCTCTTTGTTACACTCCTTCTGGATTTTGCACTCCAGTTCAGTGTTCTCTTGTTCCAAGATCCGCACCTTCTCTAGGTAGTTAGCAAGGCGCTCGTTCAAAATTTGCATGGTCTCTTTCTCTTTACTGTTGATACCTTCACCACACCAGTCGCAGTCATCCAGAGGGGGACAGGCACCGAAGTTGTTAATCAAGCAGATGGGTGTGAGATAAAAGCAAGGAGTAGGGTGGCAGCTGTTGGCTTTGAGACCACCATATTGGCAGCTGGTGTTGGGAAAGATGGTCCTAAAATTTGTAATCCTAGAGCATCTTTGGTGTGGCGTGGAAGAAGAAATAGTTGTTGTACAGCCTTTGGTATCCATGGTGTGTACCCAGTTTTGGTTTATTTCAAAATCTGTGGTCCAGATCGAAAGCTCAAGCAACCTCGACTAAGTCTGAATTCCAAGCTCCTTGACTATTTCCTCTTTGAAGTGCTTATATAGCCTTTGCTGTAGGTGGGGTCATGGCTGGAAGGATGTTTTCCTTTCTACTGTTTATATCAAATCCCATAGGAACATCTCATTAGTCTGCTTTTTACTTGCCTGAGAAGAGTTACTTGTCTCATAAAAATGTGCATTTAGGCTGTTACTAAGTTATTACCCATCACAACCACTACCTGTCATTGGATACAGAGCTTCACATGAAATCTTCAAAAGGAAATGCCATCACAGTTCTACCAGCATCCATTATTAAGCAAGTGTGAGTATATGAAGTTCATTAAATCCTTGTTGACCTCTCCACCTGGCCTAAAGCTTGATCAGGAATGAGTTCATCCTTCTTTTCCTTTCTTCTCTAGAAAAGGGAAACTATTAATATCTAATAATTATTGGTGAACTCAGAAATCAGTATTTTATTTTGTTCTGCCCAACTGATTTTCCATTTTCATTGTTCAGACGTTGTGAGTATGGGTTAAAATGTGAGTTTTAAATAAGACCCTTTTTAAAGATGATTGCTAGATTCCTGTTTCAGCTTGCCAGGTAGGGTTGGATTGCTAACAATAAATTTCCTGAAAAAGAAGCTGGTTACCTTTTGGTTTTCCAAAACCCACGTTTTATGACATTTTTTTGTGCTCAGTGTTTGCTTGTGGAATTACATTAGCTAACAATTTGTCTTGGGGTTGGTTTATATTTGCTGTTTAAACATGATCTGTTGAAAGGTGTGTGTTTTTCATTCTCAGGAATACTTTCTCAGTGTTTTCTTAAGAAAGTTATTTTTGGGGTGCCTAAGTGGCTCATTTGGTTGAGCGTCCGACTCTCTTGATTTAGGCTCAGGTGATGATCCCAGAGTCGTGGGATTGAGCCCTGCATCAGGGTTAGGATTTTCTTTCTCTCTCCCTCTCTCTCTCTCTCCCTCTCTCTCTCTCTCTCTCTCTCTCTCTCTCTCTGTCTTCCTCTTTCCCCTCTCTCCTGCTCGTGCTCTCTCTCTCTCTCAAATAAAAATTTAAAAAAAGAAAGAAACTTATTTGTTCCTGTTCCTTTATGGAGGCTCTAGGAGGGAACAATTATCTTGCCTTTTCTAGCTTCTAGAGGCTGCACAGGCTCCTTAGCTCCTGGTCTCTGTCTTCAAAGCCAGCAGTGGGGAGTCTTTCTCATGCGGCGTCACTCTGACACTGACTCTTCTGCTTCCCTCTTCCACCCTTAAGGCCCTTGTGATTATATTGGGCCCACTCATATCATCTAGGATAATCTTCCTATTTTAAGGTCAGCTGCTTAGTGGCCTTACTTCCCCTTTGTCATGTAACCTAACATATTCAAGAGTTGAGGGTTAGGATATGAACATCTTTGGGGCCGCATTATTCTGCATATCACATAAGGTAAGGAAAAAACATTAATTTACAATAGTGCCACCAAATATAAAACGCACAGGAATAAATTTAGTTAGAAAGGTAGACTACATGAATAAAATATTAAAATACATTGAAGGACAGAAAACTAGAATAAATGGAAAGAAAAATCATGTTCTTGGACTGAAATACTATATCCATCACTATAAAAATGTCAATTATCTCCACATTAATTTAACTTAGATCCCACTAAACTTATTGAGATCCTCCTAATCTCAAAAATGTGATTTTTTTTTAACCAGGCAAGATAATTCTGAAGTTTTATGAGAAAAGTTAATCAAATTTGAATAGCCAGGAAACTTCTATAAGAGGAAGCCCCAGAGAGACTAGTTCTTCCTATTTTAAAGACTCACTAATCAAAATACTATAGTATTGATGCATGAATAGTCAGACAGATCAATAGAATAGAATAAGAGGTCTAAAATAGACTTCCAAACAGACTGGAATTTAGTGTATGATAAATGTGACATTTAAAACTAGTGGGGGAAAGATAGACTATCATATGTAGTTTGGGGACAATTCTGTATCACTTGAGGTAGAAGGCAGGGCAGGAAATGTTGGGATAATGACTCATCCTTCCTAGTAAGACATATTGCAAATTGATCAAAGATTCAAATGTGAAAAATGAAATCATAATTGTGCTAAAAATATGAGAATTCTTTTTATAAAGTTGAAGACAGAAGGCCTTTCTAATAATGACCGAAATAAAGAAACCATAAAAACTTATAAATCTGACAACATCAGATAACTTTTACATTGGTACAAAACACAACCTATAAAATTGGAAGACAGATGACAAACTGGGAAGGTATATTTGCAATAACGCCATAGACAGTGACCAGAAAGAAAATACAACAGGCACTTAATTTACAAAGAACCTTAGAAAAAATGCTCAATGTCACTCATAAAGAAGAAATGTAAATTTAAACTACACTGAGATTTTATTTTATCTTTCTCCCTATCATACTGAAAAAAAAAATCACAGTTTGGTAACAAATGTACTGTATACAGCCTCTCATTTATTGCTGGTGTGAGTATAAATTCATACAAGTTACTATACTGCTACTATAATCAGACAGTGTGATATTGGCATAAGGGTTGGCAAGTGGATCAGTGAAATAGAATAAAGATTCTAGAAATAGTCTCACATACATATGGTCACTTGATTTTTGACAATGTTTCCGAAGTAAGTCCATGAGAAAAGGATAGCCTTTTCAATAAATGTTGCCGATCAATTAGATAATTGCATACAGCAGAGATCGATACATCTTGAGCTTTACCTCACACTCTATATAAAAATTAATTCAAGATGGATTAAATAATTAAATGTGAAGGTTACAGGTATGGAACTTTTAGAAGGCAACATGGAAGAAGATCTTCATAACCTTGTTCAGACAAAGACTTCTAGCACGTGGAGAGCACTAAACATAAAACAATGAATTTGACTTCATCATAGTTAAAGTCTTTTACTGACCAAAATATACCACTAAGAAAGAGAAAGGGCAAGCCACTGGCTGGGTGAAAATATCCACTTGGGATATAAAGGACCTTCCTTTTGACACAGCAGTATCATGACTAGTTCTATGCCCGAGAGAAATGAGTGCATATGTACACAAAAAGACTTGCATAAAAATGCTTCTAGCAGTTTTATTCTTAATGGCACCAAAATGGAAACAAGCCAAATGTTCACAAACAACACAATGGATCAACAGACTGTGGTATATTCATAGAATAGGTTAGTAACTTGACAACAAAAAGAATGAACTATTGGTATTCACAATGACATGGATGAACTTCGAAAACATGTCAACCTGGGTCGTCTGGGTGGCTCAGTTGGTTAAGTGTCTGACTTCAGCTCAGGTCATGATCTCGTGGTTCATGGGTTTGAGCCCCGTGTCAGGCTCTGAGCTGTCAGCAGGGAGCGTGCTTCAGATTCTGTGTCTCCCTCTCTCTCTGCCCCTCCCCCACTCGTTCTCTCTCTCTCTCTCTCTCTCTCTCTCTCTCTCTCTTCTGCGCTCTCTCTCTCTCAAAAATAATAAACATTAAAAATATATATATCAACCTGAAGAATTTAGGCACAAAAGGGTACAAACAGTATGATTACATTTATATTAACTTTAAGAACAGGCCAAACTCTTCTACAGTGTCAGGTATCAGAATAGTGGTTGTCTCCTCATGAGGGAGGTGAGCTGACTGGGAAGGAGCATGAAGGAACTCTCAAGGTCGATATTTCACATCTCGATGTTCTAGTCTATGTCTCGATCTGGATGATTACATGACTGTGTATGGTTTTCAAGTTTCATGGAACTACATGCTTTCCACCATTGATACGTTTTCTTGTATGAAAATGAAATCCCAGTGAAGTGTGGTTAACATAGAAAGTTAAGATTTGATAGAGCTGTGTAGCTCTATGAATGCTTTCTACTTTATTCATGTACTTGAATTACAAATGGGTCATTTGTAATTTCACTTGTGAAAAATGGAAGTCATAAATGTGCTAAGAGAAAGCATAAGAGAATTCTTTTACAAATGAAGAGTGGAGGAGGGCCTTTATAACGGTGACTCAAAATCAAGAAACCACAAAAAAATGGACAAATTTTGCTTCACAAAATAGCAGCATTTGAAATAGTAATAATTTTAAAAAACATGTAAAAAGGACTGGAAGGAAAGATATCTAAATGTTAAGAGTGGACTTCTTTGCATTTTATAATTATTGATGAGAGTTATTTTTTTCTTTATGTTTTTGTACACATCCCACAAATTGGCTGTATCACTTTCAGAATCAGAAGAAGAGTTTGACATGGGGCACCTGGGTGGCTCAGTCGGCTAAGCGTTGACTCTTGATTTCGGCTCAGGTCATAATCTCACCGTTTGTGAGTTCGAGCCCCCAGTCGGGCTCTTCACGGGCAGCCCAGAGCTTGTTTGGGATTCTTTCTCTCCCTCCCTCTCTCTTTGCCCCTCCCCTGTTCGCACATGCTCTCTCTCTCTCTCTCTCAAGATAGATAAATAAACATTAATTTTTTTTAAAAAAAGAGTTAGACAACTATTTTTGTTATATCTTTGTTTTTGTACTCTTTTCTCCATCTTACCACTTCTCTTCTTGTGTATCTCAAGCAGTGATTTTCCTTCGTTACATGGCTGACTGCTTTATTTGTGCTCTGGAGCTGATTTCTCTTTGTTTCCTTCAGGACCACATTTCATCAATTATGTACCCTTTTCTTGCATCTTGCACATCTTCTTTACTACTTGACCAATTTACCTTTCCCTGTAAGCATGTTTGTTACAGATCTTAATATTGTCTAACTCCTAGCTATGTAGCCACTTTGGCTTTGAAGGCAGTGTCTTTCCTTCATTACCCATTTTTTTGAGACAGCAGTGGGTATCTATCTGTTACCATCATTTTGCTACCACCAGCTCATTTGTTGACTTTGCGAAATCTGGCTAACCTATAAGCATGATATGATGTAGCCTATCTTGAAGACCCTCTTTGTCTGCCTTAACATAACACCATTTTCCGGTGCAGAAATACCCAGCGCTTCCTAAGAGCAAAGTACAAATTCTTCATTGCCAGGCAATCAAGACTTACCATAGTCTTGATCCAGCTGACTGTACTTCACATCCCATGACTCCCGTACCCCCTGCATACACTCTAACCAAACTGTATTCCTTGCCATGCTCCAAGCTCTCCTTGCTTTGTTTCTCCAGGGCGTGTTTATTGTTGAGGTTCCCTCCATTTTTCTCCATCTAGGTGTTTCAAGGCTGCTCTGGGAGAGAATCCAGGGCTCACCCATATTTGATTCTCCTCTCCTTGGGGGCACATGGGAAGCTTACTCTTTCCTGTCCCCTTGCAGTTAGGAAAGGTGTAACCAGGGCTTTAATCTTTAGTTCAAGAGACCGGGGAGGCAGCATGTTCCAGATGCTGGAAGAGCAAGTCTGAGAGTGATAGAGAGGAGTTCCCTTCACAGCATTGTCCTGGCTGGAGCCTTCTGGGAAAGGGGCAGTGCAGGGGAGAGGAAGGGTGGGCTTTAGGTCCAGCCTGAGATAAGTAGCTGAGATATAGGGAGGGAATATGGCCTCTGTGGGGCCAGCAAGGAACCCATGAATTGTAAATACTAAATAGATACAATGAGGAGCCTGTGTCCTCAAGTCATGAATGCTTCTTGCATTTAGAGCAGGCAAATTTTGAGGCCATTGTTTTGCCTGAGTGTCCTCATGGTGGGCTGTACTCAGAACCTAGAATGCAAAGTTTTGTGCTGGTTCTTACAGATGACTGATGCATTATATTTTATTTTATATTTTTATTATTTAAAAAATATTTTTTAATGTTTATTTTTGAGAGAGAGAGAAAGACAGTACATGAATGGGGGAGGGGCAGAGAGAGAGGGAGACACAGAATTTGAAACAGACTCCAGGCTCTGAGCTGTCAGCACAGAGCACGATTCGGGGCTCGAGCTCACAAACTACGAGATCATAACCTGAGCTGAAGTCAGACGCTTAACCGACTGAGCCACCCAGGCACCCCATGATACGTTATATTTTAGATTTTACTTTTTATGCAACACTAGGTGCTAAAAATACAGGCATCTTATTTAGTGCATTATTAAAGCTATGAAGATGTTGCATTATTAACTAAAATTAGGATTCTACTAGATTTTACCGAGAAAGGCCTTACTGTTTTATCCAAAAGTACAGTGGCCATTTTTCAGTGTTTGACAACCCAGGGGAATGCCTACTGCATATGCCCACATGGAAAAAGATGGAATTCCTACAGTTTGGAGGAAGGCTTTTTTTTAAGTTCATTTATCCTGAGAGACACAGAGACAGCATGAGTGGGGGAGGGGCAGGGAGGGAGGGAGACCGAGAATCCCAAGCAGGCTCTGCGCTGTCAGCGCAGAGCCTGCCTCCGGGCTCAAACTCATGAAACCATGAGATTATGTTATGACCTGAACTGAAACCAGGAGTCAGATGCTTAACAGACTGAGCCACTGAGGTGCCCCTAGAGGAAGGCTTCTGAGGGCTGTTTTGGGATGTCACAGTTTTCAGTGATGGAAATCTTTGCTCTTTGTGCATAATTCACTCTTAATGTGTCTATTTATCATCATCATTAGCAATTACTTTGTTGTGGGGTGTTTGGTTAACTATAGAGCGCACAGTGATCCAGATTTGTATCAATGATAATTTTGGTCTATACTTTTCCAATAACCAGATTTAAACACATATTTTTTGCCATGCAAATATAAATCTATTACACTACTGCAAAGTAGACATAATTTAATGCCCCTAGGATTTTAGAAGTTTTTATCATTGTTGGGAAGTAGAAAGGAAAGACCATTTGGCCAGTGAAAGTGTACCATGGTAAAAAAAAAAAAAAAAAAAAAAAGAAGCTGGAGTCCTCCCACCCTAACACCATTTAGAACAGGCAGGCTAACCCAAGAAGAGGTCAGATCTAGAATTAGCCTATGTCTTTAACATAATATTTAGTGCAATACTATGCCAAAACTAAAAACAGTTATGAAAGGCTAAAAGTAACATGAGAGTCCCCAAAGCGGTTATTCTATCTTAAGGATATTTTCCTACTTCAGTTCCACTTTGATTTTGCATTAAGCCAAACTGGAAATATTTTTAACTCAGAAAATAAAAATAGATTAGTGAATCCATACAAAATGTTATAGATCGAGAGAAGGTAGTCACGTGCATTTTTCTGAGAGAAAATTGGATATAGCTCATTGGGAATTATTACAGATGCTGAATATTTGCTTTGCCATAATCTTGACCAAGGCAGAGAAGAAACCGTGGGAAAGTCTGAGATTGGGTGGATGGCAGAGATTGATACGGTGGAAACTTCTGGGTTAAAAGCTACTATGTGTTTTTTAAAAGAACATTTGCATTTTGAAACAATTACAGACCCATAGGAAGTTGCAAAGATGGTGCAGAGAGGTCCCATGTATCTAGCTTTCTCCTGTGGTTATAGTGGTTATATCTTTCTCAGCAATTGTAAAGTCAAGAAGTTGACATGGATACAATGTGTGTGTATATATATATATATATATATATATATATATATATGAATGACATGGATACAATGTGTATATATATATATATATATATATGACATGGATACAATGTGTATATATATATACATATACATATACACAATGTATGTGTGTGTGTATGATATATGTATATGTATATATATATATACACAATGTATGTGTGTGTGTATGATGTGTATATTTCTTTCACATATGTAGATTCATGTAACTACCTCAGCATTCATGATACACAACTCAAGATATGCACCATAAAGATCTCCTTCATGCTGTATTTGTTTTATGTGTAATTTCTAGGGTTTTTAGCCAAACTTAGGAAGAGGAACAAGGAAATGTACATCTATTTCATCTTCTGGAAGTGGAGTTCTCTGTTTTGCTTTTTTATTTATTTACTAAAAAATTTTTTTTAATGTTTATTTATCTTTGAGAGAGAGAGAGAGAGAGAGAGAGCGCGCGCAAGTGGGGTAGGGGCAGGAAGAGAAGGAGACACAGAATCTGAAGCAGGCTCTAGGCTCTGAGCTGTACTGAGCCATCCGGGCGCCCCTCTGTTTTGCTTTTTAAATGTATGTGAATAATTCTTCTTTTTTTTTTTTAATTTTAATGTTTATTTATTTTTGAGAGAGAGAGAGACAGAGTGCAAGATGGGGAGGAGCAGAAAGAAAGGGAGACACAGAATCCGAAGCAGGCTCCAGGATCTGAGCTGTCAGCACAGAGCCTGACGCGGGGCTCGAACTCATGAACAGTGAGATCATGACCTGAGCCGAAGTCGGACGCTCCACCGACTGAGCCACCCAGGCACCCCTGTGAATAATTATTCTTATACCCCAGTGTTCAATAACAGACCTATGTACCTTATGGTATTTTATGCAGCTGCTAACATAATGGTCACAAGACAATCTTATATGTTTATTAGGATTGGAAATGCTTACATGACATAGTAAAAAAATACGTTACTCAACTATGTGCATATGTAAATATGATTACCACTATATGGAAAAACCTATTGTAAGAAAGAAAACTGTAAGTTCCCAAAATACTGAGAATGGATATTTCGGGTGTGGAATTATAACTGATTTTTTTCCCCTTTTGTGTGCCAAATTGAAAAAAAAAATGGAATCTTCAACTTTTGTAATTACAAGTAAAATAAAATTTATTCCTAAATTTCCAACTGTCTTCCAAGATATATGACATTTTGCATTGATTAGTTAATCTGTTTGTATTTGAGGAGTTAAAAAACTATTTTCAGCTTTGGTTTGTGCAAAATCAAACTGTCGGCATGGGTTTAAGCAATTACCTTGGCATCACATGGTTATTACATCTGCAGCAATAAGCCACAAAGTTTATATTTACCATGCTAAAAAAAATGAAACACATTTTATTTGGAGATTAGCAAGAAAGCTTTATAGACTCCTAGAATATCACAAATAAGCTGGCAGGAGAGGAAATGATAAAGCAGAAATGTACTGAGGATGTTTAGAGGACAAGTTCAGGATAGAAACCCTTTTTTAAAATTTTATTTGAGAGAGAGAGAGAGAGAGTATTAGCAAGAGGGGAAGAGGGGCAGAGGGAGAGAGAGAGAATCTCAAGCAGGCTCCACGCTCAGTGCAGAGAGATTGACTTGGGCTCAATCCCACGACCCTGGGATCATGACCTGAGCCAAAACCAAGAGTGGGACACTCAACCGACTGAGCCACCCAGGCTCCCCAGGATGGAAAACCCTTCTTGACTTTCAAGTTTGGATGTCTCTGACTGAAGCCCCCATCTCCTTTCCAGGACACTGCTGGCTTTGAAGCCTCCATCCGCCGCGCTGGGGGTTTAGCATTCACACACAGCAGTTTTCGAGCGTGCATATCACATACGTGGAGTATGGCTCACAAGTGTTGTCTGACGTGCTTGTGGTAGAACATGGGTGACAGGGAAGCCTGTGGAGAAATTTGAACTAAGTTCAACAGGGGAAAGCTGGATAACATTTCAACTCAGAAAAGATCGTGCCCAAATCTGCCACTCTTTGAACGCTCTTTGCAGAATAACATTTGACTTAAGCCTATTTTATGCCTGGACCCAGCATTGTCGCTTCATGCCCATTGCAGCGGTGCCAGCTCAATACAACCATATGTATTTACTTCACTTTGCAAATGTCCTCTTATGCATTTGGTGGGAGGCAGGAGCCAAGGGAGATCTCCAGCATGGAATTTTATGTGTGATACTTATTCTGCTTTAGAACTTAGAATACTTTGTGAACACTTCTAATATCGTGTGATTAGCCTCAGTCATGGTTGTTTTTTTGTTTGTTTGTTTGTTTTTTTTTTTTACTCTTGTAAGGAGATCCTTTAACACATTAGAGAGGTTTGACCTTGGGCAGATCTTGGGGAAACAGGATTCTCCTACAAGAGCCTCTTTGTGACTTGGGGGATTTTGAGAATAAACGTGTGGAACTTGCCTGCTGTCCTCACTCTCAAGGAGACCCCGGTACGTGTTGATCTCACACTCCAGCCGGGCCTTTGTGTCCAGCAACACCTCGTACTCCTGGTTCTGCCGCTCCAGGTCACAGCGGATCTCTGCCAGCTGGTTCTCCACGTTATCGATCAGGCACTGCATCTGGGCCAGCTGCGCGCTGTACTGGTCCTCAGTCTCCGCCACAGTGCATTCCAGAGATTCTGTCTGCAGAAGAAGTGTACTCAGGAGGGCTGTATAACATAATCCCTGGGATCAGAGTGCCTGTTTCCAAAGCCTTGCTCTACCCTAGTGTAGCCTAGTGACATTCTGAAAATTACTTAGCTTCTCTGAGCCTTAGTTTTATTCTATAACAAGTGGGCAATGCAAAGTACCTATCTCCTAGGAGGGTTGTGAGGATTAAATGAGTGATATGTGTAAAGGATTTTGAAGAGTTCCCGAAAAAAAAAAAAAAAACTTTAAAAGCTAGGTAAGAGTTATTACTAACACCACCAAGCCCGCTGCAACCTTCAGTATACTGAAGTTGGGTATCGACTTGAGGCAGGAGGAGCCATATAGTGAGAGTTAAGAGGCTCTGGGATTGAACCAGCTGGATCCAGCTTCCACTTTTGCCTCTTAAAAACTGCATGATCCCTGCAACTTAATCTGAATCTCAGTCTTCCTCATCTGTATAATGGGCTTAGTAAAGGGATTTATCCCATAAAGTAAGGCTCTCGCAAGATGAATGCACAGCTGTCATTCACCTAGTCTCCATAGGGCCTAACGTGGCATGGACAGGGGTGTTTGACTGGAACTGGCTAGTGTTATCTTCAGTGCACGGTATCCTCGTTGCTTGGTGGGGGTCGGGGGGAGGGGTTCAGTGAAGGGTCCAGTTGAGATGTGGATCCTGGGAAAGTTTAGGATAGTGGTAGAATGCAGAGTTTGAATACCATTGTTTTCTATGATGGTGAGCTTGGAAACCTGGCCTGAATCAAAAGAGCTTCAGGGGCGCCTGGGTGGCTCAGTCGGTTGAGTGACCGACTTCGGCTCAGGTCACAATCTCACGGTTTGTGAATTCGAGCCCCACATCGGGCTCTGTGCTGACAGCTCAGAGCCTGGAGCCTGCTTCCGATTCTGTGTCTCCCTCTCTCTCTGCCCCTCCCCCACTCATTCTCTGTCTCTCTCTGTCTCAGAAATAAATAAAGATTAAAAAAAAAGAGCTTCAAAACCACTGGAATGCTCGAGTGCCTTTGGCTCAGAGGTTCTGTTCTCATTCTGCTCCTGCTCTTTCCCTCTCTCCCTGTCTCTGGAAGGTGCTGCAGGATCACACTCAAGCCCAGAAGGGACGGTCAGGGCATCCCGTTGGGACAGTACAAGCTGTTGACCTATCGCTTCTGCCTCTAGCTCGGTAAACAGCGGTATTTAGGAAAGGCAAGGAAATATACTCCTTGCACGTTGGAAATGGAGACTTTCTGCCACATGAACTGTGGGGCTCTCTCCTCGGGGTTTGGAAGAGGGGATGGCATCTCGGGGCCTGACTCCTCAGTATGTGAGTGGCATACCAGGCTTTGCTGTGCTTGGAGCTCAATTTCCAGAGCGTTGGCTGTGCGTTTCAGTTCCAGGATCTCTGTCTGGCAGTCCTGCAGCTGCTCCGTGCTGCACAGCTGCTGCTGATTCAGCTCCTCTGTCTGAAACACAGGTGTGATCAGAGGACCCAAGTAAGACAGACATCTGGAAGCCTGTCACCTTCCTGCTCCAGGAACTGACCTGAACAGCAAACCATTCTTCCACGTCTCTGCGGTTGTTGGCGAGCACCGTTTCATACTGACAGCGCATCTCATCCAGGACCTTGTTGAGGTCGACGGTGGGGGCAGTGTCCAGCTCCACGCTGAGTCGGTCACCCAGCTGTCTGCGAAGCAAGTTGACCTCCTGAATGGGGGAATGGAGTCAAGAGTGTGACAGGGTGGGTGGGGGGGGGGAGGGGGATTCACTTTGACATCCCAAGGGTGTCGTATTTCTGTTTTGGGGGATAAGTGAGTAAAAGTGTAAAAAATCTAGAGGGATTTAGATTCAGTTGCTTGGGTTGCAATCTCTTTTCGTAGCTCAGTGTCTGCATCTGCAAATGGGTATAATAATTTTACCTTTCCCAGAGACTTATTGTGAGAGATACGAGTTAATGTTTATAGAAAGCACTTATGAAAGCCCTTGGCACATAGGAAGGTCTCAATAAATGCTATTATTATCATCAACCAATGCTCAAAGGGGAAATATACTATATTACATCTTTCAGCTTTTCACCTTTTAGCCTCATTGATGTGAGATAATCAGATACTTCATATTTTATGATTTTAAAAAGTTTATAGGTACAGAATATTTTAAAAATTTGGCCCAAATATTGCATAAGATGTTATCCCCTTTTTGAAATGGCCTTCACACCCTGTGTTTATCGATAATCCAGATTTTCAAACCTTATAGGTTAGAGTTAGGTGAGCCATAAAGCCTCCAAGGAAGGCTGTTTGTGGGAGTTACCCCCTCCAGACAGCAATGACAGGTGGCCAGTTTGGTTCATCCATGTGGCACTGGCCAGGGCCATTTCACATGTACATCCAGAGACATGACATGCTGCCATGATCAGGCCCAACAGCATTAGTGCCCTGAGTACTTTTGTTCCAGCATGAGCGGTATCTGCCCAAGTTCGATTTAGGTACACAGCACGGACTGTATCAGTCTGACTTTGTCCCTTCTACATTTGTTCAGCATTTTTGCCACTTTCCTCACCTCTTCGTGGTTTTTCTTAAGGCAAAGGAGATCGTCCTTCAGAGACTCCACGTGGGCCTCCAGATCGGCTTTGCACAGAGTCAACTCACCCAGGATCCCACGCAGGCCGCCAATGTCCGTCTCCAGCAGCTGGCGAAGAGACAGTTCAGACTCGTACCTTTCACGGCAAAAGAGATACAGCCAATGCTTACTTGGCTGGAGACAGTGCTGGGGATGCTGGGGGGTGACAAGAGGACTCAAGGAAGCCACATCCCAAATAATAAATGTGAGTTTTGTGAGCATTCTTAGCTTTAAAAAAGCTTATAGAGAGAATATTTGTGGTGTGTGCACACGCACATGTGTGTGTGTGAGAGACAGAGAGAGTGAGAGAGAGAGTGAGAGAGAGGCAGTCATAAGTTACTCTCAAGTTCATTCAACTTACTTTGACCTAAAGTCATCGGCAGCCAGTTTGCAGTTGTCAAGCTGAACAGCAAGTCTAGAATTCTCTGCCTTTGTGCACAAGATCTGGGAAGGAAGGTCGTTATGTGTAATAGATGGCCCTTTGAAAGAAACCTAAATATCTATTCATTTAACAACTATGCCATTATTTATCTTTTAAAAGTCTTTATAAGAAAGTATAAAATAGTTTTCAGCCTACTTCTCTTATTAGCCATGTCACTTCATGAAGAGACAAGCAGGACCAATTTATAAAAGAAATAGATAAAAAAGGTTAGTTTTTCAATGGCCTACGACATTTTGCAATATTCCTTGACAGTTGAACTCTGATTTTTCTCCATAAGTGGTTTGTATTATGACTCTATCCCCACTCCATGAAAATAAAAATTCATCTGTAAGAAAATGATTCCTAGGGTGAAATTATGTGATTAAAATGATGACATTTCAATATCTATGTTAAAATATAAATATAAACATCCAGTGTTGCATACAGAATTAACTTTGGGTGTAATACAGTTTTTCCTTACTCTCTGGACGATGAAGGTAAAAGTCTGGACATGAGAGAGCTTATTATGGCCATCAGGGATTACTGGCATCCCCAGGGCTAATGCTGACGTTTCCTGATTTCGGCCCACCACCCTTTCCTCTGGGTCACATTACCTCCTGAAAAGTCCCCTTTCCCTGGGGGTACTTCCATAGAACAGCCTCTTTTAGTATAAAGATGGAGCAAATCCCAGATTGGAAGGGTGGAACATTAGGGCAATGAGACACCAGACCTTTTGCTGGAGATCTTCAATGGTGTCGAAGTAAGACTGGTAATCGGGGCACACCAGGGGGACCTCCCCTTCACACTGTTCTCGGATCCTGCACTCCAGCTCCGCGTTCATCTCCTCCAGGCCTCGCACCTTCTCCAGGTAGTTGGCGAGTCTGTCGTTCAGGAACTGCATCGTCTCCTTCTCGTTGCTGTTGAACATCCCATCCTCACACCAAGCACCGCTCCCCACCAAGCACGGAATGTGACCATTCCCAGCCAAGTAGCACGGTGTGACACAGCCGGTTGCCAAGCGAGACCCAGAAAGGAAGCTAGGGGTCTGACCTCTGGAGGTGGCTTGGGCGCTGGGGAGGTGAGTGGTTTCCATGGAACAGGGTGAAGCGAACACACAGTCGGAAGCTGTGGCACAGGATTCAGAGGAGCAGCACGTAGGGGAGCAGTCCGAAGTCATCCTATCGAGCGAAGAACCGAGACTAGTTGCAAAACTCCAGCTGACTGGCTGCCGAGGTCTCCTTCCCTCCTGAGACTTTTATACAGTCCCCCAAATGGGTATTTATGGAACAGACCGGATGTTTTCTTTATCACTGTTGGTGGCAGTTGTCATATGAACACTCATCAGGGTTGTTTGTTTGCTGAGGAAGAGTTTTATGCTTCATAAAAGAGGCATAACTTCAGGTTACTAAAAAAGGACACTGTTTCCATATGCCAATAGGATAAAATGCTTGGTCCAGAATAAAATCTTCTTAGGAAGCGCTGTCCGTTTGGCAGACTTTGGAAAGATGGAGAAAATGTGGCCCCTCGGTAATTATAGGTACAACTCATTACAAATAACAAAAACAATATTCCCACACATTTTGATCCTGGGCACTGGAAATTGTTTATGTATCCTCTTAAAATTCATATTACATCTCATTAAATGCCATTTATTTGTTTGTGCCACCATCATAAAAATGTTCCCTGTAGTTAGCAGTCTTTTCAACGCTTTTTATGGCCTTGCTGTGCTCAGATGGTGGAGGGGTGAGGTGTGTACTGGGTTTAAAGTGTGTGTGTGTGTGTGTGTGTGTGTGTGTGTGTGTGAACCATGTCTACCTGTGTACACATTGAAAAGTCACTTTATGTAACAGATGGGTACGATCTGTGCCCTCCAGGCCAAAAGACAAATTGGTTATCAAGATCTGGAGTTGTGATCTATGATTTCTGGAAATTTCCTTGCTTTCTCCACATTTCCTATGCCTAATTTTTATTTATTTAAAAAAATTTTTAAATATTTATTTTTGAGAGAGAGAGACAGAATGTGAGTGGGGGAGGGGGAGAGGGAAGGAGACACAGAATTGGAAGCAGACTCTAGGCTCTGAGCTGTCAGCAGAGCCCGATGTGGGGCTCAAACTCACGAGTCTCGAGATCATAACCTGAGCCGAAGTCGGACGCCCAACTGACTGAGCCACCCAGGTGTCCCTCCTATGACTCATTTTTAGATGAGAGATATACTTTTTTTTACCTGTATCTATAATAAGAGTGAAATAAAATCTCTAAGTTACAATCTTTTAATCTCTTAGGAAACTAAACCCTCATTGGTTACACTTCAGAATAGGGGCAAGGGAGCTACAGAAGGTTTACTTCTGAGATGGAATCTGTTTTCTCTTATTTCCTTTCTTTTTTTTTTTTTTTTAGTTTTTAACTTTTATTTATTTCTGAGAGACAGAGACAGAGTATGAGTGGGGGAGGGGCAGAGAGAGCGAGGGAGACACAGAATCTGAAGCAGGCTCCAGGCTCTGAGCTGTCAGCACAGAACCCAACACAGGGCTCCAACTCATGAGTCTCGAGATCATGACATGAGCCAAAGTCAGTCACTTAGCCAACTGAGCCACCCAGGCGCCCCTTATTTACTTATTTTTTAAGGTCACAATTTCATAAAAATTTAAAATACTGGAACAGAGGAATAAAATTTTATAATGTGAGTTCCAGATCAGTGGTTCCATTGGGTGAAACCTCTGCTGCAATACCGGATGGATAGGGGTTTGAGATTTTTTGGATTCTGTCTTGAATTTCATCTCCGTTACGGAGCATAATCTCTTTCACTTTGCTTGGCGTAATTGTGGCATTTATTTCATTTTCAAAGGTGTGCAGAGCAAATTGCCTCCAGAATCGTTAAGATTTTCATAGGAAAAAACCCCACTGTCCTGACAAAGTGAAAATTTTCATGATCCAAAATAAACTTAATTTTTTTTCTAACTGTGAACACTAGGTAGCTGATAATGGGAAGACCAAAACCAAAAACAAACCAAGAGATCTTAAATAGATGGATTTAAATAGTGTCTTAGGATATATTATTCTCCCATCCAAGTACTAACCAGGCACGACATTGCTTAGCTTCTGAGATCAGATAAGATGGGACACCTTCAAGGTGATATGGTCATGGACTCTTAGGGTTTATTATTCATTGAGCAGAGTTGGGTTTGATTTTAGGGATTCTCTTTACATTTCAACACTTAATGCTAAACGTTCTTAGAGTGCTGATGGCATGATGATGCTGTTCTGCAGAGGACATGAGCAGGGATTCAAAAACATAGTTGAAAAATACAGATCTCTGAAGGAAAATTCTGATTTCCACAGTAACCTAATGAGTCAAAGGAAAAATGTCTTTGAAGAGAACCCATGTCTTGGTTGTCTGTCATTGGTTTCAGTTAATTAAAATGCAGCAATGTGCCTTTCTTTTAAAGTAACTGCAGGGGGGTGCCCTGGGTGGCTCAGCTGGTTAAGTGTCCAACTCTTGATTTCAGCTCAGGTCATGATTTTACGGTTCATGAGTTTGAGCCCCACATCGGGCTCTGTGCTGACCACACAGAACCTGCTTGGGATTCTCACTCTCTGCGTCTTTCTCTGCCCCTCCCCTGCTCATGCTCTCTCTCTCTCTCTCTCTCTCTCAAATAAACTTGAAAAAATAAAGTAACTGCAAGTAAAAATAAGTTTATATTGACCTAGTTTCTATTTGTAAAATGTTGATTTCTGGTTATGGGATATATATATATATAGAGAGAGAGAGAGACAGAGACAGAGAAAGAGAGAGAGACAGAGAGAGAGAGAGAGAGACAGAGAGAGAGAGAGAGAGAGCACAAACATGCAGGACTATTTATTTGGGGCTTGATTAATTAGATACTGTTGTATGACAATCGATAGCCTTAGTTCCCATCTTAGAATATTGAAATTGCCCAGAATTCATTTTTATGGCATATCATCCTCAAAAGAAGGGAACATTGGGAATAGAGAAAAATAAACAGATACCATTAAAGGTCATGATACAATGGCATCATTGTTTCTTCTTGTAATATGACCTTACCTCAGAACATCCACTTACTGCTGCCACACTTGCTGATGTAAAATACAGATCTATTTTTTTGTCAGTCTCCACCTCTGAAATCCAAACTTCCTGCCTTGACAAATACGACCCCTTTCACTCTGGTGCCAATTTACCCTTCTAGGCTAATTTCCTGATAATTTGTCTCACAAACCCCAAACTGCAACCTTCCTTCAAGCTTTGTAGGTGGTGTTTCCTTGGTCTACTGTTCTTCTGTACCCCGCCCCCCACAAACCCACATGTTAAGACAGATGAAGTGCCACTCAACTGCCTCATGTTGAGATGGGGCTTTTCCCACAGCATTTGCACATACCTCCACTGTGACATGTGTTACATCCCTTTTAAAGGTTTCAGTATTTTTATGTTTCTTGGTCTTTTTTCCCTTTTTGGAAAATGTCTCTTTTTTGAATATATATTTTTTAATGTTTATTTTATTTTGGAGAGAGAGAGAGAGAGAGAGAGAGAGCAAGCACTAGTGGGGGAGGAATAGAGAGAGAGGGAGACGGAGAATCCGAAGCTGTCAGCACAAAGCCCAACCTGGGGCTTGAACCCACAGAACACCGTGAGATCATGACCTGAGCCGAAGTCAGATGCTCAACTGACTGAGCCATCCAGGCACCCCAGAAAATGTCTCTTTTAAGATAGGTATATCTTATTTGTCTTCTTCTTATCCTCAGCACTTGGGACATAATATAATAGGCCTTCAGTAAATGTTTGCTAAAAATATAAGCCTTTGGCTCAGTAGAGGTTTCTGTTTTGACACATAATTGCTTACAAAACAATTGAAAGCTAAAGGGCAAGGAAGGTTAGCAGAGGACAAAGAGCAATGTCCTGGTGGTCATAATGGTTACATTTTATTCCAGTTCCAGTGTTGTTACTAAACTAGCTGTATTGTCTTCATCTAGACCTGTAACTCCTTTGAGTCTTAGTCCTTGCTGTAGGGAAAAATAGTAACCCGTCACTTCTTCTTTTTTTTTTTTTTTTTTAATGTTTTTATCTATTTTTGAGACAAAGAGAGACAGAGCATGAGCAGGGGAGGGGCAGAAAGAGAGGGAGACACAGAATCCGAAGCAGGCTCCAGGCTCTGAGCTGTCAGCACAGAGCCTAACGCGGGGCTCGAACTCACCGACTGTGAGATCATGACCTGAGCTGAAGTCGGACACCCAACGGACTGAGCCACCCAGGCACTCCTGTAACACGTCACTTCTACATGGAATTGTCAAGGCATAAACAACCTGCATATCTTTCACTTTATAAAAGTAGTAAAATTTAATGGCAGTGTAAGGTCTCCAGCTGATCCATCTTGGTCCCCAATAACTCCATAATTGTTAAGTACCTATTCTTTTTGTTCCTCCAAATTTTTTCAGTTGAGATGAAATTTATATTTATTGAAATGCAGTTTTGGCAAACACATGTACCTATGTAACCCTCACCCCAGTCAAGATATCTGACATTTCCAGGATACCAGAATGTTTCCGTGTGTCATTTTTCACTCAGTGCCCACCTCCCAAAGGGAAACAACGCTCTGATTCCTTTTACCAGAGATTGGTATTCACTATTTGTGGGTTTCATAAGTAAAATCACAGGGTGCATCCTTTTTGTATCTGGTTTCTTTGGCTCAACATCATAGTTTTTATTTCATCCCTGTTGTCACGTGTACCAGAAGTACAGTATTTTATTTTTTTAAAGTTGCTGAGGAGTATTTCATTGTATGAATATGCTGCAATGTGTCCTTTCTCCTTTGGACAAACATTTGGAGTATTTCTTACTTGGGGCTGTCATGAATAAAACTCCCATAGATATTCTTGTATATATATTTTTGTGGATATATATTTCATTTCTTTTGGGTAAATATTTAGGAGAACCATTGTGTCATGGAATAGAAGTAGAGCTTCAAAATGTATTTACTTAGTATTTTTGTTTATATTATAAAGTGGTTTATTATTTAATTTAATTTAATTGTTTTATTTTAGAGAGAGAACACAAGCAGGGGAAAGGGAGGGGGGAGAGAGAGAGAGAGAGAGAGAGAGAGAGAGAGAATCCCAAGCAGGCTCCATGCTCAGTGTGGAATCCAACACAGGGCTTGATCTCACAACTGTGAGATCACAACCTGAGCCGAAATCAAGAGTCAGACGCTTAACTGACTGAGACACCAGGCACCCCGATTTATTTATTTTTAAAGCTCAATTTATTTAAACTAAAGAACCAAAACAAAACAGTTCACCCATTTTTTTCTACTTCCCACTGTAAGGGTTAAATTGTAGTGTAGGGCTAATGCTTAGCTTGAAAAATAACAGCTTTGTGTTGACATTGAAGGTTAAGAGATAACAGCCTTGCTTTACTCTTATAAATTATGCCTCATACTCTTGTAAATTAGGCTTCACCAATTAAGGAAGCAAAAGTTCAAAGAAAAGAGCATCAGAGGCAGGGTCAAGGAGATCCACTGGTTGCAACTTAGAGGCAGAAAGTCTAAAGTAAACACCTCATTAGGCAACTGTTTCTAACTCATCTGGAAATTGTTTCTTTGTTCTGTTCCCAGGTGATGATAAAACGATGTGATCGGTTATAAAAACTCTGTACCCCGGCTGTTCGGGGCCGCACTCTTATCAAGAGTGTTGGTCCCAATCGGTCGGCCTTGCCTCTCATTGTAATAAATTTTGTTGTGACTGTCACTGGTGCCCGTAGCATTCTGTTTCAGGAGTCGTGTGGATGCAACATTTGGTGCATTGGCCGGGAAAGTTAAAGGTCTGAAACAGGGCCCTTTCTTGGATTGTTCCGCGGGAAAGTTAAAGGTCTGAAACAGGGCCCTTTCCTCGGATTGTTCCGCCAGAAAGTTAAAGGTCTGAAACAGGGCCCTTTCTGCGGATTGCTCCGCTGACCCCTGGGAAGAAGCTCGGGATTGGGAGAGGTAAGGAATTCTTGGGGCGCGCCATTTGGATGACTCAGGAGGGTCTGCTGGACGCGGCTATAGACCCAGAGTCAGGGATCCTACCGGGACGCTGGTGGACCCCATTTGGTTTGGTTTTTGTCAAGAAGGATCCTATTTTCAGGTGGCTGCCACGGCCTACTGGCCTAGAGATCTCAAATTTGTGTTTTCTTCGTGTCTTAATTGTCTTCTTCCTGTTGACTGTGCGTCCTTGTCAGTTCTGCCTATCTTTGTCATGGGTCAAAATCAGAGTACCCCCGCCCCTCTGAGTCTCATACTAACCCATTTCCAGGACTATAGGAGAGCTGCCTCAGTTTTCGGCCTCCACGTTAAGAAGCCAGTCCTTCGAACTCTCTGCGAGGTGGAATGGACCAGCTTTCAGGTGGAATGGCCTCCACAGGGGAACTTTGACCTTACATTGATATATAAGGTTCATGATATTGTCTTTTCTAGGCACGAAGACCAAATCCCATATATTGGGGCATGGAGGACCCTCATCGAAAACCCTCCAGATTGGTTAAAACTTCTCCTTCCCCTTTCCCCTTGCCTCCCTAAAGTACAGGCTTTACCACTCAAAGGCAGCCCATCTGAAGCTCAAAATAAGAATCTTGACGGGACTAAGCGGCTGCCCCCTCTATCACCTGCACCAGAGGAAGAAGAAGAAACTTACCGCCCGCCGCCCTATAGTTCTCGCTCAAAAAATACAAGTCAGGATGCTTCAGATCAGGAGGCAAGCCCGAGTCAGGACACTCCCCTGAGCCCATCTCATACCCGGTCAGGGACTCCCTTTCATCCCCCTCCCACTGCCCTACCCCTTCGTCCAGGGCCACCCCTGCAGGGTGAAGTCCGACCCTTTATGACTTATGTACCCTTCTCCACTAGCGACCTTTATAATTGGAAGCTTCAAAACCCCTCGTTCTCAGAGAAACCCCAAACATTAATTTCTCTTCTTGAAACCATATTTGTGACCCATCAGCCAACCTGGGATGACTGCCAGCAGCTCTTGCAGGTTCTCTTCACCACTGAGGAGCGAGATAAGATCCGTCGTGAGGCCCAGAAATTAGTGATGGGGCCAAATGGGCAACCCACCGTGGATCCTGCTGTGCTGGAGGAAGTTTTTCCTTCCTCGCATCCTGAGAATTGGGACCCAAACACCCCTCACGGTAGGCAATCATTAACCCTATTTCGCCAGACTCTACTGGGAGGTCTCCGAGCGGCCGCCCGCCGGCCCACAAACATGTCTAAGGTAACAGAAGTAATTCAGGGAGCTGGGGAAAGCCCCTCGGCCTTCTTAGAAAGGCTCATGGAGGCGTACCGCACCTTTACCCCTATTGACCCTGAGGCACCTGAAAATAGAAGGGCATTAAATCTGGCTTTTGTCTCACAGGCAGCCCCAGACATTCGGAAAAAGTTACAAAAATTAGATGGGTTTGAAGGAAAAAATTTTTATCTGAGTTAGTTGAAATAGCCCAAAAGGTTTTCAACAATAGGGATTCTCAGGAAGAAAGACAGACAAAAAAATTAAGCAGGGTGGTGGCAGCCGTCCTGGATGCCCGTGAGGGAAGAGGACCCAGAGCGCCCAAAGAATTCTGGTCTGAACAAAAGAAAAAAGATAAACAAAGGGTTAAAGTGTCACTGGGAAAAAATCAGTGTGCATATTGCAAACAAGAGGGACACTGGAAAAAGGATTGCCCCAACTTAGCCCAACGCAAAACTGGGCCACCCCAGGTATCTGTGATGGGAGTCGATTTCGACTGACGGGGCCGCAGCTCGGTGGCCCCTTCTGAGCCGTTGGTTACTGTTAATATAGGGGGCCAACCTAAGACCTTCTTGGTGGACACTGGGGCAAACTTTTCAGTTTTAAAACAAGATCCTGGCCCCACCAGGCAAGGGGCAACCCTGGTGCAAGGAGCAACTGGGTCCCAGACTTGTAAATGGACCACTGAACGACAAGTAGATTTAGGCCGTAAAACTGTTACACATTCTTTCCTAATCATGCCTGAATGCCCCTACCCTGGATTACTAGGTAGAGACCTACTGCATAAACTAACGGCTTCTTTGAAATTCACTGAAGGGGGGGTATGCATATTAAAGTCGGCCAGGATGGCCCAACAACGGTAATGGTGACTGTGCCACTTGGGGAAGAGGGCCTGCTCACTCCAGTGCCTAATGAAAATGTTCATGCAGTCGATCCCCTCCTTAAAAGCCTCCAGGCGGATTTTCCCCAGGTATGGGCTGAAACTAATCCACCTGGGCTGGCAATTCATCAAGCTCCCATAATAGTGGAACTTAAGGCATCCGCACTTCCGGTAAGACTAAAACAATATCCCATGTCCCGGGAGGCTAGGCGGGGAATCGCTATTCACATCAAGCGTTTGCGCGACTCTGGCATTTTGATCCCATGCAAGTCGCCATGGAATACTCCGCTTCTTCCTGTCCGGAAGCCTAATTCATCCGATTTCCGGCCAGTTCAAGACCTAAGAGCAGTAAACGCCAGGGTAATGGACATTCATCCCACTGTACCCAACCCTTATACTCTCCTTAGTCTGCTTCCCCCTTCTCAGGTGTATTATACAGTTCTGGACTTAAAAGATGCCTTCTTTGCCATCCCGCTGGCCCCACAAAGCCAGCCACTATTTGCATTTGAATGGACTGATCCTGAAGAGGGAAAAGCCGGACAGCTCACCTGGACGCGACTCCCCCAGGGATTTAAAAATTCTCCTACTCTTTTTAATGAAGCCCTGCACCAAGATTTAGAGCCATTTCGGATTTCCAACCCACAGGTAACTCTATTGCAATATGTTGATGATATCTTGCTGGCGGCCCCTTCTCATTTAGAATGCCTGAATGCCACCAAAGGACTCTTGAGTCTTCTACAAAAACTGGGGTACCGAGTGTCAGCCAGAAAAGCACAGGTCTGTCGTACTGCAGTGACCTATCTAGGTTACAACCTTAAAAAAGGTAAGCGCTACCTTGGTGAACAAAGAATTCGGGCCATACTCGATATTCCTCAGCCTAAAACTCGCAAACAAGTCCGCGAGTTCCTTGGGGCGGCAGGCTACTGCAGACTATGGATACCTGGCTTTGCTGAACTGGCAGCCCCTTTGTATGCCACCCTCAAAGGGTCTCCAGAATCCTTCATGTGGGGAGAGACTCAAACCAAAGCCTTCCAAGCCTTACGAGATGCTCTCATGACCCCACCAGCCTTGGCCCTACCAGATCCCACCAAGCCATTCCATTTGTTTGTAGCCGAAAAAGGGGGGGTAGCCAAGGGAGTTCTGACACAGCGCCTAGGACCTTGGCGCCGACCAGTGGCTTATTTATCAAAACGGCTGGATCCAGTTGCTTCCGGGTGGCCCCCATGCATTCGACAAATTGCTGCCACTGCGCTTCTAGTTAAAGATGCAGACAAACTAACCTTAGGGCAAGCATTGTCTGTCACGGGGCCCCATGAAGTGGAAACTTTACTGCGGGCTCCCCCAGAGCGATGGCTGTCAAATGCTCGGATTACCCAATATCAAGCATTGCTACTTGACCAGCCCCGAATACGTTTTTGTGCTCCCACAACCTTAAACCCAGCCACTTTGCTGCCTGAAGGACAGAATCCCCCTCTACACTCTTGCCCAGAAACCTTGGCAACGATCTCGTCCCTCCGCTCTGATCTTACGGACATTCCTTTACATGACCCTGATATCAGCATGTTTTCAGACGGCAGTAGTTTTGTGTTTCAAGGGCAAAGGTATGCCGGTGCTGCGGTGACGACAGACCGTGAAGTTTTATGGCAACAGACCCTTCCCCCAGGAACTTCAGCCCAACGCGCAGAGCTCATCGCACTAACAAAAGCCCTAAAACTTGGAAGAAACAAGTCAGTTAACATTTATACGGACAGACGCTATGCTTTTGCAACCGCGCATGTACATGGATCCATTTATCAAGAGCGTGGTCTCCTCACAGCAGAAGGCAAGGCCATCAAAAATAAAGCTGAAATTTTAGATCTTCTAGCAGCCATCTGGGAACCTGCGAGGCTGGCAATCATTCACTGCCCGGGACATCAAAAAGGCAACTCCCTAGAGGCAGTCGGAAACTGCCTGGCTGATGCAGCAGCCCGAGAAGCTGCCCTAACTAAAAGTGAAAGTGCCTTGGAGCTACCGATCTTGACAGAGCCCCTGCTTCCACTGGAGCCCAGTTACACTCCTAAAGATTTGGAGTGGATTTCCAGAAAAGGGGGAAGTAAGATGCCGGGACAAAAGTGGTTTCAGGATCCTGAAGGTAAGATCCTCTTACCCGCGGCACTCGGGCGGCGCATGGTGGGTCAGCTCCACCAAGGGACTCATCTGGGAAAAACGAAGATGGCGGAATTAGTGCGGAGAAAGTTCAGGGCGCAAGGGCTGGGAAAAGAGATTGAAGAGGTGGTTGAAAGATGTGTAAGCTGTGCCCAAGTAAATCAGGGTGCAAATAGGAAGGTTTCAGAAGCTAAAAGAGATAGAGGAATTGAGCCAGGCCGCTTTTGGGAAGTAGATTTTACTGAGATTAAACCAGGGAAATACGGATATAAATATTTGCTTGTTTTTGTAGACACCTTCTCCGGGTGGGTCGAGGCATTCCCCACTAAATCAGAAACGGCTCAGGCGACAGTTAAGAAATTATTAAATGAAATAATCCCTAGATTCGGGCTGCCTCTGAGCATAGGATCGGACAATGGCCTGGCCTTCACGGCGCAGGTGTCCCAGGGTCTGGCCCAGGCATTGGGAATAGATTGGAAATTACACTGTGCATATAGACCCCAGAGCTCGGGTCAAGTAGAAAGGATGAATAGGACCCTAAAAGAGACCTTAACCAAATTGTCCCTTGAGACAGGCGAAAATTGGGTTGATGTCCTGCCTTTTGCCCTTTTGCGAGCGCGTTGTACTCCATTTGTCAAGGGATTTTCCCCTTATGAAATTTTATTCGGCAGACCTCCACCTATCCTGCCGAGGCTAGGAGACGATGTAATGGAACAGTTGGAACAGGACCATTTGCTGGCTTCGCTCATGGCCCTGCAACATGTACAGAAGGAAATAACCAGGGCCTTGAGAGAAGCCTTCACTCATCCTCCTGTTCTTCCCCACCCCTTTCAACCAGGAGACTTAGTCTGGGTCAAAAGGCACGAGCCTAAAACCCTGGAGCCGCGCTGGAAAGGACCACACACCGTGATTCTGACTACACCCACGGCCGTGAAGGTAGATGGTGTCCGAACCTGGATTCATCACTCTCAGGTTAAGAAAAACTGCGTGAAGGTGGGAACAACCCAGACTGATGCAGAACCAGATAACAAAGAGCAATGGAAGGTTCAAAGGCATCCAGAAGATCCTTTAAAGCTAAGACTGATGCGGGAATAATAATTTTCTGGGTTTGTATGGTGATAAGTGTGGGGGACTGTATGGAATTGCATCCCCTATCTTTTTGGCCATACCAATGGGAACTCAGGGACACTGTCATGGGAAAGGTGATAGCATCTAATACCTCTTCCACTGTGCCTTGTTTTTTGTTTGATTTATGCGACTTGGTGGGGGACTCATGGGGGACTCTAGTTACTAATTATAAACAGCCAACGGGCTTGGCTCCTCCGGTCCCTGAAAACCCCTATATGGTTACCTATGGATGTGGACACAGGGATCAAGAACAAAAATTGGCTAACATACCAGGGTTATACAGTTGCCCTGCAAATAGAAAGGTCGAATGTGAAGGAAAAGGCCAATACCATTGTGCAAAATGGGGTTGTGAAACGCTGGCCCCCTGGCTGGCAGGACAGGGCCATGATCCCTTAATCACCCTCCTTAGAACTCCAGATCCCAAATGTAAGACTCAAGGAAAATGTAACCCAACAAAAATATGTTTAAAAAAGGTTTCTAGTTCCAGTACCTTTTCCTCTTCCTGGGACACTGGACACACTTGGGGTCTCAGGATGTATGCTCCAGGAGTTGACAAGGGCATTTCCTTTACTATACAACGGGTTAAAAGAAAAACTCCACCCAATCCGGTAGGGCCAAACAAGGATATGATTTTACACCCCCCACTCTTTCCGACTGTCCCTTCCCAACCTACCCCGCAATCGGGTGCCCCCACAAAGTTGGAATTACCAACTACAGGTCATATCCAGAACCCGTTCTCCCCTGAGACGCATTGGCTAGATGTAGTAGATTCTATGTATGCTTGGCTAAATTCATCTCACACCGAGATTGTACAAGATTGTTGGCTGTGCTTAAACCCTAAACCTCCATATTATGTGGGAGTGGCTACAAATGCTAGCATTGGACAAGACATAGAAAAGCATGTTGTGAAATTGCTAAATCCAAGCACGACATTGTGCCCTTGGGGTTCACGACCAATTTTAACCCTAGGAGACCTCCAAGGGCAGGGTTGGTGTATAGTGTCCCAAGAATATAATTGGCAGAACTCCCCTTACAAAAACTCTTGTGCAGAAGTGTATATTCCAAGTAGTTCAGATACTGATAGCGCCCAAAATATAGCATACCGAGCCCTTACTGGAGCCTGGTTTGCTTGCTCATCAGGAATTACCCCCTGCATTGCAGCCGCATACTTTGGGGTCGGCACCCAAGAGATTTGTATCCTAGTTCATATTCTCCCACAAATATACCTATATAGCGGAGAAGCAGGGAGAGAACACTTACGTCTATTTGAAGGACATTCCAGGGTAAAAAGGGCAGCACCAGTCCTCATTCCACTCCTAGTGGGACTGGGAATTGCAGGATCCACAGCTATTGGAACTGCTGGACTCATTGTGGGGGACCAAAATTTCAAAACTGTAAGCAAGCAAGTGGACCGAGACCTAGGCTACTTGGAAACTTCAATTTCTCGGCTAGAACACCAAGTAGACTCTTTAGCTGAGGTTGTATTACAAAACAGAAGAGGGCTTGATTTACTCTTCATGAAGGAGGGGGGCCTCTGCATGGCCCTCGGAGAAACATGCTGTTTTTATGCGAACAATTCCGGAGTAATCCGAGACACTCTCAGTTTGGTCAGGGATAATCTTAGGGCCAGGGAACGTGCCAGGGAAGCCAGCAATAATTGGTATCAGAGTTTATTCTCTTGGTCCCCCTGGCTCACATCATTGCTTACAGCCGTAGCTGGGCCACTGCTATTGTTACTTCTCGGGTTAACTATTGGCCCGTGCATTATCAATTGGTTAGTACAATATGTCAAGAAGCGAGTTAGTGAAATAAAAATTATGATGATCAGGTCCACTTATATCCCCTTAGTTCCTAATGATGAATCAAGGGATTGATTCACTGACAAGAAAAGGGGGAAATGTAAGGGTTAAATTGTAGTGTAGGGCTAATGCTTAGCTTGAAAAATAACAGCTTTGTGTTGACATTGAAGGTTAAGAGATAACAGCCTTGCTTTACTCTTATAAATTACGCCTCATACTCTTGTAAATTAGGCTTCACCAATTAAGGAAGCAAAAGTTCAAAGAAAAGAGCATCAGAGGCAGGGTCAAGGAGATCCACTGGTTGCAACTTAGAGGCAGAAAGTCTAAAGTAAACACCTCATTAGGCAACTGTTTCTAACTCATCTGGAAATTGTTTCTTTGTTCTGTTCCCAGGTGATGATAAAACGATGTGATCGGTTATAAAAACTCTGTACCCCGGCTGTTCGGGGCCGCACTCTTATCAAGAGTGTTGGTCCCAATCGGTCGGCCTTGCCTCTCATTGTAATAAACTTTGTTGTGACTGTCACTGGTGCCCGTAGCATTCTGTTTCAGGAGTCGTGTGGATGCAACACCACCTCCCTACCTTTGGGAACGAATCTGTTCTCCATAACTATGAACTTGGTTTTATTTATTTATTTGTTTTTGATTCCACATATGACAGATCATATGGTATTTGTCTTTCTCCATCTGATTTTTTTTTTTTTACTTAGCATAATGCCCTCGAAGTTCATCCATGTTACTACAATGGGAAGATTTCATTCTTTTCTTATGGCTGAATAATATGCCATATATATAGGTTGTTTCTATTTCTTGGCTATTGTAAATAACGCTGCAATTAACATGGGAGTGCATATATCTTTTTGAGTTGATGTTTTCATTTTCTTCAGACAAATACACAGAAGTGGAATTGCTGATAGTTCTATTTTTAATTTTTTTGGGGGAACTTCCATAGTGTTTTCCAATTTACACCATTTTACATTCTCATCAAAAGTGCATGAGGGTTCCATTTTCTCCACATCTTACCACCACTTGTTATTTCTTATCTTTTTGATACCCACCATTTTGATTGATGTGAGATGGTATCTCATTGTGGTATTGATTTGCATCTCCCAGATGATTAATGATGTAAACATCTTTTCATGTACCTATTGTCCTTTTGTATGTCTTCTTTGGAAAAATATCTATTCAGATATTCTGCCCGTTTTTTTAAATTGGATTGTGTCTTTGCCATTGAGCTGTATGAATTCTTTATACATTTTGGACATTTGCCCTTATCAGATATATGATTTGTAAATATTGTCTCCCATTCAGTAGATTGCCCTTTCATTTTGTTGCTGATTTCCTTTGCTGTGCAGAAGCTTTTTGGTTTGATGTGGTCCCACTTGTTTGCTTTTGTTCCTTTTGCTGTGGGGATCAGATTTAAAAGAAATCATAGTCAAGACCTATATCCAGGAGCTTACTGCCTATGTTTTCTTCTAGGAGTTTTGTGGTTTCAGATCTTATGTTCCAGTCTTTAATCCACTTTGTTTTATCTTATTCTTTCATTTGGAAGATATTCCTCTGTTTCTTCATCTTGCTCAACTCTCTGTGTTGGTTTCTATACAGTAGACGAAAGAACCACCTCTCCCAGTCTTGAAGGAGTGGCCTCATGTAGGAGCTGGGCCCTGTTGTTCAGCCCTGCCCGGGCTCTCGATTGTGTCTCCAACCTCTGTGCTTGTCCAAGTAGCCTATTATATTTTTAATAGCTCCCAGCAGTTGAGGATGTGCCAAGACCTGTCAGTGCCCCAAAGGGGAGGGCCTTAGCATCTAGATTCAGGCTGACTGGAACCAGACTCTTAGGCATTAGCTCTTTAAAGTATGCAAATAAATACAGTCCTGTGGGACTGTAAGCATAAGCCCCTCTGCCCACCAAAGCCAGGTGATCTGGAGGTTTCCTCTGGGTAGCGGTCACAAAAATAGGGGCTACAGATGAGTGTATAAACCCTTTTCTGGGTCATACCACTAAGCCGAAGCAAGACAGAGGGAAACACCAAGATGGTGTTCATAGGCTATATTCCTTGAGAGCTGCTCAGCACTAAATGTGTGACCAGCCTGGAGCCTTGCCCTCAGGCTGACGCTCCAGGATAAGCAAGCAGCCTCCTCTTCACAGAAAGACTTGGGGGTGTGCATTGTCTACATAGTGCCCTTGGGGTGGCAACCTGCTGAGCAACATCTCCCCAGCCGCCACAGTCATGTGGGATGCAGGAACCCAACACCTCCCCCACAGCCGGGCAATCAAAGGATGTCCCTTGGACAGCAGCTACAGAAACAGGAAGGCACAGGCAAAAACCAGGGCGCCAGACGTGTTCCCTTTCAGGAGACATTGGTGCTCTGAAGTGCAGCAGAGGGTGAGGGTGAAGACAGTGCCCATCCTCTGAGGCATCTAGACAGGATCACAGGTGTGCGTTTCATTAGAAGCCTCAGGCACAGCCATGATGATCAGCTATTAGGCCTCTTCACAGAAAGACCAAGCTCCTGGGTATGAACTCTTTCTGCTTTGTTTACAGCCCCGTGGGACACATGAGCGTTAGCCGCACTGGCTACACCAGGTGTCCTCTGGTAGCAGTCACAAAAATCGGGGTGCCAGACAGAGGTCTGAGCTCCTTCCTGGGTGACACAGATTATTACACTCCCACGGGACCAGGAACACAAATTCCCCTGGCCTCCAGAACCAGGCGATCAAAAGGCGTCCTCTAGAGGGCAGCGGCTGCAAAAACCCAGGCACCAGGTCAGTGTAAAGGCTCCCTTTGGGGAGATGCTCCTGCTCTGGAGCATGCGCGGAGGAGAGCGCCAAGATGGCGCCAGCAGCTTCGGCTCGGTGCCGCCCCGCAAGGGTGTTGGGTGTGTGTGGCAGGTCCTCGTGCCTGCCCCTCCGCCGCCCACGCTTCACTGTAAGCAGGGGAGCCCCCTTCGCTTGAAGTTTGAGCACTGTGCCAGCGCCGTTGGTTTTCGAGATTCGGTGTTTTGCAGGCTTCGTCGTTCAAGCGCGTGTCGGAACACTGGGATGCGTGAGGTGGGGGTGGAGCGCGCCACTACTGAGGCAGAGGCTCCGGGTTTTGAGTTCCCGCCTGGTTGCCGGTGGCTCCCAGGCTGGCGTTGATGGCAAGGTTGTGTCCCCGCCTCTCCTACCTGCCTCGGTGGCCTTGTGTCTCACCTTCAGGTTTTTGTAAGAAGTTATTCCGAATGTCGCTGTAGGCCGGTTTTCTGTGGGTGGAGGGGAGTTGGGGAGCTGCCCAGTCACCATCTGGGTTTGTTTGTTTGTTTGTTTCTTTGTTGTGTTTTGTTTTGTTTGTTTGTTTTTATTGAGAGAGAGCGAGCAAGACCATGCAGGAGCAAGGGAGGGGCAGGGGGGAGAGAGAGGGAGAACCCCGGGCAGGCTCCATGCCCAGCACAGAGCCTGACGTGGGGCTCCATATCAGGACTGTGAGGTCACGACCTGAGCGGAAATCCAGTCTCTGTCGCTTAACTGACTGAGCCACCCAGGTGCCCCTCAGCCACCGTCTTGGACCAAAGCTTGAAAGTGAACTTTCGTATGACACTTTTTAATCAACGTTGTTTATCCAAAAGTGTTTTCATTTTACTTCAATTTTGAAGGTGGTTTTTGCAAACTATAGAACTCTGGGTTACTTTTTTTTTTTTTTTTTTTTAATTTCCAGGACGTTGAAAATAAGATTTGATTGTCCTCTGACATCCATTTTATCTGAATAGAAGTCTGACAGTCTTTTTCTCTTTGCTGTCCTCTGTTGAATGTGTATTTACTCTCATTTCTTTTAAGATATTCTATTTGATTTTTTTTAAGTTAATTTATTTGTCGAGAGAGAGAGAGAGAGAGAGAGAGAGAGAGAGAATCCCAAGCAGGCTCTGTGCTCACAGCCTGTGAGCCTGGGCTGTGAGCACAGAGCCTGACGGCAGGGCTCCATCCCACAAACCAGGAGATCATGACCTGAGCTGAGATCAAGAGTTGGAGGCTTATCCGACTGAGCCACCCAGGTGCTGCCCTATTAATCTTTTTTATTACATCAGTTTGATTATGATATATCTAGGTGGTGTGTGTGTGTGTGTGTGTGTGTGTGTTTGTGTGTGTGTATGTAGGTTGTGTTACCTGCTTGGGATTTGTAGGTTAATAAAATATATCACTAAATTCAGACAGTTTTCAGCCTTTGTCTATCCCAGTTTTCTACCTCAGTTTCCTATCACTGTGGAACTTCTATTTCATAATTGTTGGGTCACTTGGTACTGTCCAACAGGAGGCTGCTCAGGTTCTGTTCATTTTTTTTTTCAATCCCTTTTTTTCTCTGTTTTAGTGTTGATAATTTTGATCTATTTTAACATTATTTTAAGTTATCTTAATGCACTGACCTCACTTCTAGTTGGCAGTTTCCAATCTGATATTAAGCCCATCTATTGAATTCTTTATTTCAGATGGTACTCTGTAGTTCTAGAATTTTTATTTGCATCTCTGTAATTTAAATAATTAAAATTAAAATTTAGTTTGTTATTATTAAATAAAAATTAAAAATTTGCTTTTCTGTTGAGTTTCTTCATCTTGTTCACTTAAAAGTTTTTTCAATGTTTGTTTATTTTTGAGAGAGAGAGAGAGAGAGAGAGAGAGCAAGTGCAGGATGAGCAGAGAGAGAGGAAGACACAGAATCTGAAACAGGCTGCAGGCTCTGAGCTGTCAGCACAGAGCCTGATGTGGGGCTCGAACTCACAAATTTTGAGATCATGACCTGAACTGAAGTCACATGACTAACCGACTGAGCCACCCAGGCGCCCCATCTTCTTCACTTTTTTCCTTTCACATTGTGTTCATCTTTCCCTATGTCCATGAAAATACTTATAATAACTGTTATAAAATGTTTGTCTGCGGATTCTAACATCTGTGTTATCTATGGACCTGTTTTTATTGGCTGCTTTTTCTCTTTATTATGGATGACGTTTTCCTGTTTCTTCACGTGTCTGACAATTTTTAATTGTATGTTGTTCATTCTGGATGATGTATTTTAGGAAGTCTTGATATGTTGTAGAGTGCTGAGTGTTGAGTTTTGTTCTGACAGGAAGTTAAATCACTGGAAGATCCTCTTAATCCTCTAAGCCTTGGTTTTAGACTTTTTGAGAGAAAGTATGATTTGGTGTGTTCTTTACTCAAGGTTGTACTTTTTACTCTTTTGGTGTGTCCTTCTGGAACATCAGTTGAGTGCCACAGGTACTCGGAGAGCTTTGTCATCTCTAGGTGTACTGGAATTTCAGTGTCTGTTAGAATTGACTGAATTTTGGTATCTCCATTCAGCTTTTTATCCCCCAGCAGCCACTCTGTTAGCCTCATGAAATTTCATCCTGTATGCATTCAACCAAGCTCTCTGCAAGTACTTGATAAGAACTTTTACATAGACTTCTGCACCTTCCCTTATATATATTCTTCCTCTCTAGAACACTGTTGTACAAATTCCAGCCATCTAAACTCTAGTTAGATATGCCACCTGTGACTCAAACTTGACATATCTAGAGCAGAATATAGTATTTCCTTTTCAAATTCTCTCTTCCTTCTCTGTTCCCATGCTCAGATCGTGACATAATGCCACTGCCTAATCTCTCTGACAGCCTCTTCTCTTCCATATCCCTTTGACCACCCGCTTCAGTCAGTTTGTCTTTGACTATGTCTTTTTCCTGTTTATGACCATGGCAGCAATCTTAATTTCTTAATTGTTCTCAATTTTATGGTATCACAGCACTTTACTAACACTACTAATAGAGCACTTAATATTTTTATTACAATACAGTGCCTTGCTTCAATTAATAATTGTTAATTGCATGAAGGAATGAATGGGTATTGTGTTTGCATGTGCTTGACCTACTAGGCAGTCTGCTCATTTTGAGCAGGGACAATAAAATCCAAGGCACATCATTAGGTATTTAAAAATGTTTACTGAATGAATAATGACATTATGAGGTTACTAATTTTTTTTAACATAAACAGATCAGGTCCCCTGGAGTTGATATGTTATATCTTCATATCATGTTCAGTATTTCCCAATATACCTTAAACCGTTTTTGGGGAGGACAAGTCAGGGAAAGTCTATTTGCAAGTGTGCTGATATGGGGGACCATTGCATATGTGAGGCCATTTAGTTTTTTTAAAACAACAAGAACAATGAAAGCAAGAAATATTTGTACTGTCACCATGTTTAATTTTGCAGATTGTTCTTAGTTTTTCTTAAAATGCTGACTTTTGGAGTTAAGAAGTACATTAATGAATTAATAAGAATAAACAAAAGTAATTGTAGACATTTGTGCTATGCCAGAGATGTAAAATTTATTAGTGTGATCATGAAGAAGCTCCTCCGTTTCGAGAAAGATACCACCCAGCACTGGAAACAGAATTCCTGAAGCACCCAAAGAAAGAGAAACTTTAGTATGGAGGAGATGAAAAACTTTGGGAAGCCTGTAGCATCCACCTGTTCACATTGCCCTGGGTCACTGATATCTACCATATGGCCATCAAAAGTCTCTTGATTTCTTTTTGAGGGAGAGTTGTCAGTGATAACATCATCCTTGTTCCAACTTGGAAAGCAGAGTCAGTTAGTTGCAGGTAACGAGACAGGTGAACACGAAAGCTTCTGGGTTGACTCTTTCAGCATCAGGCATGGAGCAAAGCAGCCATCGCTCAGCAGCAGCTTGAGATGCAGGGCTCACAGCTGGGCTGGGTATAGGTTGTGAGGTTGATGGTCTCCAGGCACGGGGTGGGCTGGCAGGAGTTGAGCAGGAAGCAGGTGGGCACACAGGGCTGGGGAATGTGGCAGGGTGGGGGGCAGTTGTCACAGCAGGTTGGCTCCAGTAACCAAGTCGTGTGTGGGCAGGTGCTGGGCAGGCAGACTCCGCACCGGCAGCATCTGTCAGAGGAGCAGATGGTGGTGGCGGGGCCGGTGGGGACGCTGCAGCAGCAGGGGACACAGCAAGCCATGGCGCTGGGAATCTGTGTTTTTAATTGATTTGGTTGTAACTATAGATGAAACTTCTGAGTTGTGACTGTCTCTCCTTTCTTTGAGGCCCTTATATACCCTTCCCAGTGGGTGTTGGTCCAACCAGAAGGCTTCTTTCCTGGTTCTTGTTTATATTAGTGTACCCATTATCCTTTGATTGGTTTGACATTTAGATGCTTGTAAAGAGTCTGTATTCTCCTAATTAACATTTATTTGAGTTCCTTGCTAAATCGGCACTGATTACTCTTGCTATTTGTGACTGGAACACAAGCTTTATGATGTGTCACCAAAAACTTCTGCTATTATAATTCTGACACCGGCCTTGCTGGGAAATATTGCGTGATACTACACCTGTAGTATGTAGGTCTTATCTCTGGTGCTAGTCTAGTGTTCATTCTCTTTACCTTTATCTGTATCAGTTGTTCTGATGATGTTTTAAAAAGCTGAACTTAAGTTTAGTAACTTTTTTTTTTTTTTTTTTGCTTTGGGACTTTTAAAAAAATTACATAATTTTTTGTTGAGATGTAACTAGCACATAACATTGTGTTAGTTAAGTTTTGGGACTTTTGAAGATCAAACTTACATTAATATGAAGAAATATGCTATTGAGAAATATGGGCAGACTTTTAAAAAACACCTATTATTTCATTTTTGACTATACATATTTTATATTTATTTAAAAATTTGGACAGAATAGTAAAGTATAAAGAAAACTCACTCATAATCTTATCATCAAGAGAAATTCTGTATTCATACTTGTGTATATCCCTCTAGTCATTTTTTTTAATGTTTTTATTTATTTTTGAGACACAGAGAGACAGAGCATGAGCAGGGGAGGGGCAGAGAGAGAGGGAGACACAGAATCTGAAGCAGGCTCCAGGCTCTGAGCTGTCAGCACAGAGCTGGACGTGGGGCTCAAACTCACGGACCGTGAGATCATGACCTGAGCTGAAGTCGGACGCTTAACTGACTGAGCCACCCAGGCGCCCCTAGTCATTTTTTTTTAATACATTTGTTTATCACTTTAGTACTGGAATCATTTTACCTATGGTTCTATAACTTGCCTTTTTTCTTAAACATACATATTTTCATTATCTTGTATTCTTAAATATATTTGATAATGTTATTTAAAATTTTTTTTAATGTTTATTTATTCTTAAAGAGAGAGAGAGAGAGAGAGAGAGAGCATGAGCGAGGGAGGGGCAGAGCGAGAGAGGGACACAGAATCTGAAGCAGGCTCCAGGCTCTGAACTGTCAGCACAGAGCCCAATGCGGGGCTCGAACTCATAAACTGTGAGATCGTGACTTGAGCTGAAGTTGGATGCTTAACCGACTGAGCCAGCCAGGTGCCCGATAATGTTATTTTTAATATTTCCTAGCATTCATTATATAATTATACTTCAAAGTTACTTAAAATTTTTACATTATTAATAATTTGGGTTATTTTCAAGATGATAATTGTGGCAATAGTTAACAACTGTGGACCACATTAGGAGTCAGAATAGCTCTTTACTGGATCCAGTCCTTCTCATTGCCTTCCTTGTTATGCCAGATCATTCATTTTTTTAAAACCTTGTCTTTCTCCTTTTCAAAGTAAGGATCATAATATCTATATTCTTCCATTCAGAAGATTTTTGTCCATAGACAATCATAAAGTGCTATACAGAGATAAATTATTATCATCATTATCCAAGTAAGTTGCAGATCAGACAAACTCAAGGTAAGGAATAGGGGAAAAAAGCAGTCTAAAGAAGAAAAAAAATAGCTGCAGAAAAGTAAAAGAGCAACCTCACAGGAAGTAGCAAACATTTATCTGAAGGTTCACACCTACAGTTAGAGAAAACAGCTGGGATAGAAATTAATAAACTTCAAATTTTAACAAAGTTCTCTATGGCTCTGCTTGGAAGAAAGGATTTGCAATCTCTTTTGGTATCCCTGGACTTCACCCAGATTTATCTTTGAGTGAATACCTGCCAGATTTCTCACTCTTTTACTGAGGACTGATTTATATTTTCAGTATTTTTAAAATTTTGTTTTAAAACTTTTTTTTTAAGTTTATTTATTTATTTATTTATTTAGAGCATGTGTGCTAGGGAGGGGCAGAGACAGAGGGAGAGAGAGAATCCCAAGCAGGCTCCACACTGTCAGTGCAGAGCCCGATGTGGGGCTTGATCTCACAAGCCATGAGGTCATGACCTGAGCGAAACCAAGAATTGGGTCCTTAACCAACTGAGCCACCCTGGCACCCTTATATTTTCAGTATTTTAAAAATAATTTAATAAACATATATCCAGCAGTTCCCATATGCCAAACACTGTGGTAAATGTTGGATATAAGAGAGTGAACAAAATAGACATCATTCTTGGTCTCATGGAACTTGGAGTCTGATGGAAGGCTTATTGTGAATATATTATTATAAGCTACTGTTATTGTATGTTATGATAGGAAGGGCTCTAAAATCATAAAAATTATAAGCAAAAGGAAATTATTTTGACGTTTTAAGAAAAACATTGCAGAGAGGTTTGCAGTTTCTCACAGAAGTTCATGGCAAAAAGAGAGTGTTGTCTTACTTAGAATGCAATACTACTTTAAGTCAAGCTTATGAGGATAAAGAAATTGGTACTGTTCTGTGTAGAATGTTACGTTTCCATAATTATAAATAAGATTTAAAGTTATAGATTAGAAACTTATAAAATAAAAAGTTTATGATAAACTCATCTCTTTTATTGAAAAGACGTATAGTACTTTAATAAAATTTCTTTTCTTTGCCAATGGTCTAAGTGACCTGGGAATAACTATCCTTTATTTGTAAATTATGACTGTGAATCCTAGAGAGGTGAGCTAATTTGCCTTAGACGGTCTGGTGACTGACTTGTTAAAAGACTAAATATAGGACTTAATTGAGATTGAGCTACCTTTTTTGTGGTTTAAGTTTAGTATGTGTCAGAGATACTAAACATTCTATTTTTAGAAATAAAGGGTACCCTTTTCCTTTGAGCGAATGCAGGAAAAACATGGTTATTCTTGATGAGATAGATTTTCAAATTGCTGAAAGTCTACACACACACACACACACACACACACACACACACACACTTGCCCAGTTTTAATTATACCGTCTATAATCATTGGGGGTGTGGGGAAGGAAAAATTTTTCTCCCCTTGATGGTCCTTCAACTGACCGAAGAATTAGAGTTACATGAGACAGATTAACAGGAAAAAACACCAAAGTTTATTATGTACACACAGAAGCCCAATAATGGAATTGAGACCTAAAGAAATGACAAGGCAAGCAGTTTTTATACTTTTTAGACAAAGAGACAATATATGAGGAATTGATAGGTCAAAGAAAACTTAACTTTGGGAGCTTCAAATAGTAAGGAATTGTAAACAGACTTAGGACTGTGGTAGTAAATTAGTAAAAGGTAGCAAGGTTTCTTTATACAGCCTTCTCAGCTCTAAATTTCCTCTCTGGTGATAATAAGGATGTCTCTTTACTTCATTGTGCAGGGAGGGTACCTTTCCCATGAGAAATTTATTCCCTGCTTTCTCATGGACAGAGGAGGGTCTGAATGTGCTTGCATAGGCTGTTTCTTAAGTAATTTTTAGTTACAATAATCAGTATGCCAAGGTGGTGTTATGCCCAGAATTCGTGATCCCCAAAGACCACTAGGGAGCCGAGTCCGATGCAAAAGCAAAGAGCCTTTATTCGAGCTAGCTCGAGCTCAATCCTCTACCTGCACTGACGTAGCAGTGAGATACCAGGGAAAGAGAGCGAATTTCAAAAGGACAAAGGTTTTATTGGGGCCTAGGGGCAGTTGGTGAGGTAATGGCTATGGCCTCAGCCGATTGGCTGGGGAAGGGTCCTGGGGAAGGGTCCGAGTCCTGTTAGGCAGGTGGGGGGGGGGGTTACTCAAGGGGAGGAGGTGTGGTCAAGGGGAAGGACACAGAACAAGATGGAGTCGGCCGGCATAGGCCCGCCCTTTCATTCCCCCCCTTGTCATGTAGCTTAGGGACCCAATCATGGGACCGGCTGCATTTATGGTGACAAGGGGAACAGAGTTTGGAGGTTTACGCAAAGTTCTGGGAACCAAGTGTCCCTGGGGTGGCTCTGGGACGTCTGATTAAGTATTGTCCCCGAGCTGGTGTCTATGATCTGCCAGGTGACGTTTTGGGGGGCGTGGGGACTCCCGGCAGCATGAGCAATGACAAGCAGAGTTAACAGAGTTACCAATATTAGGTAGGTCGAATGCGCTATAGCTTGAGCTTGAGCGGGTTGTGTTGGTCCCGACTGATGGCCCATCGAGTGACAACGTCCTTCCGGATCGAGGAGGGGTCTGCTGGCTGAGCGTGGGTGTGATGGACCCAGGTCGCGATGCCATCTACCTTGGGAGCAGTGGGGGTTGTCAACACCACGATGTAGGGTCCCTTCCAGCGCGGCTCGAGAGTCTCTCGGTGGTGCCTCTTGACGTAGACCCAGTCTCCCGGCCTGTACTGATGAGATGTCGGGATCGGGTCAGCCTCGTAGATGGCACGGAGGCACGGCCAAATATCCTCGTGCGCCCTCTGGAGCCTGCTCAAGGGAAGAAAAAGTTCTTGATCTTTAAACTCAGCAATAAGTTCAGCTCGAAGGCTGGGAATAACAGGGGGTGGCCTGCCAAACATGATCTCGTAGGGAGTAAAACCCAGAGTGTAAGGAGTGTTTCTAACCCGGTAAAGGGCATACGGTAGGAGAGTCACCCAGTCCCCGCCAGTCTCCATGGTTGATTTGGTAAGGGTCTCTTTTAGGGTTTTATTCATTCTTTCTACCTGTCCTGAGCTCTGGGGCCTATAAGCACAATGTAATTTCCAGTTTGCCCCCACCGCCTTGGCTACTGCCTGTGTTACCTGCGAGATAAAAGCTGGTCCATTGTCTGATCCTACCATGGCAGGAAAACCATACCTGGGTAAGATGTCTTCTAGTAGCTTCTTAGCCACCGTCTGAGCCGTTTCATGCTTGGTTGGGTATGCCTCCACCCAGCCAGAGAAGGTGTCTGTAAATACCAGGTCCTCGTGTAGTGCCTCGTCGAAGATGGTGGGTGAATTTTTGAATCCCTGTAGCCGTGTCCAGGTGAGTTGCCCACTGTAGCCCTCCTCCGGATCATGCCACTCAAAGGCGAACAAGGGTTGGCTCTGGGGTGCCAACGGCAGACTGAAGAAGGCGTCCTTTAAATCTAGTACAGTATACCAGACCCTGGAGGGCGCCAAGGAGCTCAAGAGAGTATATGGGTTGGGAACAGTTGGGTGTATGTCCGCGACCCTCTTATTTACTTCCCGGAGGTCTTGTACCGGTCGGTAGTCATTTGTGTGAGGCTTTTTGACCGGCAGTAAGGGGGTGTTCCAGGCAGACTGGCAAGGAACTAGTACCCCTAGGCTTCGTAGTCTCTGGATGTGTGGCTGGATCCCCTTCCGGGCCTCCTGAGACAAGGGGTATTGTTTGATCCTTACCAGACTCTCTCCTGGCTTGAGCTCTACCAGGACTGGGGTCCTATGAGCTGCTAGTCCCATCCCCCCTGTCTCTGCCCAAACCGAGGGGAATTCTTGTAGCCATCTGTCTATATTATCCTCTCTCGGGAGTGCCTCCTGGTGGAGGAGGTATTCATCCTCCAGTTTCATGGTCAGGACCTGGATGGGGTGGCCCTTGCCATCGGTGACCTGAGGCCCCCCTTGTCTGAAAGTTATCTGAGTTCCAATCTTGGTCAGTAAGTCCTGTCCTAACAGCGGGTAGGGGCATTCTGGTATTACCATAAAGGAGTGGGATACCTGGCACGTTCCCAAATCTACTGTTCTTCGGGTAGTCCATGAATACTGGCTCATACCAGTTGCCCCTTGTACCCAGGACTTCTTGTTGGCTAGTTTTCCTTGTGGGGTACAGAGGACCAAATGTTGTGCTCCGGTGTCGACAAGGAAGTCAACAGGGGTCCCCTCCACTTTAAGAGTTACCCTGGGTTCGGGGAGAGGGTCCGAACCCCGACTCCCCTAATCACTTAGTTCATCTAGCTCTAGGACTTTTACTCGATCAGTCTTGCTTCCCTTCCTGCCGGCCCTTTTTGGACAATCTTGGGCCCAATGCCCTATCTCCTTGCAGTATGCACACTGATCCTTCTGCAGCCTCTGCTTCCCCCCCTTGGTGGTTCCTTTACCTTTTCTTGGGTCGTCTGCCAGCTGCCGGAGACGGCGGTCTCGTTCCTCGGGGAAGTCAGCAGTGGTAGCTAGTGGTATTCTGGCAAGGTCTCGAGTCTGCTTACTGCTGGCAGCCGCCATAGCGCGAGCCTACTTGTCCTCAGGGGGCTCCCGGTTATTATATACCTTTTCGGCTACCACCAGTAAGTCCTGCAGACTTTTTTCTCCTAGTCTATCTATTTTTTGTAATTTTCTCCTAATGTCTATGGCCGATTGGTTTACAAAGGCCATGATAACAGCTGCCTTGCTTTCCGGAGCCTCTGGATCCATGGGGGTATAGGTACGGAATGCCTCCATGATCCGTTCTAAAAAGGCAGCCGGAGAGTCATCTTTTCCCTGTTGTACATTTCCTACCTTGGCCAAATTGGTTGGCTTTCTAGCAGCCATTCGGAGACCCCCCATTAGAGTCTGGCGGTAGACCCGGAGCCTCTCCTTACCTTCTGCCGTGTTGAAATCCCACTGGGGCCGAGTTAAGGGGAAGGAGGCCTCTATCTGAGCCTGGTTGGTGGTGGGATTCCCGTCTGCGCCCGGAACTAGTTTTCGGGCCCCACTGAGTATTCTTTCTCTTTCTTCAGTAGTGAACAGGACCTGCAAAAGCTGCTGGCAATCATCCCACGTGGGCTGATGGGTAAAAAGAACAGTCTAATAAATCAATAAGCCCTGCCGGTTTCTCGGAAAACTTAGGATTCTGAGCTTTCCAATTGTAGAGGTCACTAGTGGCAAAAGGCCAATAGTGATGGGGCTGATTCCCCTCTGCGTCTGGGGGTCCGGTGGCTCGCAGGGGCAGAATAGTGGAGTCGGAGGCGGAGGCGGATTGCTCCCTCTGAGCCCTTTGTCTGGTAAAGGGCGGGCTTGCCCCTGGAGCGTTTCTGCCTCCCACTCTCGGAACAGCGTCTGCCTCCCCCGGAGTGGGAGGATGGTGTTCTTCCGGCATCCTAGAAGGGTTATACGGGGGAGGAAAAATTAATTCTTCTTCAGTACCCCCCTGTAGGACAGGGTAGAGGGGTGCTGAAGGCTGGGTAAGACTTTTCCTCTTCTCTGTCTCCTGCAAAGCAAGAATGGGTTTTGGCTCCAGAGGGAGCAGGGTTAGGAAGGGCTTAAGCCAAGAGGGTGGGTCTTCTACAAGGTCCTGCCAAGTGATAATGTAAGGGAGCTGATCAAGATGGCCCGTCTTAGGCTGAGAGATGATACTCCTGACTCGGTGGATGGTAGGGAGGTCGAAGGTCCCCTCTGGTGGCCATCCGACATTGAAAGTTGGCCACTCGCTAGAACAAAAAAACTGCAACCGACCCTTTCGGACTTCCATACTGAGGTTGTTAGCTCTTCCCCTCACATCCTTAAAGTGATCAATCATAATACTTAGAGGAGTAGTCTGAGTCTGTCCCATAACGTCCGTCCAGTAAGTCCACAGAACAAAACAGAGAAACACAAAAACAGACAAACAGAGGGCCCCTAGAAAGTCTTCCAACTCCATGGAAGCAAAACTGAGAGCTAGCTTAGACATTTGAGGGGATTCCACGTCCCTCCAAAACCGATGAGGGGATTCCACATCCCTCCAAAGACGACGGCCTCACGCCGACCAGCGGGAGCGACCCGCCTCGTCTCAGACCTTTGAGGGGATTCCACGTCCCTCCAGAAGGGAGAATCGGAACGTCTTCCGAAACTCCTGGCCCGTGGTCCTCCAGTGCGTCCACTTAGACCGCGTCAGGCACTACCAGAATTCCAGAAATGAGCTCACACAGAAAAGACAGAACAAACAGACAGACACTAATCGTGGCCAGTCAGGCTCTCCGGGTCGGGGGTCCCTCGGGGGTCTTGGGGATCCCGGACGAGCCCCCAAATGTTATGCCCAGAATTCGTGATCCCCAAAGACCACTAGGGAGCCGAGTCCGATGCAAAGGCAAAGAGCCTTTATTCGAGCTAGCTCGAGCTCAATCCCCTACCTGCACCAACGCAGCGGTGAGATACCAGGGAAAGAGAGCGAATTTCAAAAGGACAAAGGTTTTATTGGGGCCTAGGGGCAGTTGGTGAGGTAATGGCTATGGCCTCAGCCGATTGGCTGGGGAAGGGTCCTGGGGAAGGGTCCGAGTCCTGTTAGGCAGGTGGGGGGGGGGTACTCAAGGGGAGGAGGTGTGGTCAAGGTGAAGGACACAGAACAAGATGGAGTCGGCCGGCGTAGGCCCGCCCTTTCAGTGGCACATTTTGGGGTGGCTTGCCCTTGACCCCTACAGGGCTGTCTGTGATAGTGAAGACATAAACTAAAGGTTGATAATAAAAAGAAACAAAATATGATTGTTAGTTTCTTGCTTCAGAACTTTTTGCTTGGAGGTTTCAGGCTTGAAACCCTTTGCTTAAGGAGCCCCAACCTCAGAAGTCTTTGTATTTCTTCTCTCCTCATCCTCTCCTCCTCTTCTCCCCATCTTCAGTGCTTTCAATTCATGATGAGTTAGTAAGGTGCTGTTCTGTCTGGAGCAGCCACTCCCCACCTCTCCTGCCTGGTCATCTTTTAACACTTAGCCTGGATAGCTTGGTGGCTTTCCATAACTATCCCTCACCCTGACGCTGAATCACCAAATCTGGGTTTTAGTTACTCTTTCTGTGTGCTTGCATGCTGTGCTGCTCACATCTCAGTCACAGCAGGAACCACATGGCATCATAAATATACCCATCCGCCATATGTAGGCCACATGTATTGTGATTGCAGTAACTTGTCTGTTTCCCTCACCAGATCTGAGAGAAACTTGAGAGCACTCAAGGTAATAACATTTCTTTTATCTTTACATCCTTAGCACGGATATGATGCCTGGCACAAGGGAAGCACTCATGAAATATTGGCCAAATGAATGAGTGAATGAACGAAATCACTTGTTGGCAGTATTCTAGGTTGTGCCCCATGTACCCCATGGCTGCTAAATTCTGTTCATTTAAACCACTGATGAGCCTATAAGATCCTGTGAGCAATCTCATTCTTGAGGGACTGACACGCACACTAAGGGTATTTAGAAACATGTTTATTTATTTAAAAATGTTTTTTTAAATGTTTGTTTATTTTTTGAGAGAGAGAGCATGAGCAGGGGAGGAGCAGAGGAAGAGGGAGAGAGAGAATCCCAAGCAGGCTCCACACTGTCAGCCTGGACCCGGATGCAGGGCTCAAACCCACAAACTGTGAGATCATGACCTGAGCTGAAGTTGGATGCTCAACTGACTGAGCCACCCAGTGCCCCTAGAAACTTGTATATTTATAGGCACTTGCTGCTTCCCTTCCCTGCCTTTTTCTTTTTCACAAATATTCTTTTAGTTTTAGATCAGTACTTTTCAGATTTTGACTTGTGCCTTTATATATTAATGATACTTATATACATTATACATGCATCATACATACATACATCGTAATATGTGTTGTATATGTATTCTATGTGTGTTATCTTTCTAAGGCAGGGCAAAGGATAATCTGCTTAAGATAAAATGAAGTAGGCTGGTAAAAAGAAGTATAGTTAAGTCATAGATTAAATCATGTTTAATCAAGTTTTTAGCTCCAGTTCTCAGCCCATTTCCTAAAGAGTTTTGGCATTCTGTTGATGGTGGCCAGTAGAAATATATTCCTAGTGCCCTGCTACTGGAGTTGACCACTTAAGTTTTCTCTAAGGGAAATGAAGTTGAAATTGATAGGCCTACTAAGTGACTCGGTCTTAGAACTGAATACCTGCCACTTTTAATCTGTGAGCCACTAGATCCTTTTCTGTTAAAATTGGATGTGATGATTTTGCTAAAGATTCTTACATTTTATATTTCTCTTGCATGTTGTAAGTTGAGGCCATAACTGTCAGTTCAGCTTCTGGTCCTTAGAGTTGGAGGCTCTGTGATATGGCAGAAAGAATAGGGCTTTAAAATCAGACATACGAGGAGCTGAATTCTGGCTTTCTTACTAAGTAACTTTGAGAATGTTGAGTAACTCTTACAGCTTCATTTTTCTCATCTATTAGCGATGTTTTAAGGATTGTGTGAGTTAATAATGTGATTTCCTCAGCAAAATGTAGGTTAAGTAAATGTTGGCTCACTTCAAATTGCATTTGTCTGAGGAAAAGAGGAGAATGGAAAAGCTAACCAGTTTGAAGTTAGCAGCCTAGAAGCTAGCTAGTTCCAGTCATTCTTTTAGAAGATTGTTCTGTTTTTTTTTTTTTTTTGTTAAATAAAATAATCATCTTATCTTTACCTTTTTTTTTTAAATTAAGGAAATATACCAAAAACTCTAACATAAACAAGCAACATATCTTGCCAGAGAAATAAAGTTTATTGGAAAACCCATCAAGAATTTTTTTTTTACTCTGAAAATATCCACTATAAGAAATGGGATCCAAGAAGCAACATGACCAAGAAAATATAGTCTGGGTTCTTACAGATTTCAATAGAATTTCAATAATAGATGATGTTCACCTGCCCAAATGAACCAAATGGTTATTCAGGCAAATAACCATAAAGAAATTCTTGATTTTCTTTCCATTAAAATCAAAGGTAGGTTTTCCATGTCTGGGCCATCTGGTCTGCCTCAACATCATGATCAACTACTGAGGCAAATGAATATTGAGTAGACAGCTTCTGGGTTCTTCATTGTCAGGCACAGAGCAAAGCAGCCATCGCTCAGCAGCAGCTTGAGATGCAGGGCTCACAGCTGGGCTGGGTATAGGTTGTGAGGTTGATGGTCTCCAGGCACGGGGTGGGCTGGCAGGAGTTGAGCAGGAAGCAGGTGGGCACACAGGGCTGGGGAATGTGGCAGGGTGGGGGGCAGTTGTCACAGCAGGTTGGCTCCAGTAACCAAGTCGTGTGTGGGCAGGTGCTGGGCAGGCAGACTCCGCACCGGCAGCATCTGTCAGAGGAGCAGATGGTGGTGGCGGGGCCGGTGGGGACGCTGCAGCAGCAGGGGACACAGCAAGCCATGGCGCTGGGAATCTGGTTTGCTTTTGGTTTCTTGGAAAGATGAGGTTTCTGAGATACAAATGTCTCCTCTTGCTTTGGGGCTCTTATATATGGTCCTCAGTGGGTGTTGGTCCAACCAGAAGGCTTCCTGTCATTTTTGTTTATCCCACCCCTCTTCACTAAGATTCTCTAATCAGTTTGGTATTTACTTGTCCATTAAGAGTCGTGCCCTTACTAAGATACATCATGTTTTTGACTCATTGACTTGTCACTTTTGTCATAAGATGATTGCATTTTATCTTCACAGGGTCTTGGAATGCCAAACCTTACATGAAATATGGATAATCAGTCTGAGTGACTGAATTCAGCTATAGTTTCAGAGGCTGTATTCTTTTCCTTGTTTTTCTCCCCCTTAATTTAAAATAATATGCATAACATACAATTTTTAATTACTAATACCAGAACATACAACTCAAATGGTTAATTGGACCATTTTCTCAGTGAAGTCAACAAGGACATGACACTTATAGATGAATGTTGCATATGACGATATGAATCTCAGACATAGTTACCTTGTTTATTGAGGATAGAATTCAGGTTCTATTGAGCAAGCAGGGTGACAGCCAAAATGGAATACGATGAAACCCCTTTTCATTATTTTTAATCTATAATGAGTCTTAAAAGGTTGTATTATTCTATGTTTTTTTTTAAAAACAGTTTTTATTCTCAAAGCTATGCCAATCTTGTAGTGAGTTAAAATGTAAATTCACTGGGAAGAAAGATCCACCCAGCTGCTGGCTTTTTTTAAAAAAGTTTTTAATGTTTATTTATTTTTTAGAGAGAGAGAGAGACAGACAGACAGAATGTGAGTGGGGGAGGGGAAGAGAGAGAGGGAGACACCCCATCTGAAGCAGGCTCCAGGCTCTGAGCTGTCAGCACAGAGTCTGATGCAGGGCTCAAACTCAGGAACCCTGAGATCATGACCTGAGCCAAAGTCAGCCTTTTAACCAGCTGAGCCACCCAGGCGCCCCTCAGCTGCTGAGTTTTGTTAAATGTACCATTAAAAGAAATCACCTCACCTTCATTCATTTTCAAACTAATGCTTCATTTAAAATAAGTTGAACCAAGAACAAAAAGGAGAAGTCATAAGATTTATAAAACAACAGTGGGTTCTGGGAGGGTATCTGATCTGATGTGGTTTAGAACTATAGGAGTCCTTATTTTCACTGACTTATTCCCTACTCTGCATGATTATTTGTTTTCATATCTTGGGTCTTCAATTAGGTTGTAAATTCCTTTGAGGGATGCCTTATACAACATTCTTCACCTCGGTTGGCCTTGATCTGCTGTACTGTAGGATGACAGGTGAGGAAGTTGGACTGAATAATTATCTCTAGTGTGTAATATCCTGATTCCAGCATCTTCACATACTTCCTTCCCCTTGATCAGCACAAAACTATTCAGCCAGTAGAATCTAAATTATGTAATTCGTTGGATGGCAAATTGTTGTTGAGTAAACACGAAGGACAGATTCTTTCCTGGGGTGTTTCTGAGGGGACATGACTGAAAACCAACTTGGCCTGTTTAGTAGAGAAGAAACCTGGCTGAAGCAAATCAGTGGGAAATACTCATTGGGAAATGAATACTCAGTGGGAAATGTCATTGGTAAATAAGCCTCACGCATTTCATGAGAAGAAGAACCTGTTAGTGAAGTTGGCTTGGTTTTTGCTTAAATATGGATATGTATCACAAAGCATATCAAGTGAAAATGAAGGTTAGCGCCTCCAAGGCACTTTACATCTCTCTGGGTGTGGCCACACTGTTCCTTGCAGTGTCCTTCCCCGATTCTGTACTTCTCAAATCCTGCTCATTCCTCAAGCATCAACTCCAGTATCTCCTTCGCGTGAACCTTTAGGTGGTTCTTCTAGATGTTTTCATCCTTTGCTTTCACAAAGTGTGTCTCCTATCTCTTCATTTAGACCTCATTTCAGTCTGTTATGTATTATGGTTCATCATTTATTTGTCTTCCTCACTCCAGTGTGCAAACTCTGAAAAAGTGGGGATTGTGTCTTCATCTTCTTAGTCTCTGTAAAGCACCTAGGTGAGTGCCTGGAACACAGTAGGCGCTTGATAAATGTGTATGGAATTGGGTTAAATTACAGATTAGAAGGAAAAAAAAACCTATGTATTTATTTTTAGAATTACCTCTTATAATAACAATTGACATAAGCAGAGCGATTTCATCTGTGAAGTGCTTTACAGATGTCGAAACAGTTTTACATTCAGAGCTTCACCTAAACGAGTAATGAAAAAAGTGTGGCTCAGCTCAGTCTTTGGGGTCTCTTCAGTGAGTATGTTGATGTTTCTCAGAATCTTTATTTTAAAAAAATTTTTATTTTTATTTTTAGAGAGAGAGAGAAAATGCTCACGCACGTGCACGTTGGGGGTAGGGTCAGAGGGACAGAGAGAGAGGTTTTTTTTTTTAATTTTTAATGTTTATTTATTTTGAGAGGGAGACAGAAAGTGAATGGGGGAGGGCAGAGAGAGAGGGAGACACAGAACCTGAAGCAGGCTCCAGGCTCTGCACAGAGTCCGATGCAGGGCTGGAACTCACGAACCATGAGAACGTGACCTGAGCTGAAGTTGACGCTTAACCAACTGAGCCACTCAGGTGCCCCAAGAGAGAGAGAATCTTAAGCAAGTTCCATGCTGAGCATGGGGCCCGATGAAGGGCTCAATCCCACAACCCTGGGATCATGACCTGAGTTGAAATCAAAAGTCAGATGCTTAACCGACTGAGCCACCTGGGTGTGCCTCTCAGAATCTTCAAAAGAAGGTGTGTGAGGTAGTTACTTAAAGAGGCAGGGAAAACATTAAAATTAAAAGTAGGTGCTGACCTTGGAATTGAAAATGACTTTAAGCTTAGAGCTTAATATATTTTACTATTTAGGCAATTTTTGTCAGGTGTTTACATATCCTTGTGAGGCCTTCTTTTGCCTATGAGATTTATGTTGATGTCATCTGCTGGACATATTTATAGGTTTATCATGTGCACACGTGTCAAGAGTTGTTTGGCAATTATATCACTGAGACAGCATATGGTTTGGGGCACAGTGGTGTTTGTTTATTTTTAAAGTGAGGAGGTCCATGACAGCATTTACTCAACTTCTCACTGGAAACCATCATTCAGAACATTGAACGATTCTGCAAAGCTGAAGGCACAGGCTCAGAACATTTTCTTCCAGAGCTGCTTCTTTTTTTTTTTTTTAATGTTTATTTATTTTTGAGAGACAGAGAGAGACAGCGTGAATGGGGGAGGAGCAGCAAGAGAGGGAGATACAGAATCTGAAGCAGGCTCCAGGCTCCGAGCTGTCAACACAGAGCCTGAAGTGGGGCTTGAACTCACGAACCATGAGATCATGACCTGAGCTGAAGTTGGAAGCTCAACCAAGGGCCACCCTCTTCCAGAGCTTCTAATTAAAGACCATTTGCTGAGCGTCTCTTAAGGACTGTGATGGTCCATCAGGGTGACGTGGCCAGGCTCTTGGAAATCTCTTTGGCTAGCAGCGCAGTGCTCCACACTCACAGGGCTGGACACAGGTTGTGACAGAGATCCCACTCAGGTTTGGAGCAGGGTGGCCCCTGCTGAGCAGCCAACATGATGGCACGTAGGAGTCAGGCACACAGCAGGGTGGGGGGCAGGTGTCACAGCAGGTGGGCTGAAGGAGGCTGATGGCGTGTGGGCAGGTGCTGGGCAGGCCGACTCCGCAGCATTTGTCAGAGGAGCAGGTGGTGGTGGCGGGGCCGGTGGGGACGCTGCTGCGGCAGCCTTGGAGACAAGACTCACAGCCAGACATTTTGGTGCAAAGGAAGATCTTGTACAAAGCTGTCTTCTCTGAGTCTTTTATATCCACCAGAAGCCTCAGGGAACACGGCTTCTGTCCACCAGAATGTTTCCCTGTTGTTGTTTGTATAATCCCATACAAATAACTCACTGACTTATTTACCAGATGCGAGAGGAGCTCTCCTTCAGTTTTATTTGGTTGTGTTGCGACATTCAAACGTGCTTTCTGTTGCAGTTTCAAAGTGGTACCAGCATAGGCTCTCCACTTAACTCCATCACGGGTAAATACTTCAGGGTCTCTTCTGCATTTCCTCTTTTTTACCGACCAGAATTTGTCCTTACAAATGATCACTGCTGAGTGTAAAGAATCAAGAGTGATTTCTCTGAGAAGTAAGAAATGATCCTTCTCAAAATGTGTGATCTGGATGTATTTGTGAAGTCAAAACCTGTGGTGGGACTTTTTCCCTACCAGAGTCACCTTGCTATCTTTTCGAGGATGTGAAGATGTAAATGAATACTGAAGATAGAAAACATGATCTTGACTGGGAAGTTCAGAGGCTGCTAGATGTTTTCTGTACCGATCTGCTGCATTGTCTATGTATGCAATTATGTATAAACATTTAAATAAGCTCTCAGTTTTACAGAGGACATTGGCTTTTTTAACCAGAATCCTGAACATGTTAAAACATAGGTTCATAAGACTATGTATGGTCTGAAAAATGAGCTTGCATCTCTTTGCAAAACAGCATGAAAAGTTCTTTCTTTTCAGAATGACCAAACTGCTGACCTGCCTATTTCATTTTTCAATAGTCACCTTTTACCATTTTTAAAATTCCTTCCACTTTAATTCAGTGATAGTGTTAACATGTCATGGCCAAAGCTAGTACATAACTACAGTAAAGGATACTGGTCAGCAAATCCATTCATTATAAGCCAAATATTTATTCAGTCTCTAATATAGTCTGAAGAGTGTGGTAGAGTCTGAAGAGTGTCGAGCCTGGGTGGCTTAGTCGGTTGAGTGTCTGACTTCAGCTCAGGTCATGATATCACAGTCTGTGGGTTCAAGCCCCGCGTCGGGCTCTGGGCTGACAGCTCAGAGCCCAGAGCCTCCTTCGGATTCTGTGTCTCCCTCTCTGTCTCTCTGCCCCTCCCTCTCTCTCTCTCTCTCTCTCTCTCAATAAATAAATAAACATTAAAAAAAAAAAAGTGTGGTAGAGATAGAAAAAGAGAAGGCATGGTGCCTGTCCTCCAGGAGTGCTTGGTCTAATGGAAAAGGTTAGAAATCCCTTTGCGTATGATTTAAATGATGTACAATTAAATTACAAGACTAGTAATGGGAGGAGTTCTGGAGTTAGGTTTGAATCCCTTATAAGGTACATGTTGTGAGACCTAGATCAAGTGATTTGAGCTTTGGTTTTCAACCACAAATTTCGGTTTTCAACCACAGAAATATTCACCTGCTGTAGTCTTATTGCAAGCACTGAATAAAAATTAAATGAGAATTGCTTATGCAAATCATTCAGCCTTGTGTGTGGCGTGGTAGAGTTCTCTCATCAGTGAAGTTTCTCCCTTGGGTGCTGTTAGAACGCCCACAAGAGGAAATACAGCGTAGAGGCTTAGTGATCAGAGACGCCTGCCTGGAGGGTTTGGAGTAAATTGTTTTGACCAGACAAAGCTTAGAAAAGAGGTAAGTGCCTTTGCGCAAGGAAAACAGTGACTTCTGTAGCACTGTTCTGGCCCTGTGCTCTGTCCCTGCCCCGGGTAGGGTTGGCCACGCCTCTTGTGCTTTGATTGCACCCCTTCACTACCCATAAAACTTGGCTGCAGTTTTTGTACACATGTTGGTTCTTAACTAGAATGTACTCTCCTTCAAAGCAGAGGCAATGTCTTATTTTTCTTGGTTTCTGCAGTGCCTAACCCTGGGGCCTGGGTCATGGAAGAGAGTCTCGGGACTGGAACACATAGAATGAAATGTTTGAGGAAGAAAGGTTGGAAAACAATGACAGCTAGCATTTATAAAAATGCTTCTGTGTCAAGTTTTGTCAGGAAAACAAGCAAACAAGAAAACCTCACAAAAAGTGTTTCAACAGAGAGCATTTGAGGGCGGGGGCTTGGTTAAATAGGTATCGGAGGACTGAAAAAGCCAAAAAGGAAAACTGAGGTAACAAACACAAGAAACAGGCTACCAGCCTTTAGGCCTGGGAACAGAGAGAAGAGGTTGGGGGTGACGACTCAGGTACGTGGGAGAGTGGGCCTGCAGAGCTGGGTGCAGACCCCAGGGGTTGCCCAGCCGGTGCTCAGAGGAGGGGTCCCAGGGGGCCTTCGTGGGTGGGGGGCCGGAGTCACCCGCTGGTGCTGGTGTTCCTGAGGAGGTGCCATGATGCTGTTTTTGAAGCCTGGAAAGAAGCTGGAGACTAGAATCCACTGTAGCTGCCGACAAAGGACTGTTGCTGGGGCCACAAGACCCTCTCTTCCTCAGGCCTTGTAGGCTCCTTCCAGCGCCCTCTATTGGTGGAATCTACTAGAAAATCAGGTGAGGGATGTAAGAGTCCTCACCCCAGTATCACAGAGTATAAAAAGATGTTCCTAGAGGTTGACAGTAGGCACACACTGTTCTAAGGGCTGCACGTGTTTTAATTAATTTAATCTTCCCTACAGTTTTAGGAGATGTATACTTTTTTAAAACTTGTTTTTAAATTAAAATACAGGTAACACATAGTGTTACATTAGTTTTCAGGCATACAACATAGTGATTTGACAAATCTGTACTTAAGGCTGTGCTCACCACAGTGTAGTCCCCACTTGTCACCGTACAACGCTATTACAACACCATTGACTATATTCCCTGTGCTGTACCTCCCATCCCCATGTGAACCGGAAGCCTGTACCTCCCACCCCCTTCACCCCTTTTGTCTACCCCCCACCCCCTCCGCTCTGGAAATCACCACTTCTCTGTATTTATGGATCTGTTTCTGGTACATACTTTTTAGAAATTAGCTTTTTATTTTTGAATAAGTTTAGATCCACAGAAAGTTTGCAAAGACTGTACAGCGTTCCTATCTACCCCTCACTCAATTTCCCTGAATGGTAGTATCTTTACAACATCATTGTGCATTTGTCACAACTAGGAAGCCAACATTGGTAACTTGCTGTTAATTAAATTTCAGACGTTATTCAGATATCACTAGTGTTTTTTCCACTAACGTCCTTTTTCTGTTCCAGGATCCAGTCTGAGATCCCACATTACATTTTGTCTTCACACCCCCTTAGTTCCCTCTGGCCGGTGACAGTTTTCTCTCAGCCTTTTGTAGTTTTTCACAACCTGAACTGTACTGCTTAGGTAGGGTAAGAGGTAATTTTAATCTTTTTATTTTTTTTAAGTAAAAGAAATTTTTTTTTTTTACATCTTATGTATTTTTTTATTTTTTATTTTTTTAAATTATTTTTTTTAATTTTTTTTTCAACGTTTATTTATTTTTGAGACAGAGAGAGACAGAGCATGAACAGGGGAGGGGCAGAGAGAGAGGAAGACACAGAATTAGAAGCAGGCTCCAGGCTCTGAGCCATCAGCCCAGAGCCCGATGCGGGGCTCGAACTCATGGACCACGAGATCGTGACCTGAGCTGAAGTCAGACGCTTAACCGACTGAGCCACCCAGGCGCCCCAACATCTTATGTATTTTTGAGAGAGAGAGAGCACAAGTGGGGGAGAGGCAGAGAAAGAGGGAGACACAGAATCCGAAGCAAGCTCCAGGCTCTGAGCTGTCAGCAAACTGTCAGATCATGACCTGAGCTGAAGTCAGATGCCTAACAAACTGAGCCACCCAGGGGCCCAGAGCTAGTTTTAATCTTATTTGATGGTTGAGGAGCCTGAGGCAGGGAGAAGTTAGATGACATGACCAAGGACACCTAACTAGTAAGTGATAGAGGTACGATTTAAAGCAAGACAGTCTGGTTGCAGAGACTCCTGTCTTGACTGTCATAGAGGGGGCATTGCTCTGATAAGAGTGGAGGCCTCACATTGTCCCAAGATTAGTAGCAGGTAAGATTTGGTAGAAAAGACTATATCAGGTTATTGAGGGTCTCGACAGCCACACTGAAGAGTTTAGCCTTGATTCAGTAAAAAACAACAACAACCAAAAAACAACTTGAGTTTCCCAGAGTTTTGAGCAATTCAATTTAACCAATATTTATAGAGAGATAGAAGCCTGGTCTGACAGGGATAGTTTGGATGAAGGGAGAGGCACAGGATTATTGAGCCAAGATTAACTAGGAGGCTGTGATCAGGGGTCTGGTGATCAGTGTCTAAATTAGGTCACCGTCAGTGAGGATGGAAAGGAAGGCCTGTAGGCCAGCAACAATTTGAAAGAAAAATGAAATGACTTGGTTTTCGGTTCTATTATCAAGGATGAACAATTATTAACTTTACAGGTAGGTTTTCACCATGAACTAGGTTACTGAAACCTGAAAATGTGTTATGTTGCCAAACGTTCTGCATTTCAATGCAAGGTTAATGACCCAGTCAATACTCCTCCCCACCACCTGCTGAGGTTGCTAATCAGTATTTACAGTCTGACTTAAAAAAAAGATGATTTGTTTTCACTTTAGAAACATAAACATTTTTTTCTAGACTTACTGTAGACACTCATTTTGTCTTCAACTATAATCACCCCAGAGAAAGCTGAGTTACTACACACAACCAAATACACAGTGTAGAGAGATAGTAGACAGTGTACTGTTAAGAGGCATATACTTTCTTCTGATAAAGAGAGCCACATGCAATCATATTTCTCTTGGACATACTGCTGTCTGCAAAGGAGGTGTGTGCTTTGGTGTAGCGGGAAGAGAAGCGACTTTTAGATTTGGGCAGTTTCAGGTTTAATCCCTCCCTCTGTCACTTACTATTTGTGCAACTTTTGTAAGTCCCTTCCGCGGTTTGTTTTCTCTCCTGTAAAGTGGAGACAATGAAGGTAGCTACCTGTCAGTGTTTTTTCTTAGAAATGAATGAAATAGTGTGCGTGAAGCACATATTAGAATGGCCAGTAGATATTCACCAAATGTTAGTTCTTAGGAGTAAAAACAGCAAAAGTGGTAAGGTGGGATGGGGTTGGTTAGTGGCATGGAGTACTTGTTACTCGCTTCTGGATAACCTAGAACCATAGACAAGCTGGAAGTGTCTTTAGAGTGTGTCTGGTCAGCCAGCCCATTTTACTGATTTAAGACCTGAGACCCACAGAGCTCAAGTGACTGGCTCTGGGCCACAGAGGCAGCTCAAGTGCAGAGCCACACATCTCCTGGGTTATATCTGGGGCTTTTTAACTAGTGCCAAGGGTCTTTGAATGCCTGAAGATCCGCAGTGGTAGTACTAGGACACTCACAGTTATTTCCAGTATTAAAAATTAAGTCTAAATATTTATCCCTTACAATCGTGTATAAAAACCTTAAGCTTTGATTTTGACTAAAAAAGAGGTAACTTGGTTATTTTAAACCTAAAATTCTCTCTGATGCTTATAAATGTATTTATGAACAAACATGAATTATTATGTTAAAAAGTTACATGGGAAAAGTAATGTTTTTCAAGAAATAAAAGGATGTCTTTTGGTGAGAAAGCTGGAAACCATCATGTGGCAGTAATGGTGAGCATCTCTCACCATCCAGAGTGCAGCTGTTGACATGTTAGGTCATTTGACTCTCACAACAATCCTGAGACATAAACAGGGACAAGAGTATTATTTCTGCTGTGACAACAAGGAAACTGAGGCAGAGAGGGAAGTAAATGGCTCAAAGGCCCAAGGCAAGTCCAAGAATATATACGAGATTGCACTTTGGGTACTTTCTGTAAAAACCTTACGTACTTGGATTTTTCCAGGACAACAGGGAGATGAATTAATACATGATATGGTCATCATATAAGTTTTGTTCTAAGAGGAACAGAATTGTGTGCCTATTTCTGGTGGATGGAGAATACTGCACTTCAGCCTGATATTTTCAGTTTATTTCAATGCCATGATATAATATGTCACTTAGGCTAGTAAACTTCTAAAGATAATTCTGACTAATGTAAACCAATTCTCACTTGAGGGAGCAAGGAATACCCAATAAATGCTAGTATTTTTTCAGAATTGATTTTTCTAGAAGACAGCATATATCAAAATGAATATATATTCCTTCCCAGATTGCATTGCATGTTGAGCTTAGAATTTCACCAGTGATGAGTTAAGGAGTCAGAATTATTTCTACATGACAGCAAAGTGACCAATTTGTTTAGTCAGTTAAGGAAGAAAGAAAAATCAATTTCAGGGGCAAACATTTAAAAAATATTACATTAATCTTCAGTTTCCAGTGTAGGGCTTGGTATAGTGAGTGGCTTGTCTTCAAAAAACACCTATTGAGTAAAATGACCTAGTGAATTTTTTACTTTTCAGCGTGTCACAAAGAGCCAGTATCTAATTATTCAGTGATTCTGCCACACGTGCTCTCCTTCTGCTGGTGTAAATCGTGGATATGTTGATCTGCTGTTCAGGTTCAGCTAGGCATTCCACTTCCCCTAAGAGGAAACATGAGAGTAAATCATCACAAGGCCATATTTGCTAAGCCAGAATAAAGTTTATTAAGGAATAGTCAAAATGGTTATTTCTCAAAGAGCAGTGAAATAGCCTAAAAGACAGGGAGAAGGTCTCCAACTTCACTCAAAGGAGGAGAGGATTAAGAAGTTGGGCACATTCATGAAAACATGGCCCAGGGACTTGGGATTGATTGAGCCTGATGTAGGTGGTAGCGGGTGTTGAAGACCAGGTGACGAGCAGCACATCACCGAACCTGTGCAGAGACGCGGCGGCTTAGCAGGGCTCGCAGGGATTCTGACAGCCAGGCTGAACGTAGGTTGTCAGGTTGATCCCACTCATTCCGGGAGTTGGGTGGCAAGAATTGAGCAGCCAGCAAGTTGGCACGTAGGTGTCGGGCTCACAACAGGGTGGGGGGCAGGTGTCACAGCAGATGGGCTGAAGGAGGCTGATGTCATGGGGGCAGGTGCTGGGCAGGCAGACTCCGCACCGGCAGCATTTGTCAGAGGAGCAGATGGTGGTGGCGGGGCCGGTGGGGACGCTGCAGCAGCAGGGGACACAGCAAGCCATGGTGTTAGGAGTTGGGTTTTTGTTGGGTTGAGAAGAGAAGTCTGTTGGTGTCTCGATGCTTCTCTCTTCTGCCCTGGCTCTTATATATCCACCTCGCCGGGGCGTCAGCCTATTACCAAGAGTTTTTTTCCCCATGTTTCAGTTTATAGCTATCTCCATTAAAACCATCTAATTACTTATGTGTTTATTACCAAAGACACACTCTTTACCTCATAAAAGGGGATTAGATTGTTTTGTTGTCAAATTAGGACTCTTCACGTTGGCTCTTTGTCACCTTAAGGACATTTCATTTCTGTCTTCAAAGGTGCCGAGTCATTATCTTCTAATCATTACCCGTCATTAGTGACGGCCTGGTATGCCAGGTATCTGCAAATCATCCCCACATTTTTTTGTCTACTTTTCAGATGAAGAGATAACTAGGCATTTTGATTGCTATTCTACTAGCAACCAAAAATTCTATGTGATAATTTAGGTCTTCTGGCTGAAAAAGTGCTAAAAATTTTAGATTTATTCTTTGTGGCTCCAAAAAGCTGAATTAGGATGAACGGATGGGATCTATAGAGGAGATTCTGATTGTGTGTAATGAAACACTTTCTTAGCTGTAAAAATCATTTGCTTTCTGTTCCCTCCATGTGTGCAATGAACGATAACTTGTTAGGGGCAGGCAAATGGGAGTCAGGACCTGCACAGTGATAGTGACAAATGTCCTTTAAAACTCCATCCAACAATGTTACGAATTAAGATTATTCATGACCTAAAGAACAGTTGTATGGGGCCATTTAGAGACCAAACAGTGCAGTATTTCCCAGAATGAGTTCCATGAACACCTATTCCAAGGAACATTAAAAGGTTCTCTGGTAAACACATTTGGGAAATAGAATTCTTTGTTGGTGGACCTTTCAGAACCTTTAATATGCTGAAGTGCTCTGTGACTTTCCAATAAAGAGATATAACATGTATTTTTCTCCAAACTTACTTGACTGTAGAGTCATTTTGTTTGTTAGTTTCCACAGGTTAGCTTTGTAGATTAGTGTTCTATGGAGCATACTAGGGGAGATTTCTGAGTTATATTTAAACTTTAAACTCCTAATGATGGAATTATTTAAATAAATAAAGGCATAAAACTTACTCTGATGCTTTAGCATTGCTTTAGAGTAGGAAAATATTAAACTAGTAAACATTTGGAAATACTTTACTTTGAAAGTCTTAAAGAATGTATGTATTTTCTTGACCCATCTTCATATAAAATGTCTCAGGCTCTAAAAAATAAGTAGAAAATTATACAACATCAAGGAGTCAGGAGCCAAAATCAACAAGCTGATGGATTCAAAAGATGCTTAACATTAAAACTGCTTTCATTTTAGCCACCTTCTCACTACTAGAATGATTTTGTGCTTTGGGATCCCTCTGCTAGAATTTTGCCTGTTGTCCACATTACTTCCATAGATCTCTGTTAGTTCAGTCAAACTCTCATTGGTTATATCCCTACTGCAAGTCAGACATTATGCAAAAAAGAAGTAAATAGGTGCCTGCCCTTGAGGAGGTTGTAGAGAAGAGACACGAAGTCAACTGGCAAAAGACAGCACAGGGTTTTACATTCAGGTTTTCTAGGTGAGATGTAGGAGTTTAGAAGTAGGTTTATCTGGAAGATTCAGAAAGTACTTCACGAAAAGGGAACAATTGCATGGGTAGCGAAACATGATTAGGAGCTTAGCAGGTAGAAAGGAACATGAAGGGAATTTCAGCAAGCAAAGCAAGGAAATAAAATTTCATGGGATGGAATCCCATGCATTCATGGGATGGCAAAAGTGTCGATTGGGAGAATCACAAAGCCCAGACTCCAGACCCTCTTACTGGAGGCTGTGGAGGAAAAGAGTGGGAGACAAGTTGGAACAGGTGGGTTAGAGCCACAATAGGAAGAATTTGCACTGTACTTAGTATGCCACACTCAGGATTTTGAACTTCATCTTCTTGGCAATGGACACTAATTAAAGGTTTTGGAACAGATACATGAAATGATTGGATTTGTTTTTAGAAAGAGGACTAGTTTTTGAGTGGAGGCTCAGCAGCATCACCACTTACTAAGTATTAGGCCTTGTGCTGGGTGCTTTATATGTGTTATACAATTCTCACCACAAGCTTGTGATGTATGCAGGGTTGCTATCCCTGCCATTTTACAGATGAGGAGGCTGAGGCATAGACAGGCTAAGTAACTAGTGAGTAAGTAATGGAGCTGGCTTGCAAAGCCAAGCATTCTGGCTCCAGATTCTGTGTTCTTAGCCACTATACCATATTCCTTCTTCCTAGGGAGGGTGTTGTTGAAGACAACCCTTAAGACGACTTGGTGTAAGATTGGTGGGGAGGATGGGATCAGATTATTGAAGGTCTTGAGACCATTAAAAGGGAGCTGATGTTAGAACCTATTTTCTTAACTGAAATGCTAGCAGTAGAAAGGAGATAATTTGAAGGCAGGGACAGTGGGTGGGAAACTATTTGGGTGTTCTGTGGGGGTGCTGAGGAGGGTGTGATTTCTGTTTTAGAGGGTATCATAGAGAAGAGGGGATATATCTGGGATTTCTCATCACATCATTCAATTTCCTGGGAACCACTGGTGGCATACCAGTTTCCACAATAAAGCTAATATTCTTTTTTTTTTTTTTTAAAGTTTATTTATTTACTTTTTTGAGAGAGAGAGAGAGAGAAAGAGAAAGAAAGCACACAAGTAGGGGAGGAACAGAGAGAGAAGGTGGGAGAAGGAATCCCAAGCATGGTCCGTGCTGTTAGCACAGAGCCAGATGTGGGACTTGAACTTAGAAACCGTGAGATCCTGACCTGAGCTGAAATCAAGAGTTGGATGCTTAACCAACTGAGCCACCCAGGGCACCCCTCTAATAGTCTTGTTGTTAAGGTGTCCAGAATATTATCTTATCCTTTGCTAATAGGTAGCATTTATTAAATATATACCATGTGCCAGGCACAGCGCTGGGTATTTTATGCACATCTTCTTCCTTATTTCTTACAACCCTATAAGATCAGGACTGTCACTATGCCCAGGTCCCAGATAACAAAACTGAGAGTAAGGATATTGTTTTTATGTATATATACATATATTTTAAAATTTAATTTATTTTTTAATTTTATATCCAAGTTAGTTAGCATATAGTGCAACAATGATTTCAGGAGTAGATTCCTTAATGCCTCTTAACCCATTTAGCCCATGGCCCCTCCCACAACCCCTCCAGTAACCCTGTTTGTTCTCCTTATTTAAGAGTCCCTTATGTTTTGTCCCCCTCCCTGTTTTTATATTAGTTTTGCTTCCCTTCCCTTATGTTCATCTGTTTTGTATCTTAAAGTCCTCAGATGAGTGAAGTCATACGATATTTGTCTTTCTCTTTCGCTTAGCATAATATCCTCTAGTTCCATCCACATAGTTGTGAATGGCAAGATTTCATTCTTTTTGATTTCTGAGTAATACTCCATTATATAAATATACATATATATGCATACACATATATGTGCATATATATACATATATGTAAACACATATGTATATATATACACACACACACACACACACCACATCTTATTTATCCATTCATCTGTTGATGGACATTTGGGCTCTTTCCATACTTTGGCTATTGTTGATAGTGCTGCTATAAACATTGGGGTGCATGTGCCCCTTCGAAACAGCATACCTGTATCCTTTGGATAAATACCTAGTAGTGCAGTTGCTGGGTCATAGGATAGTTCTATTTTTAATTTGTTGAGGAACCTCTATACTGTTTTCCAGAGTGGCTGCACCAGTTTGCATTCCCACCAGCAGTGCAAAAGAGATCCTCTTTCTCCACATCCTCACCAACATCTGTTGTTGCCCGAGTTGTTAGTGTTAGCCATTCTGATAGGTGTGAGGTGGTATCTCATGGTGGTTTTGATTTGTATTTTCCAGATGATGAGTGATGTTGAGCATTTTTTCATGTGTTGGTTGGCCATCTGGATGTCTTTGGATGAGTGTCTACTCATGTCTTTTGCCCATTTCTTCACTGGATTATTTGTTTTATGGGTGTTGAGTTTGATAAGTTCTTTATAGATTTTGGATACTAACCCTTTATCTGATTTGTCGTTTGCAAATATCTTCTCCCATTCCGTCGGTTGCCTTTTAGTTTTGCTGGTTGTTTCCTTCGTTGTGCAGAAGCTTATTTCGATGAGATCCCGGTAGTTCATTTTTGCTTTTGTTTCCCTTGCTTCCAAAGACATGTTGAGTAAGAAGTTGCTGTGGCCAAGGTCAAAGGCGTTTTTGCCTGCTTTCTCCTTGAGGATTTTTATGGCTTCCTGTCTTACATTTAGGTCTTTCATCCATTTTGGGTTTATTTTTGTGTATGGTGTAGAAAAGTGGTCCAGGTTCATTTTTCTGCATGTCGCTGTCCAGTTTTCCCGGCACCACTTGCTGAAGAGATTGTCTTTATTCCATTGAATATTCTTTTTTGCTTTGTCAAAGATTAGTTGGCCATATGTTTGTGGGTCCATTTCTGGGTTCTCTGTTCTGTTCCATTGATCTGTGTGTCTGTTCTTGTGCCAGTACCATACTGTCTTGATGATTACAGCTTTGTAATACAGCTTGAAGTCCAAAGGATATATTTTTAAAAATATTTTTTAATGTTTATTTACTTTTGAGAGAAATAGAGCATGAGCAGGAGAGGGGCAGAGAAAGAGGGAGACACAGAATCCAAAGCAGGTTCCAGGCTCTGAGCTGTCAGCACAGAACCCGGCGCAGGGCTTGAACTCAAGAGCGATGAGACCATGACCTGAGCCAAAGTTGGATGCCCAAATGACTGAGCCACCCAGGTTCCCTGAGAGTAAGGATATTAAATAATGATTTAAAGTCATACAGCTAGTGAATGACAGCTTGCCTAACAGCTATTCCTCATACCTACTAATAAAAATCAACATTTTTCTGGAACTAAATTTTACATAACTGTAAATTGTGTTCATTCATTTTTTAAAATTGGTTAATTTGTCCATCAGAATGCCCGGCACCATGCTAGCTGCTCTGCGTATAGAAGTTAACAGGTCAGATGAGGTCCTTGTTGTCAAGGTGTGCGTGCTAGTAGGAGAGGACAGACACTGAAAAGATAAAGGAGTGGCAGTGACAAGTGCCAGAAGAAAATAAAACAGGGTGAAGTGATAGAGAGTGGTTGGGAGGTGAAGCAGGGAGTGCACCTCCATTGGTCAGGGCAGTCGGCGACAGCCCTTGCCAGGTGGCTGGAGTGTGGTGAAAGAGGAGCGTGAAAGGAGATGAGGTCGCAGAGGTAGTCAGGTGCTGGACCAAGTAGGACTTTGTAGGTTGTTCAACAGAATTTAGGTTGTATTCTAAAGGCAGTGAGAAGGCACTGGATGCTTTGCAGTGGCGGCGGGTTGGGGGAGGATAACCTGTGTTATGTTCTCTGGAAAGTGAAATGGAACCAGGCCAAAGTGGAAACAGGCAGAACAATCAGTGGTCCAGGCGAGAGGATGAAAAGTGAGGCCAGTGGTTGATGAACCGGAAAGAGGTGGAAGTGTCTGGGACACATTTTTGAAAGGAGAGATGATAGGTCATGCTGATCAAGACGATGCCTGAAGAGAGAGGTCAGGGACCACGTTGAGGTCTCAGATTTACTCAGAGGTGAGAGGAGACCCGAGCCATATAGCTGCCATCTGGGATGGTGGGAAGCAGTGGATGATGAGGTCACCGTGAGACCTGCAGGGTGAGCAGCCTAAAGCCCATGAGAGAAAGCAGGGCTGAAGACAGGGAGGCTCCAACACCTAGACGCAGAATGTGCTTACTGCCAAGTTCCTGGCCTGAGATGAAAGCTCGCTTTTATGTGTGTTAATCACAGTTTTCTGTGAACCTCTGTGTGCCTTACCAGCAGCCTGGATTTCTAGGGTGCTGTTGGGAAAACCCTCCCATGACGGCACCTCCCTAGTCAGCAGGAACATCAGTGTCGGGAGGCTTCACACTTGCCGCAAGCAACTCGGTTGTCTTTAAGCCTGATGGAGTGCTTCAACCCTTCACAAAAGCAGGCTATAGGAGGCTTTTCAGTTTGTCATCCTAATAAAAATGCCTGTAAGTAAAAACATTTGGTCTTTGTTTTCTGAATTGCATGATCTTTTAAATTTCTGGGGAACTCCTTTACGGTATCGATTGGAAGAAAAAATGGCTGGCATCAGGACTGCCATTGACATTAACCCTTTACTCTTTGCTGAGCAAGCAGGCAAAGGATTCTGGGTTTGGGTTAAACGGTGGCCTTTGGGGGCCTTTCCCAGTTATCTTCCAGTGTGTGGGTATAGCCAAGACAGACGTTTGCCAGCTTTATTAGCCTGTGCTGAAAATTACTCTCACATTGGGTTTCTTTCAAATGGAAGTAATGTTTTGTGACTTAAATACGGCTGATACTGGCTTCAAGGGGATGAGCCCTTCCACTCTGTCTCATGCAGACATGTCTGATCCCAATGCAACATGCCAGAGCAGGCCTCACAATACTGCAACACAGCATGCGCAAGCCCATCTGCGGGCTGGCAGTGTTGGCTGTTTCTCTTGGGGGGTTAATTCTCATGTGTTATTGTGAGCTATAGAATGTGTGGATAGTAACAGGAAATTGCACACAGTTAACGAAGATATAAAATATATGTGTTCACTAAAACTAACCCAGTTGGTAAATAGATGTCCAGTAAAATTTGGATGCCTAATACATGCCAGGCACTGGGAAAATAAAATTTACAGCTGTTTACTGTGTGAAATCTAATCCTGAGATAGTTAACCACAATTATTCTACAGTAAACTTAGGGTTTTTCTTCCATGGAATTACTTGTTAACAATAGTTATATTTTACAATTTTAATTTGAATCAGATGTTTTTGTCCATTGGTTAGACAGATATGATTGCTGGATTGAATTAAATAGCTACTGGATTTCTAGAGAGTTCCTATAGGTAGTTGACATTTTTTAAAATCAAGGTAAATAAATGTTTATGTGTTTAAATATTAACTGACACGATGACTTTAAAATATATTTTGAGTTGTTCACTTACTAAATATACAGCTGATTTTATAATAGCAGCAAACCCTTATATAGCATTTGCTGTATAACAGATATGGTTCTATGCTTTATGTACACTATGTTATTTAATTCTTTTTTTAATGTTTATCTATTTATTTTGAGAGAGAGAGACAGAAACAGAGAGTTTGAGCAGGGGAGGGGAAGAGAGAGAGGAAGAGAGGATCCCAAGCAGGTTCTGTGCTGTCAGTGCAGAGCCTGACACGGGGTTCAATCCCAGGAACTGTGAGATCATGACCTGACCCGAGGTTCAGAGTCAGATGCTTAACTGACTGAGCCACCCAGGTGCCCCTATGTCATTTAATTCTCACAATAGCCCTATGTGGTTGGTATTGAAGTTATCCTTTGTTTTACAGATAAGGGAAACTGAGGCATAGAGAGGATAAACAAGTTGCCCAAGGTCAGCAGCGGGTTAGTAATGGAGTTGGGATCTGAAGCAAGGCTGTCTGGCTCCAGAGCCTGTGTTCTTAATCACCGTATACTTATCCACAATCTCTCCATTATTGATTATTATGTTTTTCAAGAGAAAATAATGCAATTTAGTTTATTTCAGCCAATCTTTGTTGAGCTCCTCCAGTTTGCCTGGCACTGTGCTAGAAGATTTGGGGGACTCAAGGATGGGCAGGACACAGGTGTACTTTCAAGTATTTTAAATTAAAAAAAATTTTTTTTTCATGTTTATTTATTTTTGAGAGAGAGGGAGACACAGAATCCGAAGCAGGCTCTAGGGTCTGAGCTGTCAGCACAGAGTCCGACGCAGGGCCTGAACTCATGAGCTGTGAGATCATGACCTGAGCCAAAGTTGGACGCTCAACTGACTGAGCCACCCAGGTGCACCTCAAGTATTTTAGATTCTACTGGGGTTTGTTGGGTACACAGGACTTGAACACAAGGCAGAGTAGGAAAGTCGTTCCAGCCCTAGTGAATAGTTGCAATAAATGCACAGACGTGGAAAAGAACTAATTGTCATTATGAAGCAGTGAATAGTGTACTGTGTCTAGAAAACAATCATGTGAGATAAAAGCTAGACAGAGAGTCTTAACTCCCAGGCTGAGGAGTTTGAACTTGAGTAGGTAGACCATTGAGAGCCACCAGTATGTTTTTCTAAAGCAGAGAAATTACTTCATTAATCCCCTCATCTGTAAAATACCACATTGATAGAATGTTTAAGGAATAAATTAACACGTTAAAAATGTTTAACACAGTGTCTGGAACATAGCGAGTGCTCAATACATGGTTCTAAGTAAATGGTAGTTATTATTAAGTAAGCTAAGGGAAGGTGGAGTTCCTTTTCCATCATTTATAGGTGTTCTTTTTATCTAGCAATGCAGTGAACTAGGGGTAAATCCAGGAGTATAGCTTTCCATATAGCTCTTGATGTCTGAAGTCTTCTGCCTGTTCATAGGCTTCACTATACCTTTGCAACCAGTAGGGGCTCCACCTCTACAAAGTAAGGACTGGTGGCTTTCAGCCTTGCTTTGCCAGAACCCTGTGAGGCTATTGGGAAGCAGTGTCTGTTTCTCTAGTACCTTCTTCCATGTTGCAATTTTGTGGAGGTAGTCACCACAAACCCTCAGTAAGATTTATTACTTAGAGGAGAACTGAAGCCAATCTCTGTCACTTTCAATGTGGATTTCTCCATTCTGCATTTCTTATTAATATCTATGGCTTATGTGAAATTCATGTTGAAATTCAGCTTGAAATTTTAGCTGGAGAATCAAGATGTACTAGGACAGCTCATTGATCATAGTTGGTCAGCATTCCTCACTGGGAATTTGGCTTCTTGATCAGTAGGGAAAAAGTATGTGAAGAAAGAAAAGAACAGAAAGGAAAGGAGGATCATCACATGTGGGGGAAAAATTCCCATAAAACATTAAGAGCATTCTGATTTTTTAGAGTGCAGATGAGTTGGATAAAAAAGGACCAATTACCCAAATGGAGTCAAATATCACCCTGGACATCCCTCTTCCTAGTTTTCTCAGCTTTATTTCCCATTCTTGTGCATCTGGGTATTATTAGCCTCTTAATAGTCAACAGGGTTTTGTGTTTCTAAAGATGTACAATTGAATGCAGAGGAGAAAGAGAAAAAAATTGTTTATTATTATTTTTTTACATGCCAGGTATATTGCTGTTGACAAACATACTTGATACAGGGACACTGAGATATTAGAACCCCCATTTGAAAGATAAGATAAAAGTGGGTAGATTTGGGGTTTTCATCTTAGGTCTTCTGATTCCTTTTCTCATCCTACTCTCTGTCTCTTCCTATAGTTCAAAATATCTTTAGAGCGATTGAATTGTATGTTCTATACTCAAATGCAATGAAACCAGATACTTTTTTGGCTTAGTGTTAAGTGTTACTTCCAGCCTCAGTCCGTGGTCCACACTAATTTCTATGCCTAACCTTTGTGTGTTTCTCTCTCATTTTTGTCTCGTCTGTTCAATAAAACAGTAGGTGTTGGGGTGAAGTTTCAAAATAATAACCTCAGAGTTTCCTGAATTCTATTTTTAGGATTCATTATATTCTCCCCACCACACCTCCTGGGGGAGAACCATGAAATCCTCCTGCTTCATGATCTTCTTGGCTGTTACTCTAGATACACCTCTGTCATTTTGACTTGTCAAACTCTCATGGTTCATGACCTCAGTGGCTCAAAAAATCCCGAGTTCCTTCACTTAGTCATCCTGCAATATTATAAATCTACTAGGATCTTTTTTGTCCAGGTCTACAGGTCTCTTCATTTGAACAAAGAATACTATCTTATACTATCATATTGATATTATTTAATTCTGCCTCCATTTAGATCAAGATTCCTCCCATCTTTTCGGGAAAAGATTTAGTTTGTCTCTTCCACCTAAGATACATACCATATTGAAATTTTGAGAGACCAAAAGTCTTGACATTTTTTAATATTAGCCTAGTAAAAGCCAGAATTTTTTATTTTGGGGTCATGCAGTATATCAGTTGTTTCTCTGTCATGTATTTGTAATGCAGGAATCAAGAAGAGGAAAAAGGAATGTGCTTAGAAATGGGTAGCCCCAATGTGAACAAATATTTGGTGCTTTGGATTAGTCTCTCTGAACCTCACAAGAACAATTTTACTTAACTCTCAAATCCACAGTCTCACCTAAGGCTTTCATGCTTCGATTGAAATGATGATTCAACATTCTCTGCCTTGAAGTTTCTCAAAATCCTTTTGTATCCTTGGGCTTTTAAAACTAAATTTGCCTATTAACGTTTAATAGAATAGTCATGATGGAAAGCAGGTTTCTCAAGTCAGAGTTATGGCTTTAGGAATAAGTCAGTAGTAATTAACAAAGGGCCATCTGCTGTCAGGTACCCAAGGCACAGCCCACTTTGCATGGAAGCTTTTTAATAGAAATGATACAGATTTCTTAACTACAGACCTAAACGGTGCTGAGTAATCTTTCTAGTTCCTCAGTCAGATTCTGTCAGGCCTATAATGTTGTAATTCTCTGGCTGCCACCTCCTAAGCTCAGAGACTAAATTTTTCCTATAGTCAGCTCCTATGATTAACCAAGGTAAGTGGAACATCTGAACAAATGGTTCAGTAAATAATCTGAATTTTTAAAGGCAATAAGAGTACAGCAGTAAGAGGCCCTTGAAGAACCATACCCATTATGTGAATCAAGTGAATGTTGTATGGAGAATTTTAAACTCAGTTGATAGGTAACTAACAGGGTAAAAAGGGATACTGAGATACTACAAATGTAGGAACTGCAGAAAACCCTGGGAAAGATAGTTTCTTTCAAAGGAAGAGGGAGGGAATTAACATTTAGAAATTTAGAGAAGGGGTTTGTCCTATAGAGCCCAAACTCAGATGTTGCAGGAAAACTGTCTGGCTGGTGACTCTGAGTGGGGTGTGCAATAAAGCAGGTTCTACACATGTTGAGAAAGCTGCACACTGAAGTTAGGTGCGTCTCTGGAAAGGATCTGCAGCTGCTGGAGTGAGCAGGTGTTAACTGGGAGAGGATCCTGGGAAGTGCTGGCATACAGGAAGTCCCAATTAAGTGGAAGGAAGCAAAATGGAAGGAAGGAGCCAGTGCCTCCTTCCTCTTCAGCTTTGCAGTTTTCCTTTGTCACCCCCTAGTGGCAAAGCCAGACAGAGTGGTTTGCAGAGGGTCCCAAAGCTGGCCACAGGAGGGAGGGCGTGAAGTTGGGACAGTAACTTAACAACCTGGCACAGAGGAGCTTACTCTGAAAGCCCACGGCTTCCCAAACAGGCATCTTTAAACCAGCTCCTCCCCACATCCTTTCCAGTTCCTTAATATCATTGTCTCTTCATGAGTTTTGGAGTCACTCTTATGAGCTGTGACTATAAGCAAGTTAACTTTCTTTATTTGTAAAAAAAACAAACAAAACAAAACAAAACTATTGAGATAGGATTGACATACAAAAGTCTGTTCATATTTAATATAAATAACTTGATGAGTTTGGAGATAAGTATATATACGCATGAAACAGTTGCCACAATCAATGCCATAAACTCCAAAAGTTTCCTCCTTTTTTTTTTTTTTTGGTGATAGGAACACTTGATACATATTTTTCTAGCAAATTTTTAAGTATACAATGCAGTATTAACTATAGACACCATGGTACACAGTATATCTCTAAGACTTATTCATCTTGCATAATTGAAGCTTTGTACCCTTTGGCCATCACGTCCTTATATCCCTTCCCCCCCCCCCCCCCCCAGCCTCAGGTAACCACCATTCTACTCTCTGCTTCTATCAGTTGACTATTTTAGATTCCTCATATAAGTGGTGTCATGTAGGATTTGTTCTGTGTATGGCCTATTTATTTTAGCATAATGTCCTCCAGGTTTATCTATATTGTTGTAAATAGCATGAATTCCTTCTTTCTTAAAGCTGAATAATATTTCATTGTATGTAAATACCACATTTTCTTTATCCATCACCCATCGTTGGACCCTTGTTTTGCTTCCATGTCTTGACTATTGTGGATAATGCTGTAGTGAACACGGGAGTGCCCGTATCTCTTTGAGATCCTGATTCCTGTTCGTTTTGATGAGGGAGTGTAAGGCAAGCTGACAGGCCACAAACACCGCTGTTCCCTGCCCCCCCCCCCCAGGTGGGATATGTGTGGTATTCCTCCAGCATTCCTGGCTGCCCAAGAACAAAGGAAAGGGGAAAAACAAATGGTGGTTAACTGATAAGAGATCATAGTCTTGCAGGACTTAAGTCTCCATCACCCCTCCACTGTGATGTGGGAACAAAGGCAGAAGGAAATGGCAGATAGAACTCAATTTCCTTATAATCTGCAGCCCATTGACAAATACTTGAGGCTGGCACAGTAAAACGTTTCTCCCTAACTCCCTACTGTCTTAATGCTAATGCTTTGCTAGGGGAAAAACAACCTTAGCTTGACAATAGCTAGGCCTCCACTATCCTGGGAGTCTTCTTTAGCATATGAAAATCTCACTAGAAACTTCCCCTGGACTTTACCTCCCCTAACTCCATAGTATATAAACAATCTCTTCTCTTGGTTCTGGGGCAGCTCTTCCTGCTCACAGGTCCTGTTGCCATGCTTCAATAAAATCACCTTTTTGTACCAAAGATATCTTCAAGAATTCTTTCTTGGCCTTTAGCTCCAGACCCCATGAAACAAACTGTCACCCCCCAAAAAGCCTCTTTTAGATTTAATTTACTCATTCCACGAAACTAAGATAACTATTTCACAGAACTGATGGGATATTAAATGAAATTGGGTTCATTTTAAGTTTATTTAGTCTGGGTACAGCATATGGCATTAAACCAGGGAAGGAGAAAGGAGAAGGAAAATAAATAAGGAAGAAAATACACAATTTCTGTAATTATTCCAATTGATCACAAGGCTGTAGTTGATATTGATGACTCACTTCCTCCACTACCCATTTCATGTTTTCTTTATGCTCAATCAGGACCTCAGATGGGGTTTTTTACTTTGTGGGGGTGATTTAAATCTTCATGTCTGAGAAGTCTTGAATCCATAGTGGTCTTGTCTTTTTCAGTTTGTCAGTAGATGGGTTATAGTAGCACACAAATATAGTATAGATTGACTTCAAAACCTCAAGGAGCCCACCAACTGTTGTGCTTTTCCTAGCTGAAGATAGTTCAAAGGACAGCAATTTTTCTTTTGCCTTAGAAAGGAGATCTCAACATGTTCTAGACAATTTGACTCCAAGAAATTTCACTGAGGTGATGACCTCCTTCATTTTTGTGGGGTTTACCTCCTACCCTGAGGTTCACATATGTTTACTAAGACATCTAAAGTACTTGCTACTTCCTATTCATCAGAAACAATTAGCAGTGTAGTGGATTGATATGATGATGTGTGGAACGTCAAGATGATTAAGATGTCTTCTGAGTGTATTATGACAGAAAGCAGGAGAGTTGACACAGCCCAGAGGCAATACTTGTAAAGTTACTGTTAGTCATACCAGTTAAAAGCAAACTACTTCTGATTGTCCTTGCAAACTGATATGGAGAAAAAGGTATTTTCATATCAAAAGCTGCATACTTCCAGTTGCCAGGGGCTATGTTGTTTTGTTCCATTAAAGACACTCCATCCCTTGAAGCTTGGGTGGCTCAGTCTGTTAAGCATGCCTCTTGATTTCAGCTGTGGTCAGGATTCCTTGGTTTGTGAGATCATATCAGGCTCTGTGCTGGGTGTGGAGCCAGCCTAAGATTCTTTCTCCCTTTGTCCTTGCCTTGCTTGCTTGGGCTCTCTCTCTTTCTCTCTCTCTCTCTCTCTCTCTCTCTCTCTCTCTTAAAAAAGAAAAAAGATACTCTATATGCTCCATCTGGAACATCAGCTCCAATTGGGACCATTTACCAAAATTATTTCAAAATAATAGTAGATAATTACTTTGTTATACTCTTAAGATTTTTCTGCTTTTTCTGCAGGACAAAGAAGTAAGTGGGGAGATGCTAGGTATCACCACCAGGCTGTGTGCAAGTCTTTGAAAATGGCACTCATTTTCACATTTCACTAGGGATATAGTATCTTTTTTCCCTTGTAATGAGGGGAATTTCCAGTGGCTTTTACTTGACTCTTCCTACCATGGGAGTTTTATTCCTTAAGCCAGAGTGTGAATGTGGGGGTTATGCCAGTTGTCAAACAGATTATTCCAGTTGGGGAATTGATCTCTGGACCTACTGGGTCCACTGTGATTCAAATGTGTGATAAAATGCCAGCTGTGACTGGGCCACCATAAGCCACCACTTTCATTGGTGTACTGGAGTGACATCTTGGGTCTTCAGGAATTAGTGTCAACACAGTGTCTGATAATCCATGTGGTAGGCAGAATTTGGGGACCCATGACCTCTGAGCCCTGGCGTCATGTCCATGAATATATTATGTTTGGGGACCAAAGGGACTTTGCAGATAAATTACGGTTACTAATGAGTTGACTCTAAAATATGGAGAATGTCCTGGACTATCCAGGTGGACTGAAAGACAGTAACCTAACACCTGACCCAAAGAGGAACTTAATCTGACTTCCACAGCTTCCAAAGTAGCCATTTTTAAACTTGCAGAAACTTGTTGCACCTCCTTCATGTCTAGTTCACTAATTTCATTCTCTATGAGTTTTGGACTCAGATTTGGGTTCAGATTTCAGGGTTTTATTTTGTTTGTTTGTTTTGTTTTGTTTTTGTTTACTTACAAGAATATGTGACTTAAGGGACACTTGGGTGGCTCAGTTGGTTAAGCGTCCGGCTCTTGATTTTGGTTCAGGTCATGATCTTGCAGTTTGTGGGATGGAGCCCTGCATCAGGCTCTGTGCTGAATGTGCAGAGCCTGCTTGGGATTCTCCCTCTCCCTCTCTTTCTGCCCCACTCATGCTAACGCTCTTTCTCTCTCTCTCAAAATAAATGATTAAACTTAAAAAAAAAAAAGAATATGTGACTTAAGCAAGCTACTTCTGGTCAGGATTCCTTGGTTTGTGAGATCACATCAGGCTCTGTGCTGGGCATGGAGCGCAGCCTAAGATTCCTTCATTTAGCTTCATTTAGACTTATTTTCCTCATCTATAAGCCAGGATAACAATATCCATTTCAAGGATTAATGTAAGTGTTAAATGAAAAATAAAGCATGCATGGAGTATAATTAGCATGCGACACAGTGTGTGGTACTAAACGAGGTCATACTGGTTCTCGTCTCTTTTATGTGTCTTACCCATCATTCTTCCCCCTTTTCTTTCCTGCCTCTTGTCCCTAGTCTTTTTCATTGTGTTTCATTGTGTCTTCTGTCTTTTCTCTTCTATTTCGTACTTTTCCTTTCCTTTTCATTCTTTTCTCCATCATTTATTACCATAATTAATCACCACCACCCCCCCCCACACTCCCGCCAGCCTGATTTTGTTCTTTACTTTTTGTTATTCATCTACTCATAGTTATGGTCAGTGAACCTCAATTAAAAATGCTCCCCACTTTTGCTCTAGAATTTGCAGTCCATGTGCTTTTCCTGTCACTGAACTGCTTCTACATCTCTAATCCTCTTAGGTGTCATATATAGAAAGTTTTCCATTTTTGAGACCTCACTGCAGTCTATTGCATAGTGTAGTGGTTAGGAATATTCTCGGTTTCCAGTTTTGCAAAAGCCAACAAATAATGGCTTGATCAAAGGACTTATTCTTCTCATAGGTAGGCAGCTGCTAGCAATGGTTCAGAGACTCGGCCGTGTCAGGACCAGTGTTGCTTGAGTTCTCTTGGGATTCTGTAGCTCTAGGAATCCTGTCTGTATTTAAAGTGAAAAGAACAGTCACAGTGAGGAGGAAGTAGAAGCACCAGCAGTGTGTGTCCCTTTTATCAATAAAAGAAAGCTTTCTCAAAAGTCCTTAACTGGCTTCTACTTATATTTCACAGGCTGGTCTTGTGTCTCTCTATAACTTTTATTTTTTTTAATTCATAAGCTTATTATTTTAGTGTCACACTACAGGCATCTGTGGGGCATAGTAGGTCAGACACTTTGGCAATATTGTAATGTCTCTATGGTTTTGCCTTTTTTAGAACGTTATGTAATTGGGATAATATAGTACGTAGCCTTTTCAAATTGGCTTCTTTCATTTAGTAATATGCATTTAAGATTCTTCCATGTCTTTTTGTGGTTTGATAAATCATTTATTTTTATCACAGGATAGTATTCCATTGTATAGATATAATATAGTTTGTTTTTCCATTCCCCTATTGAAGGATATCTTTGCTGCTTCCAGTTTTTGGCAGTTAGGAATAAAACTGCTGTAAACATTGATGTGCAGGTTTTTGTGTGGACATAAGTTTTCATCTTTGGATAAATACATGGGAACACGATTGGTGAATTGTACGGTAAGCCTATGTTTAGCTTGGTAAGAAATAGCCCAGCTGTCTTTCAAAGTGGCCCTACCATTTAGCTTTCCCACCAGCAGTGACAATTCTTGTTGCTCCATTAACATTTCCCAGCATTTGGTATTGTCATTGCTTTGGATTTAGCCACTCTAATAGGCGTGCACATTGGTCCTTTTTTTACTCTTTTCCTTCCATTTAGAATGACCTTTAAGGCCTCAAAGATTACCTCCCTTGTGAAACTTTCCCAGATGCTGCCCCCAACATGGTCCCTGCTGGTCCCAAATGATCTTTTCCTTTTTGAAATCCTGTTTCTGGCTCTTTTGTCTTCTTCTTTGTAGTCTACATAACTAAGATACTACTTTCCACAGCAGTGGCCATCTAAAGCCTCTCCAAAATTTCTGAGAGTTCCTGAGTATTACTTACTTGTAGGTCCCCCTGCTCTGAGTTCTGGGTTGTCTCCAACTCCTTTGAGTCAACCCAGACATAAAACTCAGCTCTTTCCTTGGTGTTCACAGGAAAGTTGACCTACTGTAACAGGGATTGTATGAGTTTAGTAACTTAATGGGGATGAAACATGGAGTAATACTCATGACTTCCTTACTGGGTCTCTCCTCTGTTCTTTCATCTCCTCACTCCCTTTCTGGAATAAAAAAAGAATTCTTCTCTCTGTCTCGTTTGTAATTATTTCACATCCTTGTTTCTCAGCACCCGTTGTAAGTTGGACTACCAAGGCTTATTGGCCACAAAAGCATCCCCCTAAGACAGGGAGATTTTTTTTTTTTTCTACCAACTACTAAGAGAATGCAGTTTATTTGTTATATTGTTTGTAGCTATTTTCACACATATACTTTTTATTTCTGGATAGTAAAGTCCTCAGGGATAAGAATTAAGTCTTCATCTTCCTGATCTCCATAGTTCCTCCATACACTTTATATGACTTCAGTTTCTTTTAAAAAGAAACAAATGTACTTCTTTGAAGGAGGCATTAACACATTATCACATTTTATTTACAAGTAGAAACACAGACTATGGTTTGTTTGCCCAGTTATAATATTTATTAAGAAATGACAGAAAACACTATATGACAGATGTAAATGAAATAGGCAACAGGCAAGATCCTTATGATCCCCCCCCCCTCTAAAATAGGGATGAAATCAGATGTTGAAACATGAAAAAGTCTAGCCTACTTCTTAGAAGCTGAATGTTGGGTGAAGGGCTTCCATTCTCTCTGGCGACATCTGAAGAAAGTCATGTGGCTGTACCCTGGTGTCTTTGATGTTAGAAAAAATGTTATTAAATGTAGCAAAAAGTAGATTATAAGGCAGCGAAGAATTAGACTTGTGGGTAGTTCTAAAGGATTAATTCCACAATATGTCAGTTATTTTAGACCCTGAAGAAAAATCAGAAATAGTATATCCAAAGCATTTTGATAATCAGCTGGTATGTTTGCAGCATTTCTGTGTCTGTAGTGGGGAATCAATGTATTCAGTGGAGTATCAATGTATTCATTGCAGAGTGATATCAGGTAGAGCCCATATACTTGGCAGCCCCCATTACAAAAACCCAAATGGAAGTCGTAGAACTTGTGGTGGTCCAGGGGTGGTTGACGAGATACACTGTTCAGAGATACTGTGTCCTGGGCAACTGGAAATCAACAACCTGGCTTTTTAACAGGTGGGCTCACAGCAGGTGGGCTGGCAGCAGCTGGGCTG
>NC_064814.1:11029939-11033961 GCF_023721935.1 Panthera uncia
TGGTGTCAGGAGCTGGGCTGAGAGTTGGGCTGCTAAGAGAAGTTTTTTGTGTTTTGCTGGTCACTTCCACGTTGGGCCTTTTATAGGCCTTGGCCAGTTCCTGTTTTGTGATGGACAGCATTTTTATCCTGTTACTCCTTAAACAAGCTTTTCCAGAGCCCTTTGATTGTTCAAATACTGTTATTTTAACTACATCCCCAAATTAGTTTTTCCTTTATTGCTAAGCTAATACTCACTAAACGTGTCCATCCTTGGTAGAAATGTTGTTGTTTCATTTCCACGCAATGCTGTAATTTTTCCTCAAGTCTCAGCTTCCATTCTGCATTTATGGTCACATCACCTGACCAAGTGACTCTCACTGATAAGATGACACAATTTGGGGGTCATATTTACCAAAATTCAAGTCTCCAGAAAAAAATGTTAACAATTGACTGCTATTTATGTAAGATTATTTTCCATTATATATGATTAATAAGATTATAGTCTCTATAATCAGGCAGATAGAAACTCTGATAAACTTCACATTAATAGAAATGCATTTAGTTTCCAGAAAATGGTCTCCAATTTCAGTGATCTCTCCTGAACTCCACACATTCATACTTGAGAAAACACCACTCAGGAGGATACATAGAACAAAAACTGTTCCATTGCATCTTACTGTGGATATTTTATTAGCCTGAATTTAAAAGAAGGGCTAAGGGGCACCTGGGTGGCGCAGTCGGTTAAGCGTCCGACTTCAGCCAGGTCACGATCTCGCGGTCCGTGAGTTCGAGCCCCACGTCAGGCTCTGGGCTGATGGCTCGGAGCCTGGAGCCTGTTTCCGATTCTGTGTCTCCCTCTCTCTCTGCCCCTCCCCCGTTCATGCTCTGTCTCTCTCTGTCCCAAAAATAAATAAAAAACGTTAAAAAAAAAATTAAAAAAAAAAAAAAAAAAGAAGGGCTAAAATTGATAATCAGCCATTAGGAAAATATCCCACAAAATTTTAAGTGTAATTTATATTTTTCTATGAAAGATAAAAATCACTGGTCTGTGGATTATCTAGACTGTATTTATTTCTCAAAGTTGGGATTTGTTTTCAGTTTATGTCATTTCATGTAACTACACCCTGTGTCCTATGAAAGGATGTTAGACCAAAGAGCATGACAATCCAATTTATGAAGGGGAATCACTAAGAGAAAAAGTAGAAGTTAAGAAATGCTTCTTCTGGATCACAGTGTTTATAAGGCAGGGTAGGAAATAGATGGTCAAATATCATTCAATAGGTATAAGTGAAAAGAGATTAAGTGTACTTTACACTTGAGGTATAAGTGTAAATGGGTTGATGGTGTGGTATGGACCACTTTTAATTTCCCCTCAGCATGAGTTGATGTTAGAATACTGTTGAGTCTAGGAATGGCTATATTTTGGAGAAGTTAGTGACTTTCTCCATTTGCACAGTACACAGCCAGAGAACTGGGTATAAATTTCAGCAAAACAAATTTGAAATAATTTTGGTGGTTGCCAAAATAAAGAATATCATTTTCCATTTGCTGTTTAGGGCTTTATGGGGGGAATGAAAAAAAAAGTGGTGGCCAAAGAGCCTATTATTGTTATTTGTGGTAGGTTTGTCCCTTCCTTCCAATCTTGAATAAAAACATCACATCTTGAATAAAAACTAACACTCACATAGTTAGCTTTTTATGAGATGGAGGTATTGGTTTGTACAGCGAGAGAATTACATTAGAATGTGATTCATGCCAGTGTCAAGAAAGATGTTCATGTCATGTGATAACCATGACTGTAGGTATGAAGTTGAAAAATGGTTGAAGGAATCCTCAAATGTCAGAGATCAAAAACTTAGTAAATCATCTGTCCAAACATTTAATTGTATAGGTACTGACATCATTGTTTTTATAAATAGCAAATGTTTATTAAGTCATCATATTTTACCCAGAGCACTAAAGGGTTGTGCAGAAAGCCAGATTCAGTCTGTCTGCTTCATATCTTGCTCTAGTTTATGAATCATTATAATACTGATAGGGGGGCTGAATCAAGGAAAAGAGTCAAATATATTACCATCCATCCTCATAGTTTTAAATTGGAACACTGATGTTGTAATACAGACTGCTTTTTTGAAAGTGTTTATTCTGAGAGAGAAAGAGAGGGAGAGGCCTATGAGCACAAGCAGGTGAGGGGCAGAGGGAAAGAGAAAGAGAATCCCCAGCAGGCTCTGCATTGTGAGTGCAGAGCCCAATGAGGGGCTTGATCTCATGAACTGTGAGATCATGACCTGAGCTGAAATCGAGAGTGGGACGCTTAACCAACTGAGCCACCCAGGTGCCCCCAGACTGGTTTTTATTTCCTTTCAGCATTTGCTGATGTTAGAATACTACTGAGTCTAGGAGTGGCTGCCTTTTGGAAATTTTAATGACTTGCTTTAGTCAGACAGTACACAGCCAGCAGAGCAGGGTATAAAACTCCTGTCTCTCCTTCCTATATCAGTTATAGCTGTTTTACTTTATTTTATACAATGCTATTTTCCAGGAGCAGTTAATTCTTAAAACTCTTTGTCTCAGGGTGCCTGGATGGCTCAACTGGTTAAGTTTTTGACTCTTGATTTCAGGTTGGGTCATGATCTCAGGGTCGTGGAATTGAGCCTCACATTGGGCTCTGTGCTGGATCCTACTTGGGATTCTCTCTGTCCCTCTTTCTATCTCTGCCCTTTGCCTGTGCTCTCTCTCTCTCAAAATAAGTAAATAAACATTAAAAAAAAACCCTCTTTGTTTCCTTTTTCAAAAAATGTTTTATAATAGTCCAAGAATAGAAATAGTAGCTACAGGCAGAAATGCTCTGGAGTAGTAACTTTAAACACACAGTAAATAAGTATAAATATGTTAAGATTCTTTTAAGTGTCTTCTGATCAGAGGAGTTTTCCCTAGAGCTGCAATAACACATTTGATTCTTAATTGTTTTTTGTTTCCCACATTCATATTAGGTAATATGCCTTCTGGGTTTCTATGTCTGACATACTCTTTATGTCTTCTTTATTCCATGGCTATCATCCTAGTTCAGCTCGTACTATCACTTGGACCAGTTCAGTGGCCTCTTGACTTGTTTCTTATAGCCATTATATTGTCTAGCCTTTGGCCTTCCTTTTTGATAAACAACTACCATAGGAATCATCCTGATGCCCAATGCCTGTCATGCCATTCAGTTGCCCCAAGGGTTTCAACAACTCCTTAGTATTTACTGCATTAAGGGCATACTACTTTGGTTACTATTCAAAGCACACACACTTCCCAAATTTATCTTCCCCTGTTATTCTACATGTATCCTGTGTTCCCAGCCAAAGTATCCTCTGAACAAGCCCTCTTTCTATACCTTAGTGCATACTGTTACCAGTGAAAATGACATCTTCCTTTAGATCTGCATGCTGAAATCTTAACTTCTGTAAAATGCTAGCTTCCTTTTCGGTCTTTCTTGTTCTCCCCAGTCAGTAGTGATATTTTGACACACCGAAGTATGTTGTACTTTTTTTTTCATTTTCTAATTTTTAGGTGCATTATCGTGAATTTCATTTATCTACCTAGAAGTTTCTTGAAGAGGGGAATATTTTTAACTCACTTTAATTTCTATTGTATACCATACAGTCTGTGACTTGCAGATGGTAGGCAGTCAGTACATTTCGTTATATTTAAAATTAGTGAAAAACGTTAGAATAAATAAGAAAAACCAAATATGGGTTTGCTAGGCCAAAGAAGAGAAGTTTATTAGAAAACAAACATGCCACAAGACCTAAGATCTAAGGTGGGAAGAAGGGAGTTGATAACTGTTACAAAGACTTGAGAACACCCCAAGTCTTAATAGGTAAGCCTGGATCTCCATTCAAACCCTGGTTGACTTGGGGTCTTGATGGTTTAGGGCAGGAGGTTTCTTAGGTAGAGAAAGGAGTATGACTCAGAAGGTTGATTGCTTGTTCTAGACCGTGCACTTAGTAGCAGCAGGAGGTCCTGCAGGTGGTGCGGCAGGGGGCAGGCTGGCAG
>NC_064814.1:11033971-11038668 GCF_023721935.1 Panthera uncia
TGAATGCCTCCCTCCTGCTCTGGGGCCTTTATATACCCTGAGCGGGTGCTGATGACCCCCATGACACAGGTCATTTCTTGTTAATCTGCTGGCCAATTAAGTGAGGATTTAGCGTTGAGTAAACCATGTTTGTTAACACTTCACCGTATACACATTCATGTACACAACCACAAACATTCCTTTGTTTTCTCATAGTGTTTATTCTCACCAAATCTAGACATTGGATTCAATTCTGATGAATTTCCTTTTGAAACATTCCTAACTCATAAGAGAGAAAAGAATGTGTTTTCTAAACGAGATTAGTATCTAATTACTCTGCCCTTTGGCCTTGAAGTCAGCATTTTATTCCTGGACTTCAAGGACTCAATTACCACCCAAACATGACCTGTCTTATTTTCACTCATGCCCCTGACCGTAACAGGTTAATAGCAGCACTCTTGTGTAGGCCATTCATGTGAGCTGTGGACTCACCACAACTCTGGGAGAGGCAGGTTTGTAGTTTTCAGATGAGGGGGGAACCACATGGCACCCTGGACCCGTGGTTTGGTTGCTCTTTCCCAGTAGGATCTGGGCTGTCCTGCCCTGGTTGTTGTTTCCCTATTCTCTTGGAATGCCTTCATCTTCCTTCCAAACCAAACTCAACTTCTACCGTGACTGTAAAATTTTCATCAAGGATCCACTGCAATTTTTATCTTTGTAGTAATTTATTCAGAATTAATCATTGCATGTGTAGATTCTGGGAAGGGACTATAGAGGATATATAGCCCTATCCCCTCATCTTACAGGAGGGGTCATGTGGATTCACGCAGTCACAATGGGGTCTAGGTCTCCTCATTCCTCAGTAAGCAGCCTCTACCATGAGTATTATGTTTATCAGGTTCAGTAGACCATAGACTTCAGACAGGAGAGAGAACATCTCAAGCATTCCCCCTACCCCATTTTTATCAAAAGTCTTTAAAGTGAGTAAGCATTGTTAAAAGTGATACTGGAAGAGAATTAGGGAAATGTCTTGTCCCAATGACAGATACTTCGAAAGGGGCTTGGGACTTGCATGCTGGGTAAGATCTTTGTACCAGTGCAGAGGTTCCTCTGAGGACTGATCAACAGAGCTTGGCTTATTGGTGGAAAGGAGTGTGAGGGTTGCCTGTTCCCAGGATGTTCTAAGTATAGTCTAGTTTCCTTTGGTAATACATTGTGGCACTGTGAGATAACGTGCTTGCCTAATTCCTTTTATTGTTTTTCATTTGTACTTCACCCCATACCTTAGCCTTTGTGATGAGTTCCATAAATTTATTCTTACTTAATGGAGTAGAACTGTACTTTTCCTTTGGATTTGAGGGGGGAAAAGAATTCTGTCCAGTCAACCCCACTTACTTTCTTTGAGCACTAAATGAAAGAAAGGGCCAAGAACTTGCAAACCACCAATCAAATGTCCTAAAATTACTATCTTGAGTTTAAAGGGGGAGGCTTTTTGTTGTTTTCATGGGAGAATTAGTTTTATTTTTGCTTCAGTGATATCATGGAAGATATCATCAATGCTGAATTAGATGAAATTCATTCTCTATATCTCTTCATCCCAAGATTCCCTCTTGGCTCCTTTTACAATAGTTGATTTTTAGTGTGCAGATTAGGTAATTGAGATAATGTGGCTAGAATTCCATGCAAGCTAGTTTCCCATTGCCATCATGGTTGAATTAGTCAGCTATGATGCATAACAAGCGACCACAAGCTCTCAGAACATACAATAACAAATATTTATTTCTTGGTCACATGTCTGCAGGTCAGTTGGGTTTTGGTGGATTACGGCTGGTCTTGGCTCCGGCAGCGAGTAGGTTTGGGACTTCCTTCTGAATTAGAGTTGCCAGATTTAGCAAATAAAAATACAGGTGCCCGGTTAAAATCGGATTTCAGATAAATAAATATATCTTTAGTATAAGCATGTCTGAGTATGCATGGGGCATTCTTACATTAAAAATTTACTGTTATTTAACTGAAATTCTGATTTAATGAGGTGTCTTGTATTTTATTTATTTATTAAAAAAAATTTTTTTTTAACGTTTATTTATTTTCGAGACAGAGAGAGACAGAGTGTGAACAGGGGAGGGGCAGAGAGAGAGGGAGACACAGAATCTGAAACAGGCTCCAGGCTCTGAGCTGTCAGCACAGAGCCTGACGTGGGGCTCAACCTCACAGACCGTGAGATCATGACCTGAGCCGAAGTCGGATGCTTAACCGACTGAGCCACCCAGGCGCCCCAGATGTCTTGTATTTTAATTGGCAACCCTATTTCTAATGGCAGAAGCACAAGGGAGCAATCCAGTCATGCAGGCATATTTAAAGTCTTTGCTTGGATCATGTCCTCTAACATCCCATTGGCCAAAGCAAGTTACATGGTGAATTCCAAGTCACAGGGTGCGAGAGTGGGAGAGGATACTTCTCCCAGAGGGGTGGGAAGGGGAAGAGAGTAAATATTAATGAAGAATGATCTAATCTTCCAGAGTAGTAAATAAATTATTTTAATAATCTTTGTTGTGAAGCTTGGACAAAGATTGTAGGAAGCCAAATTAGATTATGGTTACTGCATTTCCATTCATTTGAGTAAATTTACTTCCCTTCCTTCTTCCCTTCCTGGTCAACCAGGAAATTTCATTGATTTAAAAAGAGACCTCCTTATCTACATATTTAATGCAATCCCTATCAAAATACCAACAGCATTTTTCACAGAACTAGAACAAACAATCTTAAAATTTGTATGTAACCACAAAAGACCCCAAATAGCCAAAGCAATCTTGAAAAAGCAAAGCAAAGCTGGAGACATCACAATTCTGGACTTCAAGTTATATTGCAAAGCTGTAATAATCAAAATGGTATGGTATTGGCACAAAAATCGACACATAGGTCAATAGAACAGAATAGAAAATCCAGAAATAAACCCACAATGATATGGTCAATTAATCTTCAACAATGCAGGAAAGAATATCCAATGGGGAAAAGACAGTCTGTTCAACAAACGGTATTGGGAAAACTGGACAGCAACATGGAAAAGAATGAAACTGAACTTTTTTCTTACACCACACATGAAAATAAATTCAGAATGGATTAAAGACCTAAAAGTGAGACCTGGAATCAAAAATCATAGAAGAGAACACAGGCAGTAACTTCTTTGACATCGGCCATAGCAACTTCTTTCTAGAAATTTTCCTGAGACAAGAAAAACAAACAATTGAGACTACATCAAAATAAAAACCTTCTGCATAGCAAAGGAAATAATCAACAAAACTAAAAGGCAACCTACAGAATGGGAGAAGATATTTGCAAGTGACATATCTGATAAAGGGTTAGTATCCAAAATATATAAATACCTTATAAAACTCAACACACAAAAAGCAAATAACCCAATTAAAAAATGGGCAGAAGGCATGAACAGACATTTCTCCAAAGAAGACATACAGATGGCCAACAGACATGAAAAAATGTTCATCACTTACTATCAGGGAAATGCAAATCAAAACTATAATGAGATATCACCTCACACCTGCTGGAATGGCTAAAATCAACAACACAAGAAACAAATGGCATTGGTGAGGATGTGGAGAAAAAGGAACCCTCATGTACTATTAGTGGGAATGCAAACTGGTGCAGCCACTGTGGAAAACAGTGTAGAGGTTCCTCAAAAAGTTAAAAATAGAACTACCCTATGATCCATCAATCGCACTACAAAAACACTAATTCAAAGGGGTACATGCACCCCTACGTTTATAGCAGCATTATTTACAATAGCCAAGATGTAGAAGCAGCCCAAGTATCCACTGATAGAGCAATGGATAAAGAAGATGTAGTGTGTATATACAATGGAATATTATTAAGCCATAAAAAGAATGAAATCTTGCCATTTGCAATGATGTGGATGGAGCTAGAGAGTATTATGCTAAGTGAAATAAGTCAATCAGAGAAAGACAAAAACAGTATGATTTCACTCATATGTAGAATTTAAGAAACAAAACAGATGAACATAGGGAGGAAAGAAAAAGAGAGGCAAACCAGAAAACAGACTCAACTATAGAAGACAAACTGAGGGTTGCTGGAAGGGAAGCGGGAAGAGGATGGGTTAAACGGGTGATGGGTATTAAGCAGTGCACTTGTGATGAGCACTGGGTGATGTATGGAAGTGATTAATCACTAAATTCTACTCCTGAAACTAATATTACACTGTATGTTAAATAATTGGAATTGAAATAAAAACTTGAAGAAAAAAACGCTTCCCAATAATAAACCGGACATTAACTCTTTATTTATATACAGATTTCCAAAGAATATTTTGAACTTTTCTTCATAAGTATTGCATTGTTTTATTAGACCTATTTTGAAACAGTTTATAATATTTGTAGCTCTTGTGAATGGAATCTTCATTTCTATTAAATTAGAATTACTAATTGACTCTTTGCAGGTTATAAAAATGTTATTGAGTTTTTTGTTTGTCAATACTCTATATAGTGACTTCTCTAAACTCTCTTTTTAGCACAAGTTTGTAGGTTTTCTTGGATTTCCTATGTTAACAACAGTATTGTCTACAGGTATCAACAATTTTGTTTTTGTTTTTTTTCTGTAATGCTTTTTCTCTTAATCAGATTGAATTGAGTAGGATCTCAAATACAACAATGAATGATAGGAGTGGTATCAGTTATCCTCGTCTTATT
>NC_064814.1:11039168-11053472 GCF_023721935.1 Panthera uncia
AGTGTGTGGTCTGACAGCAGCTGGGGCAGCAACAAGTCTCCTGGCAGAGGCCACAGCCACAGCTCTGGTCAGAGCAGATGGAGCCACAACAGGAGTTGACCATGGTGTCAGAGGGCAGAGGCTCTGGTTGGGTTTCCAGAAGAGTGTATTCCTTGAATCTAGAAGACTTCTTGCTCCAGGCCCCCTTTTTACACCCTGCTGAGGGACCTCTTTCCATGTTACTGTTTACCCTAACAAGTAAGCAATCGTTTAATTAGGTAATTACATTTTCCAAGTTGGATGGAAAACATTGTTTCCTTTGCCTGATTAGGATTTATCCCATTATCTCCTCCCCTGTCACATCTTGGCTGTCTTCCTTTGTATGAATCATCTTGGCTCAGATTCTAAGCTGAATATGTTGACTCTCTCTCCATCTGCCCTTTCCTCCTGAATCATCCCTGGTAATTCTGTCCTTGTAGGCACCATCTATGTTTACAGACAGAGAAGCTTCTTCCAGAGAGCAGTTGTCATGGTGAACCTTGACATGGAGTAGTCCAGGTTTCACTCTTCCTCATCTGTGGGTCTTATCATGCTTGCAATTTTTGCAGCATTTCTTATGGAAAAAAGATTTAGTCATAGGTTAAATCCAGATATAAGAAAATCTCAGAAGAATGGAATCTTAACCTGAGAAGTCAAAGTAAAATCCATCAGTGTGGTCAGTTGTTAGCAAAAACAGTTGTGGGCACATGCAGAATTCTCAAGATACTCAGACTGTGTTCTAATCCCATTTCCTGGACTTGCTGTTTTTAAAGAACAAATATGTATCTGGAATGGACATATAGCCCTTCAGGAATCACCACCACTAGAATTGATAAGAGAACCTAATATATGCAAAAAAATTTATATTTATATATAAAATAGAATATACAGTATAGCCCCAATTATGTAAAAACATAGAGAAATATTGAAATTATTACAAATATTAATTTTATTAACATTTAATTACAGATATTAAAAATGATATTAACAGTATTTCTGGTTGGTGGACTTACGGAAACTGTTAATTTTCTCCTTAACACTTTTATCTTCTACTTTTCTTTGATGACTTTTCTTTTGTAAAGAAAAGAAAAAAGAAAAGAAGGAAGGAAGAAAAGAAGAAAGAAAGAAAAAAGAAAAAGAAAGAAAGAAAGAAAGAAAGAAAAAGAAAGAAAGAAAGAAAAAGAAAACCTTGTGCAATTACACCACTATTTAGAGATCTCTAATGTGACCCTCTAGGACTGGGGGTTGGAAGATACCAGATCAGGATGATACTGTCAGGGAGGAAGAATTTCCTTTTCCCCTCAAGGTCCTTCTAGCTGGACTAAGAAACAAGTTGACAGAGGCACCTGGGTGGCTCATTCGGTTAAGCTTCTCACTCTTGGTTTCAGCTCAGGTCATGATCTTACACTTTCATGTGTTCGAGCCCCATGTTGGGCTCTGCACTGGCAGTGCAGAGCCTACTTGAGATTCAGTATCCCTCTCTCTCTGCCCCTCCCCCACTTGTGTTGTCTCTGTCTCTCTCAAAATAAAAATTAAAAAAAAAATTTGTTTGAAAAGAAACAAGTTGACATGAAACAGATTAACAGGAGAAAATCAATTTTAATAGCATACATCTGGGGACACTGAAATTCCAAAGATCATGAGGCAGCATGATGCTTCTATGAGCTAAGGAGAAGGGTGGGAGTCTGAGGATACAAATGGGGAAAAGACCATTATCCGGAAGGTGAGAGATGTTTACAAAGCAAAGTTGCCCTATTATGTTGATAAGCTTCTTAGCTATCTTCATTAATAATTCTCTTCCTGATAAAAGCAGGCAGTTGACGGGAGGTAAAGAGTGTTTCCTGAATCTGCTGGGTTTTGATTGGTTTTAACTCAAGGTTCATGCCAAAGTGGCCCCTTTGGGGACAGTCTGCCCTCAGCACCTATACTTCTCAATATCATCCAGGTCTCAGCTCAAATCATCCCCTTCACAAGAGAAACCACCTCTGACCTCACAATCGCAAGGATTTCTCAGTCCCTCTCATCATCTTGTACTCTTTGTGTTTCACTTGTCTTCCTAGAACTTACCTTTATTTGAAAGCACAATCATGTGCTTATTGTCATGTGTTGCCCTCTAGAATATCAACTCTTGGTATTACATTCTCAGTAGCTTGAATATTGCTCTGATATATAGTAAGCATTCAGTAAGTATTTGCTGAATGAATGAATAAATATAGCACATGATTCCGTTGGGCAGGGTCATCGCGTGTGTGTATACATATTTAAACATAGAAATATTTATATAAACATGGGAAAAGGTCAGGAATGATATCTATCAATCTAGGGATAGGAAGAAAGTCATTAGGGAGACTTTTACTTTATACTTTATAAATTTTCTTCATGTTGGGTTATTAGAAATACTTTTGCCTTCTTTTCAGTGTTTTCAAATAAAATCAAGTTTTTTAAAACAAACAGGAGATTTGGCTTAGCCAAGAAACACATCTCATGAACTATGGATTCTTGTTATAACCTCTTCCAGATTTTGTGTGACCCTACCAGGCATGGGGCAAGGCCTCATGATAACAGGCTATTGACTCTCTGGTGCCCTTAGGATGTATTCCAAACTTCTCAACACCCTTCACACACCTACTTTCCAACCCCATCTACAGTCACTCTCTCATCTTCCTCATTGCCCTAAGCTCTAGTCCACACTTTTCAGATTCAACCCTTTGCAATTCTGTCCAAGACCCTAGAAAACCTATTCCTTATTTTCTACCTCACAAGAACATAGCTCAAATGCCACTCTCTGATAGCTTCTCTTACTCCTTCAAACAGTTATTTGGTGTTATTTCTTTGATATTCCCATAGAGTTCAATTCATCTTGGCTACAGAGCTGCAACCATGTTGTTCTTGTTTGAATCCTCCACATCTAGCAAAGTCCTTGGCTCATAGTATATTCTCAATAAAAGGTTTTGGAGCTTGAGAAAACATTAAAATAACTTTAAAGATCTTTTAAGTTGTATTATGATACTAAGTTATAAAATGTCTGCATAGAAACAATATAATGAAATTTCACTAATTGAAAAATAAGAGAGCAGACTGGCCTAATTTAGCTGGCTAGAACTTTTTAAAATATTGCCTTTAGGGGCACTTTTAGGTGGCATCTTTAGGGATTTAGTTGGTTAAGTGTCTGATTCTTGATTTCAGCTCAGGTCATGATCTCATGGTTTGTAAGATCGAGCCCTGCACTGGGCTCTGCACTGACGGTGTGGAGCCTGCTTGGGATTCTCTGTCTCTCTCTCTCTGTCCCTCCTCCACTCACACTCTATCTCTCTCTCAAAATAAATAAATAAATAAATAAATAAATAAATAAACTTAAAAAAATACTACCTTTTAGCTTCTTTCCAATACATTTAAAGTGTAATTAAGAATCATAGCTAAAGAATGCTTCTAAGTGATAGGATCAAGGCATAGGTACAGAATGATATGATTCATTTGCAGTTAGCATTGAGTAAGTCCACACTGTGTTAAATATATCTTCTGTAATTAAATTCACTGTCTCAGTTTGCCTTACAAACAATCATTTTACAGAAGATGCCAAGTTTCAGGTGGGCGCAGGCCAGGAAGAATTAGCCTGCACATGTCACTGATGGAATGTGTCCAAATTAGTGATATTTTATTGTGTGAATGTCATAGCAAGAGATTTAAAGGGTGTAGGAGACATTTAGGACATTGTTCTAATCCTTTTCTCATGGTTCTGGTAATGTGTCAGCCACATAATGGATAATTGCCCCAATACATGACACTCCCAGGAATGTATAATGTCCTTAGAATAGAATTACTTTCCTGAGAGTGAAAGCGAATCACTGGTCCCATAGTCTTTAATGTTTAGGATGTGCACATGATCATGTAGGGATTGTGTTGGGGCCTACAAAGCCCCAAGTGACTCACAGTTCAAATCACAATAGCAGGCCCATGTTTGCAGACAAGCTACATGTTGGTTAGAAATGTTCTCCTTGGGGTGCCTGGGTGGCTCAGCTGGTTAAGCATCCAACTCTTGGTTTTGGCTCAGGTCACAATATCACAGTTTGTGGGTTCGAGCCCTGCATTGGGCTGTACTCTGCCGGTGACGAGTCTGCTTGGAATTCTCTCTCTCTCTCTCTCTCTCTCTCTGCCCCTCCCTTGCTTGCTCTGTCTCTCTCTCTCTCTCTCTCTCAAAACAAATAAATAAATAAAACTAAAAAAAATGTTCTTCTGGAAAGGTCTTTGTTGGGTTTGGTAGAATCATAAAACTAGAGTCTTGTAGAGCTGTAGATTGTCACTCACTGATATATGTAGCAAACAGCAGTTGAAAGCTTCCCTATTTTGTTCCAGGCACTATGCATGAATGTCCGTACTACTTGTTCTTTAAGACTCAAGTGTCATTACCTCATCCAACAAACTCTGCTTGATACTCTCCACTCAAACTGCCTTTCCCTCTTCTAATACCCTGGAGGTATCTTTAAAAAAATTTTTTTTAATTTACACTTACTTATTTTTGAGAGACAGAGTGAGACAGAGCATGAGCGAGTGGGGGGCAGGGGGGGGGTGGTGGGCAGAGAGAAGAGACACAGAATCTGAAGCAGCCTCCAGGTTCTGAGCAAGTATTCAGCACAGAGCCTGATATGGGGCTCAAACCCGAGAACTGTGAGATCATGACCTGAGCTGAAGTCAGACACTTAACTGACTGCGCCAGGCACCCCTGGAGGTATCTTATAGCCCCCATGCCTAGCTTGCAGCATGGCCAAGAGCTAGTTCCATATACACATTTGTTAAATAAATCATATAGTCTCCACCTTTGAGAAACTCAGTGTGGACAGAGAAAGAGATGAATAAAGAGACAGTTCTAGTCCAAAGAAAAATTCTTTATGGAGAACCAAGTGCTCCTGTAGACTGTCTCAGGATAGGAGAAATAACTGTCTAAAAGTGATGCAGAAAAGGGACATTAGATTTAGACCTCAAAGAGCAAAAGGGGACAGATGGAGAATGAATTTGAGACAGAAATGCTGACATGTACAAAGGGGCAGAGACATGGGAGAGCATGGTGTGTTCATGGAGTGGGAAGTGATTTTGGAGAGCTAGAGTTACAGGGGTACTCTAGCATTCCTGTACTTTAAAATAACCTTAGGATGTGGGGAGCTGACTTTGGCTCAGGTCATGATCTTGTGGTCCGTGGGTTCAAGCCCCATGTCGGGCTTTGTGCTGACAGCTTGGGGCCTGGAACCTGCTTCAGATTCTGTGTCTCCCTTCCTCTCTCTCTCTCTCTCTCTCTCTCTCTCTCTCTCAAAAATAAATAAACATTTTTAAAAAATTTAAAAAAACATTAAAATAACCTTAGGATGTGATGTATACTTTGGGGGATGTTGGAATGTCACAGAGCAACACTGATGGGGCAGGAGACATAGATTTTTCTCTTTAGCTTGAATCATGTAAGGGTAAGAAACTGAAGCATGAATGAAATCTGCATATGGTGTATGAATGGCGAATAACTCTTGCCAAAAATTTTCTTCACCCAGTGGCCATTCTCTTGAAGCTAGGGTAAGTAGAAAAAAATGAAGCATTGCTGGTTCATTAAAGACTCAAAGAGATGAGTTTTCTTTGTGTTATCTGATGCTTTTTTGTTGTTAAAATAAGTTTAGAAATTCTGTTATGTAGTGATCCAGGTCTAAATTCTTGTCTGTATCTGTATACAAAATCAGTTATTCAGGAGCTAGTTATAAACACAGGAGAAGTAAGTCCGTTTTATTTCTGTGATGAGAAAAGTGAATATTGAATTAAAAAATGGGATAATCAGTAGAAGAGAAAAATCTAAGAAAATGTCATCAATAAAAACTGAGAATTAAGATGATCTACTCAGAGTCATATAACCTTGGCCAATAACGTCTTTCTTACTGAGTGATGGGAGATGGTGTTGAATGCCTGGTAGTCACTTACAGAGTGCCTCATGCAGAGTGATGGTCTTAGGGAAAATGTGGGAGAGAAATCAGAAACTAGACACACAGCCATCACAACTCATTTGAGTAACATCACCCAGGACTCTGTGTCCTGGTGCCTTGCATAAAAGAAGCTTTTGATTCTGTAATGATGTTGATGGGGAAGGTGCAAGTGTGGGATAGGGCATTCAGCAACAAGAGGATCCATAGCAGCGAGGGCAGCAGCAGGTGGTATGGAAACAAGTGATCTGGTGGCATCTGGGTATCCAGCAGCTAGGGTGGTAGCGACTGGACATATCACATTTAGGGTGGCAGTAGCTGGGACACCAAGAGGTCCCCTGGCAGAGGCTGTGCCACAGCCCCGGTCAGAGCAGATGGAACCACAATAGGAGCTGACCGTGGTGTCGGATGGTGGAGGTTCATCATTTCCAGATGAGTGAGTTCCTGAGTTTGGTTATCTCCTTCCACAGTGCCCTCTTTGTACTCAGCTGAGATGCTGCTCCTCAAAAATAAAACTCAACCAGAATCTCCAACCTAACTTTCCTTACTCTTTCCCATAAATACATTTCACCCACCATACTAACTTATTTCCTATGGCATTTGTTGTTTCACCCAGGAATCTCTGGCTCTTGTCTTCTCATTGTCCCAATCCATGAATTAATATTGATATACTTCTACTCCTTAACTGGTTATACTGTTTTCCTGATACTTTTAAAGTAAAGATTGCCTTCATAAGAATACAAACACTCTGCTTTTACCCAGTTCTCTCCTTCACTTTGTCTTGTCTTACGTGTTTGTGAGCTGTATGCCTTCTCCTGAGTTTTCAAACTTGACACATTTTATTTCTGTGAATCAATCCTTATTTATTATTCTTCTCCAGTATTACCAACACACTCTACTGGCACGTATCTTCCTATTAAATTCAAGATTCCATTGTGAGTTCCATGAGGGGTGAGAACTGGGTCTCATCCCACATGTGTACTTCCCAGAACCCAATAGCACAAGGACCTTGCTAGGTGGCCTAAAATTCAATTATAGTAAAAAGGACATTCTTGTTTTCTCTTGATAAACTTGATGGGAGAGAGGTGGACAGTCTGGTTTGGGGAAAATTTAATTATTTGCATTTTCTCTAATGTAGGCTTTGATTGATATGTGCAAAATCAGTTTTCTTTGTAGGGCAGAAACCCAAACTTATCTTCAGTTCATAATCAACATTAAAAAATAATTAAGGACCACAAATGTTTCTGACACAGAGTAAGCATTTATTGAGACATAATTATTCTATCTCACATAATTCGTTGCAAAGGCCAAGCATGCACAACAATCATAAGATTAGGAACCTGTCCCCATGAAGTAAGGTAGATATTTGACTGAATGTCAAGGTAATAGGCATAGAACTTGGAGGGTTTGCATGGTATTTAGTTGCTTGGTGGCATGACCAATAAGATAAATAAATACAGTGACAGATCAGAACATGGCCAGATGCTGTGGACAAAAGAAATGAGAATAAGACGAGTACATTGGCATGATGGTGCTCAACTCAGGGCTGGTGGTGAGGAGCAAAGTCAACGATAAGAGGATCCACAGCAAACAGGGCAACAGCAGGTCATATGGCCCCAGGGGGCCCCAGGGAGTCTGACAACCTGCTGAGTGGAAGCAGCTGGAGTCATAGCAGGTAAGGTGGCAGCAGCTGGACACATAGCAGCTGGGTCAGCAACAGGTCTCCTGGTAGAGGCCATGGCCAAAGCCCTTGTCAGAGCAGACAGAGCTACAACAGGAGCTGACCCTGGTACGAAATGGTAGATGTTCTGTGTGGGTCTCCAGGACAATGAGATTCTCAAGTGGAAATCTTCTTCTCCCAAACTCTACTGAAGAGCTGTCATCATCACATCCAGGGTTATTTTCTTGCTATTGTTTATCATGTTTATTTTTTATGTTTATTTATTTATTTTTGAGAGAGAGAGAGAGCACAAGCATGGGAGGAGCAGAGAGAGAGGGAGGGAGGGAGAGAGAGAGAGAGAGAGAGAAGAGAGAGAGAATCTGAAACAGGTTTAAGGCTTTGAGCTGTGGTCAGCTGAGAGCCTGATGCTGGGCTCGAACCCATGCACCATGAGATCATGACCTGAGCTGGAGTCAGATGCTTACCTGACTGAGCCACCCAGGTACCCCTTGTTTACCATGTTTAAAAAGAACTTATCAGACATTGTGATTGTGGCATGACTCTCATGCAGAGGTCACTTTGCATTTAAAATGGATGCTTATGGGGAGCTTAGGTGGCTCAGTCAGTTGAACGACTGACTCTTGATTTCAGCTCAGGTTGTGGGATCAAGCCCTGCATTGGGCTCCACACTGAGAGTGGAGCCTGCTTAAGATTCTCTCTCTTCCTCTGCCCCTCTTCCCTGCCCACTCTCTTAAAAACAATAATAATAAATTTTAAAAAGTAGAATGGATGCTTACACAGTTTTCATGTAATTTATCCCTAAAAGCATCACTTGCCTTTCTTTTCTGTTTCAGCATCATCTCATCTGTTTGTCTTATCCTTTTAATATGTATCATTGGATATTCTGAGCATACTTGGAGTCACTCTTTGGCCTTCCAATCATTTAACCTCTTATATCCAAAAGAGACACAGAACCACATTTCCTCCTATCAGGACAACACTTAAAACAGACACAAACGTGGATATGCTATTGCACAAAAAAAAAAAAAAAAAAAAAAGGAAAAGGAAAAAGAAAAAGGAAATGAGACCCCACTCCACTGTAGCACCATGACTGGTGGTAAAACCAGCCCAGCACACCTGTAACTTAGTGAAGAAGCTAAGAAATACAACTGGGTTTAAGGCATGTGGCTTCAAGTTTATCTCATTCAAAATTGAATTGGTCATTCTCTCACTTTTTCTAAACCAACACCCCAATTATCCAGTCCTATTACAAATTACTTATTTTTGGTCCAAGTTTTCAAGCTAATAAAGTTACTAGAGTTCTCCTTTCTTCAAATGATCGTGTATTGATTCTCTCTATGCTGGAGCCATTCTCAGGACATAGACACAGAAGCAAATAATATCCACCCCATCCTTTTGCCACTAGGACTCCATTCTGACTTGCTGAACAACAGCAGATTATTTGACAGGGTGGATTGGTAAGGCCATTACCCATATGCTGGGTCTGCAAACAGGAGGTTTATACACCTTCATCCACATTTATCCACCTTTATCTGCTTCAGCAACATATGCCAGCAACAGAGGCACCTGCAGATGCATCCAAAATACTAGCCTTGGTTAAGTCAGAGCAAATGAAGCTCCATCAAGAGCCACATTGTTGCCACTGAAAGGAAAAGGCTCTTTTCCTTAAAAGGTTACAAGTGTAGAAATTGGGAAGTGTCCAAAATATTGTGCGCTTACTCTGCTTTGCTCCATTTATACACAGGATGGAGTAATTGTCCCTTTTGTTCCTGCATGAATACATTTTATGTTTATTTTAATTTTTTATTGAAGTATGATTAACATACATTGTTATATTAGTCTCAAGTGTACAATATGATGTTTCAACAATTCTACACATTATTCAGTGCTAATCACGGTAAATGTACTCTTTTTAATTTTTAAAAAATTTTTATTATTTTTTGTTTTTAGAGAGAGTGCAAACTGGGGAGAGGGGCAATGGGAGAGAGAGAATCTTAAGCAGGCTCCACCCTCAGTGCAGAGCCCAACATGACCCTGGGATCATGACCTGAGCTGAAGTTGAGTTGGATGCTCAACCCAACTGAGCCACCCAGGCACCCCACGGTAAATTTACTCTTAATCCACTTTATCTATTTCACCCACATCCCCATCCACTTCCCCTCTGGAAAATGCCACTTTGTTCTCTGTATTTAAGGGTCTGTTTTTTCATTTGTCTTTTTTTTCCTTTGTTCATTTGTTTGTATCTTTTATTCCATATGTCAGTGAAATCATATGGTTTGTGTCTTTCTCTATCTGATTTACTTCATTTACCATTATATCCTCTAAATCCATCCATGTCGTTGAAGATGGCAAGATCTTGTTCTTTTTTCTGGCTGAGTAATATTCCATGTTTTAAACATACCACATCTTCCTTATTCATTCATCTATTGACAGACACTTGGGATGCCTCCATATTTTGGCTGTTGTAAATAATGGTGCGATAACTATAAGGGTGCATATATCTTCTCAAGTTAGTGTTTTCATATTCTCTGGGTAAATACTCAGTAGTGGAATTACTAGATCATATGGTAATTCTATTTTTAATTTTTTTGATGAGTCTCCATACTGTTTTCCACGGGGGTTGCACCAATTTGCATTCCCACCAGTAGTGCATGAGGGTTCTTTCTCTCCACATCCTCACCATCACTTGTTATATATTTTCTTTTTGGTTCTAGCCATTCTGATAGGTGTAAGGTGATATCTCATTGTGGTTTTGATTTCCATTTCTCTGATGATTAGTGATGTTGAGCATCTTTTCTTGTGTCCATTGGCCATTTGTATGTCTTCTTGGAAAAATATTTATTGGCATTTGTTCTTTTAAACTGCACTTCAAAGCAAATATTATAGTTGTCAAACTTCTTTCAACTTCTTTGAAACCCTTCTCTTTACCATTAAATGTAAATATACTATCTGCAGAGAAAGCTTTTTTATCAGATTTGGAGCTCAGCATGTAAAAGACTGTCAGTTATACTCAAATCAGTCCCCTGATGCAGGAAACAAGATACCTAATGAAGTTGTTGCTACTAATACATTTATCAATTACTGAATTTTGTGACACAGATGTACATCTTGTGAAAATATGGCTTTAGTTAAAAATGTGTTAAAGTATGTTTTGAAATCATCACCTGTGTTTCATCTATTATCAGAAGTATATCCCTAAATAGTTAGTGCCAAAGGAAAAAAAGTAGGTGGTGACAGTGGTTCTGACTTCTCCACATTAGCTTGAATTGTCAGGTGACCAGAGGATGTATTCTGTCTTAAAAAATAGTGATTCATAATTAAATGATGCTGTTATTGCCTACTGCCTCTTCCACTTCTGAAAATAAGTTCCTAAGGGTTATTAATTAACTAGGGGAACAGTCCTACCATTTACATTCAGAAGTTCATAATCTTTAAGGGACTCTTTCTCCTTGGGTAATTCTCCATGTATCTAGAAAAATACATTATAAATGATACCAGGAAAATTCTGATCATTGGTTCCAAATTTGGAACCAGTGTATGAAAGGCCTAGTGGAGAAGATAATTTCAGTGGCTTAAAAATTTATCTCTGCTCAGAAACCCAACTCTGCACATCTGAGACCATGATCTACTCTGGCTGCAGCTCCTGCTGCCAGCCTTTGTGCTACAGGACCACCTTCTGTTGGACCAGTGGTGCAGACAACCTGTTGTGGGGCCAGCTGCAGTGGACAAACCCACAGTGGGGCCAGCTGCCATGGAGCCAGCTGCTGCCAGCCTTGTTGCCACCCAACCTGCTGCAACACCACCTTCTATAGGACCTCATGCTGTCACATATGCTGTGTGTCCAAACCTACTGCCAGCCTTCCTGCTGCTAATTGCTTTGCCGAGAGGCACCATCTGCATAAAACACCAATTTGTCATTTGGGAAACAAAGTCACTGCCAATATTGCTGAAAGCCTGCGCACAGTCAACAACATTACAGGCTTGTGAATCACCTTGAGGAAGTGTGGACCATTTCTAGCTGAGTCTCATCTTCCTTCATCTTTGGATCATGTGCCAACTTCATGCATACCAATATGGAGTCATGACCTCTGCCTTGACTCCACAGTCAAGATTGTCACCCTCTCCCTTTCAATAACATACAGAAAGAAATTCTAGTGACTCACACATAGGTGTCTACAACTACTCAAAGTCTTCAAATCATGTTTCCTTTTTCAGTGTACTCATGGTTCTTATATCCTTCTTTCTTCTTCTTGTGATCCATGTAAATGTCTCCTGAGACACAGGGAGTCTTCACCTTTATTTCTCAATAAAGCCTGTACCATTCGCGTCCCATATGATGTTCATTTCTTTGTACAGTGCTCCCAATGTAGGTATTTGTACACAGGATACATACCAAATGCAGTACCCATTTGGAGCCTCATACAGTGTCTCACAAATTATTATCTCCATTTTCATACGAACAAACTTCCAGTCACCTGTCTCAAGCTGATATGCACAGACTCAGAACCCAGACTGTGTCTCCTGCCCTTGATGAAGCGCACATATGTTCATTCTCTCCAGATGAGTTAGAAAGCACCCTGAGTCTCAAGAGTAGCAAGATGTTCATTTGAGTGTCTTTTTGGCCAAGGAAGTAATATTCTCTTGTGTATGCAAGTGACATCTGGGAATAACTTGTGGATATCAATGTCCAACAATTCAGCTGACAGTAGCCACATGTGGGAGCAGCAGGACCTGCCCTTTGAAGCTCTTGTGAACGTAGGAGTTTTGTTGCTTTAGACTCCTAGCTCCGCAGCACTCCCCTGCATCAGACACAGGCGAGCATGCAGTGTTCCCACAAGAAACACATGGAGCTGACCACATTGTATTTGGTTCTTGGGAATCACATTCTTGCTTGGCTTCCTGGTCCTCAGGGCCTATTAGCAGAGTAAAAAAGAATCAGGTAGTTTTGCCAAACCTATTTATCTCCCCAACTGTAAGGTGGTTTGTCATCATGATCAAAGTGTTCCCAAGGCAATTAAAGAAGAATGATGTCAGGGACTGAGAGATCGTGCAATGGTCATGTATGACTTTGAGTAATTCATAACTTCTGAACCATCGAAGGCAAAGGAACTCCCTCCGGTATTTTGTGAAGGAACTGTGAATAACAGAGGGGGAAAAAATGATGCCTGCTCTGTGAGGGTGAGGAGAATGTGAGGAAGAAAAAAGAGACAACAACGTGTGCATTCCTAGGAGTCAAGAACGAAGTCTGCTGCTTCTGGTCCTGAACTACTGGTGCCAACTCAGCACTCAGGGCTGTGAGGCCGATTCAGGCTCTGAGAGGAATAGGAGACAGGGCCCCGGGTCACTTCCTGGGGGCAGTGGAGGGACCTCTGATGAGCTTCGAAGGCCCCTATCCAGGACACATGCCACCATTGGAGACTAGGTACCCAGGATGCTCTGGAGAGACTGCCAAGGCCAAACGTGCCTACCGCTGCTGGTTCTCAAGAGCTCGATGTTTGCAAAATAAGATGAAAAACTGACATGACCTATGTTTCCGAATATTTGCTGGATGTCGACTAAATGCTTCATGAGCATTCCCTTTAACTCTTGGAGGAACTTACAAAGTAGGTATTAAAGTTCCCATTGTGGAAGTGAGGAAATTGAGACTGAGTGGGGTAAAGGAAGGTCAGAGTTTTGTTTCTTCCAGAAGCTACTTGGAAGAAAAATGTCCAGGAATTTGGTTTTGCAGGGAGGTCATATTGCACTGGTCTGAATGCAGGTAAGTGTCAAGGGAAAAGGCACTTTGAAGCCAGAATCACAGGTAGCAACTAAAGCTTTAACCTGAAAGATATATCAGAAATGATGTCTCACACATATACAGACACAGACACAGATACTGAGATTCTCCTATATCAGCAATGAGAGAGCTGGAATCTTTATAAACCAGGTCTCGAAAAGCACAGATGGAGTGTTCTTTCTCTGAGTGACATACTCAGGCAGGCTGACATTATGCTGTGCATGAAGAGCCCTTAGGCAAGGATTAGGAGTCAGGGCGTATGTAGGGCTGGCGAATTCAAGACATCATTGACAATCCATGGTTTTTAACATTCATCCCACTATTTTATTAACTGGCTTGGTGGATAGACAAAGTAATTGGAAGAAACAGAAGAAGATGGTGAAATATGAATGGGGGATGAGAAGAAGTAGGAATAAAAGGAGAAGGGAGGGAGGAAGAAAGAAAGCATAGAAGGAAGGAGGGAGGGAGGAAGAGAGGGACAAAGGGGAAGACAAGAAAGAAAGAAACTAAAGAATGAAGGAAAGGAGGGAAGGAAAGAAGTCACGGTAGGAGGAAGGAATGCACAGACATGCAGGGAAGAAGGGAGAAAGGCAGAAAAAGAAACACAGCCTGACAAAAAAAAGAAAGAGCAAAGATAAATAAAGATGTAATCAGCTACATGAGGATTCTGATGAGGCTAGCTAACAAGGTTAGGACTACAGTGCCCAACTCACCAAGTTTTGCCCATAATGCCCCCCTTTCTGCCCCTGAAAGCCCCACATCCTGTGAAAGCATTCGATCCTAGGTATAACCGGGGGTACTGGACAATCCCCCCTGCTTTGCTTCTGCCTGGCCATGTGGCAGAGAAAACACCAGACATCGGCTACGCAAGGGGCTTT
>NC_064814.1:11053482-11133996 GCF_023721935.1 Panthera uncia
CAGTGTCCGTGTGGAGCCACACACAGTCCTCCACAAGTCATTATGCGCATTTTCAGCTGAGGAGATTTCACAGTGGAGTGTCCCACAGCTGACATGGACACACTCGGATCCAAGACTGTGGTTCGGGCGCTTGCTGAAGCGCACTTACGTTCAGATCTCCAGACGTGGTAGCAAACGCCCTTAGTCTCAGCACCAGCAAGATGTCCATCCGAGGCCTTCTTTGAGCGCACAAGTGTTATTCTCCCGGACAGGCGGGCCATCACTGGCACTAAGTTGTAGACATCAGTGTCGTACAACTCAGCCACAGCAGCCATACGTGAGGACAGCGGGACCCGCCCTTTAGAGCCCTGGGGAACCCAGGATGCTCCTGTTGCCTTGGGTGGCATCCAGGCCCTCAGCACTCTTCTGCCTCACATACAGGTGAGCCTGCGGTGTCCTCGTGAGCAACAGAGGCAGCTGAACACGCTTGTGTTTGGGTCGTGGAAATCACATTCTTGTTTGGCCTCCTTGTCCCCAGGACCTAATGGGATATAGTAAAATGGCATCTTGTGATTTTGTTATAAATCTATTTCTCTTCCCTCCCATAAGGCAATTTGTCAGTTCTTCATAAATCAGGAGCACTGTTTATCCAGGAAGTATGTTTATTGATGTTTTCTTAGTCTCAGTGTACTCTGTGGCTTCTATCTTCTTCTTTGATTCGCTTTCACATTTGGAATAGTTGTTTTTCAGACATCCTCCACTCATGTGTCTTTCATTGAAATGGGATACCAAGATTGCCTAGGGTGGTACAAGAGACAGATGACTGTGAAAGGGTTGAATCAGGCTTTTGGGAGGAAACAGACTTAGTCTCAGTCATGATTTTAATTCATTACTGTGAAGATATCAACATCATGTCCCTCATTTCAGGAACATCCCAATCTGTGTTCAACCTATGGAGCAATCTGGGGATATCTCCTGACCTCACCTACCAACCACACCCCAGGCCAGTAGGAACAATATCAAACGATTAATTTATTGTAGCAAAAGTGTTGCTCCTGATGTGACCACCTTGGTTTTATCTGGGTATTTAGTTTCTTTCGTTCTCTCTTCTTTTTTTTTTTTTTTTTTTATCATAGGCATTGTGCCCAACATGGAGCCCAGTGTAGGTCTTGAGCTCATCTTCCTGAGATTATTACCTTAGCTGGGATCAAGATTTGGACATTTATCCAATTAAGCCAACCTGTAACCCTATATCTGAAAATTTTTCTATGAGTCATTCTCAAATAGGAAACACATTAAACACTTATTTTCTGAAAATCATAACATTTAGGGAACAGCTTCCTCATTTTTTCCACACCTCCCCCAGTGATCTTCGAAATCAATGTAAACAATAACAACAAGAAGAAAAGCCATTCCCACGATCCAAACTTCAGGGGTCTAGGGCACAAAAGCCTCAGAACAGGAAGGAGCACTAGAATCTGAGAAACTCACCTCTGAACAGGACCTGCCCACCCTCTACCCCTGACACCATGACCCACTCATGTTCCTTCTCTTGCTCCCAGCCTACCTTCTGCAGGACCACCTGCTGTGTATCCAGTGGCTGTGGGTCCAGCTGCTGCCAGCCTTGCTGCTGCCCCAGTTGCTGCTGTACAGCCTGCTCCCAGCCAGATTGCTCTATCCCCGTGTACTGCAAGAGAACCTACTACCACCCCACGTGCTCCTGCCTGCCTGGGTGCCTAGCTCAAGGTTGTGCATTCAGCTGTTGTCAGCCTACTGCCGCCCAACCTGGTACCACAGCCCCTGCTGCAGGACTACCTGCTGCTGCACTGTGTGTGTGTCCAGCTCTTTCTAGCCTTCCTGCTGCTGATCGACTTGTTGTAGACCCACCACTGACCAAAGATATATTTCTAGACCAGTTTACCAAAGTTGCTGTTCCTGTAAGAACTTTCTCCCTAAACTTTACTGGGAACACATGCTTATTCTGCACTTTCATCATCTTTTACTGCAATGCTTGTGATTCTATTAAGGGAATGAAGTCTACTTAAATTTAATCTTATTCTTATTTTCTCTTGATCACTGTAAGAATTGCTGATCTACTCCAACTGGTCAACTCCAGATGCTGGTCAACATCTGTTGATTCATAGTTTCAGCCTTGGAAAAGTGACCATCACTTTTCACTTCTATGGCATTTAAATTGTCTTTGTATTTTATTTTTTGTTTAAATTTTATTTAGTTAACATATAGTGAAATATTGGTTTCAAGAACAGAATTCAGTGATTCACCACTTACATACAACATCCAGTGCCCATCACAGCAAGTGCCCTCCTTAATACCTGTTAGCCATCAAGCCTATCTCCCTCCCACCTGCCTCTGTCAGACCATAGTTTGTTCTCTATCATTAAGAGTCTCTTGTGGTTTATTTCTCTCTCTATTCTCTTTTTTACCCTCCTCAATGTTCATGTGTTTTATTTCTTAAATTCCACATATGAGTGAAATTATATGGTATTTGTCGTCCTCTGAATATTTCACTTAGCAGAGTACATTCTAGATCCATCCACATCATTGCAAATGGCAAGATTTCATTCTTTTTGGTGGCTGAGAAATATTCTATTGTATATATATATACCACATCTTCTTTATCCATTCATCAATCGATGGACATTTGGGTTCTCTCCATAGTTTGGCTATTGCTGATAATGCTGCTATAAACATTAGGGTGCATGTACCCCTTCAAATTTGTATTTTTGTGTCTTTTGGGTAAATACCTAATAGTGCACTTGCTGGGTCATAGGGTAGTTCTATGTTCAGTTTTTTAAGGAACCTCCATACTATTTTCCAGAATGGCAGCATCAGTTTGCATTCCCACAAACACCTGTTGTTTCTTGTGTTAAGTCTAGCCATTCTGACAGGTGTGAGGTAATATCTCATTGTGGTTTTTATTTGTATTTCCCTGATGGTGAGTAATGTTGAGCATCTTTTCATGTGTCTGTTAGCCATCTGGATGTCTTTTTTTTTTTGAGAGAGAGAGACAGAGACAGAGACAGAGAGACAGAGAGACGGAGCACAAGCAGGAGACGGGCAGAGAGAGAGGGAGACACAGAATCCGAAGCAGGCTCCAGGCTCTGAGCTATCAGCACAGAGCCCAATGTGGGCCTCAAACTCATAAACCGTGAGATCATGACCTGAGCTGAAGTCAGTAGCTTAACTGACTGAGCCACCCTAGCACCCTGGATGTCTTTTTTAGAAAAGTGTCTCTTCATGTTTTCTGCCCATTTCTTATCTGGATTATTTGCTTTTTGGTGTTGAGTTTGCTAAGTTCTTTATGGATTTTGGATATTAACCCTTTATCAGATATATCATTTGCAAATATCGTCTCCATTCTGTAGTCTGCCTTTTAGTTTTGTTGGTTGCTTCCTTCACTGTGCAGAAGGTTTTTATCTTGATGAAGTCCCAATAGTTCATGTTTGCTATTGTTTCTCTTGCCTTTGGTAACGTGTCTAGTAAGAAATTGCTCTGACTGAGGTCACAGAGGTTGCTGCCTTTGTTCTCCTCTAGGATTTTGATGGTTTCCTATATCATAGGCCAGTATCCCTGATGAACATGGATGCAAAAATTCTCAACAAGATACTAGAGAATCTAGTTCAATGGTACATTAAAAGAATTATTCACCATGATCAAGTGGGATTTGTTCCTTGTTTGCAGGACTGGTTCAGTATTCACAAATCAATGTGACACACCACATTAGTAAAAGAAAGGATAAAAATCATAAGAATCATCTATCAGCGATAGATGCATAAAAAGCATTTGACAAAATACATCCATTCTTTATAAAAACCCTCAACAAAGTAGGGTTAGATGACACATACCTCAATGTCATAAAGGCCGTATATAAACTACCCACAGCTAATACCATCCTAAGTGAGGAAAAACTGAGAGCCTTTCCCCTATGGTCAGAAACAAGACAAGGATGTCCACTCTCACCATTACTATTTAACGTAGTGCTGGAAGTCTTAGCCTTAGAAATCAGACACAAAAAGAAATAAAAAGCATCCAAATCAGCAAGGAGGACGTCAAACTTCCACTGTCACAGATGACATGATACTCTATGTAGAAAACCCAAAAAACTCCACCAAAAAATTGCTAGAACTAATATGTGAATTCAGCAAAGTCACAGGATATAAAATCAACATGCAAAAATCTGTTGTATTTCTATACACCAATAAATAAGCAGCAGAAAAAGAAATCAAGGAATCTATTCTATTTGCAATTGCACCAAAAACAATAAGATATCTAGGAATAAACCTAACCAAAGAGGTAAAAAATCTGTATTCTGAAAACTATAGACCACTTATGAAAGAAATTGAGGACACAAATAAACAGAAAAGCATTCACTGCTCACATATTGGAAAGACAAACACTGTTAAAATGTCTATACTACCAAAAGCAATCTACACATTTAATGCAATCCCTATCAAAATACCACCAGCATTTTTCAAAGAGCCAGAACAAACAATCCAAAAATTTGTATGGAACCACAGAAGACCCTAAATAGCCAAAGCAATCCTGAAAAAGAAAAACAAAACTAGAAGCATCACCATTCCAGATTTCAAGCTATATTACAAAGTTGTAGTCATCAAGATAGTATGGCACTGGCACGAAAACAGACACATAATGCAACAGAATAGAAAACCCAGAAATGGACCCACAACTATATGGTCAACTAATCTTTGACAAAGCAGGAAAGAATATCCAATGGAAAAAAGACAGTTTCTTCAACAAAAAGTGTTGGGAAAACTGGATGAGGACATGCAGAAGAATGAAACTGGACCACTTTCTTACACCATACACAAAAATAAATTCAAAATGGATGAAAAACATAAATGTGAGACCAGAAACCATTAAACAAATTTTTTTAAGTTTTTTTTTTTTTGGCGGGGGGAGGGAAAGAGAGACAGAGAGAGAGAAAATGTGAGTGGGGAGGAGCAGAGAGAGAGGGAGAGAAACCCAAGCAGATTCCATGCTCTCAGGGCAGAGCCCAACGTGGGCTCAAACTCGCAAACCATGAGATCATGACGTGAGTCAAAAACAAGAGTTGGAGCTTAACCGACTGAGCCAGCCAGGTGCCCCTAAACAACCTCTTATATGTGTATATTTAGCTCTCCACAGTGATCATTATTGATCATCTTTTTAGATATATGCATTATATTTAGTAACTTCTGACAGGTTACTAAACTCTTCACAATGACTGAATTTTCTTCTTTCCATTCTTTCCTAATAAAATCTGTATTATCCTGCATCCAATGTTTGTGTGTTTGTGTGTTTGTGTGCATTTCCTTTATGAATTCCTTTTTGAAGCTTTCCTTTGGGTTTCATTGTTTTTTTTTTGGGGGGGGGTCACTCTATATTTAATACCTCATTCAGTTATCACTATAGTCCTACAAATTAGGCAGAGCCAAGATTATAATTCCATTATAATTCTCAGTTCAAGGATCAGGAAATTATTTGCCATACAGCTTTTAATTGACATAAGCAAGTCCTTTTATTTCAGGTCAAAGATATTTTTATTTACCTTTCCATAAGTAGAAATAACACTAGTGATGGGGCATGGGGAAGATGTACATTTTGAATTATTTCTCTAACAGTGGAAATAAAACCACTTCAGTCTACAAAGACCTTCCTAAATATTCTTCCCACCTTTATGACCAGTAAAGACTGCCTTTAAGAGCTAATGAAGAGTTAATGAAGAGTTAATGAAGGGAGGCTTTACATCTCTGGGTTCTAATCTGCCACTAGTGCAATCTGTCACCAAAAGTAACCTGAGTATCATTGGCCCCAAAAGTGTTCCTGGCCTTATTCTTGACTAAAGGAGCCTCTTCTCTGATGTTATGGATTGGCATACTGGTATCATTTCATTCATCCTAACAGAAATTGGGATGAAGAATTACACTTGGAAAGAACACAAGCTCAGGCCACAATTCCTGGTCTCCCAAGCTTTGAGGCAATTTGGTCTCCTCACCTGGACATTGTTAAGAGAAGATAAGTTTGTAGAGGCCTGAGAACTGAAGTACCCTGCAATAGGCATATAACCCTTTTATCCCATCATAATATTTGAGCTGTAAATGCAAAGAGAACAATTTATTGTGTTCTATGAGATAAAGACACATAAGCTAAAGGAAATCAAAATCAGAATTTTCAGGAAAAAGAGGAAAACAGAGAAATGAAAAAAAAAGGAGAAGAAAGGATGCAGTATTCAAACCCAAGATGGACATTAAGTTAGTTCCCAAGTGGAAGAAACCTGGATTTTTGTATTCAAAGCTGAATAATAAAGACAATAGCTAAGGCACCCAGCAGTACGAGGGTTAATATGGCTCTGTACAGAAAATAAGCAATTTTAATTATGACCATCTTCTTAAGAGATATAAAAATTCTTTGGATTAGTTAACACACTAGATGTGACAGAGGGTGTGATCTTCCTAGAGGGTGTATTGAATATTTTGCCAGATTACTAAACTTTACAATGTGGAGAATGGATGGGAAGAATTAGTAACATTTCCTGAGGGCCTACCACACACTGGCTACTGAGATAGATGCTTTATCTGCACTATCTTTCATTCTCACACAATCCTGAAAAATGGGTATTATTGCCCCCCATATTAGAGCTGAGGAAATCAGTGTTGAATAATGTAACTTGTAGGAAATTGCATGAACATCAAAACCATCTTGGCTTCAAAAACAAAGCTTTTCTGTGGGGTACAGATGAAATCATAAAGATATAAATCAGTGGAACCCAATTGAGAGTCCAGAAAGAGACACACACTTACTATGCATTGATTTTTGAAGAAAGGTGCCAAGTTAATATGCAGAGCAAGTGTGATCTTTTAAACAAATGGTGCTGGAACAATTTAACATCCACGGAAGAAAAAAAAGAATTTCAACCTGTAATTTGTATCCTATACAAAAGCCTATTCAAATGGGTTGTAGACATAAATTTAAAGCCCCAAACTACAAAACTTCTGGACAGAAACAGGAAAAAATTCTGTAGAGCTTCTAGCTTCCACCCCCACCCCATTAAGGAGACTGCTTTTGTCATGTCACTTGTAAGATGCTTCTAGTTTGCATTATCCATTTGCTGTACTAAGATCCCTCGACAATTATGCAACTATTCATCTCTAATTTTATCTTCAACTGTAAGTTCTTTATCATGGAAGAAAAGATGATAGATCTTGATTATGAAAATTAGAATCATATAGAAGAGTATTCAAATTCCGGTTCCGCTACTCACTAGCTACGTGTTTTGGGGAAAATATAGACTATGTTTATGCCCCTTTATGAAAGTTTCTCCTGTATTTTGTGTCATCTGTCCTTTATGTATCTTTCTTTTTCCCACTTCCACCTTAAATAGTATGTCCACCATGGATTAGTCTGGAATCATTTCTTTCTCTTTTTCCCCTCCTTTATTTTTTAAACATTTTTTAATGTTTATTTGTTTTTGAGAGAGAGAGAGACAGAGTTGAGCGGTGGAGGGGCAGAGAGAGGGAGACACAGAATCTGAAGCAGTTCCAGGCTCTGAGCTGTCAGCACAGAGCCCAATGCGGGGCTTGAACCCACAGGCCATGAGATCATGACCTGAGTGGAAGTTGGACGCTTAATCAACTGAGCCACCCAGTCGCCCCTTTTTCCTTTCCTTTATTATGTCAGCCAGTATTTAGGCAGATATCTCTATAAGAGATCACAATTCTTATGTTTTCAAGGAATACAGCAGAAATAAATCTTATTCAAAATCCTTAATAACATACAATGTATCTTTCTTTCCCTCAATAACCTTGGTTCTGCCTCCTTTATTTATCCTTGTGTCCATGACTTAGCATAAACTATACCTCAAATTTAAAAATTAAACCTCCAGATCAAGGCACTATCAAGAAACAATATCACATCCAGAGTTTGGTGCTGACTTCAGTGATACATGACTAAAGGGTACATGATTTGTTTACAAGCACATTTGGTTCCTGTGGAAACCTAAAGTAATATGACATATGATCATGGAATACCTTGAATTTTATCAACTGATAGCCTTGGTAGCAGCTATTATGCCACATACAGAATTTTTACTACAACAGATCAACAATTTCTGGCCTGAAAAGGCAGTGGAGAGTGGATATACTCCCAGTGAAAAGAACTGTGAGCAGCACACATGGCTATGCATTTTGTTTGAAGAAAAATGGACTGAGGGAATGGTGTCCATGGCCTGTTGGCAAGCGGTAAAAAGCTTGATTGCTTGGTCTGAGATCTGAAAGCAGCAAGGTTGAAAGATTAGAGACTCACTAGACAGAGTTGGGTGTGTGGACATAAAGTGTTCCCTCTCTATGTCCCCAAATCACTGCCCACCAGAGAGTATCCATCTCTTGAGAGGCTCTGGATGAGTCTGGGATAATGCCCCATTTCTCTCCTCAGATGCTCCAGTACTTACACAGGAAACCATGAACTGAGTAGACACATTGGCATGAATAGAGGCTTTGCATAGAACCAACAGCATGTGCTCTCTGTTGCCATGACTGTCTCTGCTGAAAGTGCCGTTTTTCAGCAGCAGAGACTGATGTCAAGCCCTTAATTGGATAACATCCCTCCTGAAAATGAACCATACCACATTGAAGCAAGTTGGTTTAAAGTTTAAAGGATGCTACAGGATCTGTGTTTTGCAGGGAATTACTTAATTCTTTTTTGCTCTAAAAAGGTACTCAGGAGAAGGAAGCCTTACAAGAATTTGATTTACATGATACCAAAGGACAAATCCAATAAATGAGTCTCTCTCTCATGAGGACACAATGGATGCTCAAAATTATTTGATGCAGAAGAATTACCCAAGGGGCTGGTCAAGCCTGAGACAGAAGATTTCCCTGAATGCATGAGAGCTCTTAAAGGCAGCCACTGCTTGTTGACTGAAACATCTGCTCATTGATGCACACTGAGGTGTCGGGCACTGATTTGGGAAGAACTTGGTAAACACAAATATTATCTGCATACATAAGGGAATATTCCTTCCATTGTTAGGAATCAGTTGAAAAGCATACCTTGCTGGTATTCAGTCCCAGTTTCACCTCAACTTGTCCTGATAGGTAAATGTATGTGCCCTTGAATAGGAGCAGAAAAGCCACTCTTTAACTAGAATCTGTTCATTTTTACCTACATACCATCACACAGTGAAATTTTCTCTTCTGAAAAATGGAAAATCTTACTTGAGGGATGCTGTCATAGGGCCCAGAATAGACAATGCATGAGATATGCGATATGTATATAGGTCCCTATGTCAGGAATGCTGCACAGTAAAATGAAACACAACTTGGGATGAAAATGGCACAGATTTATTAAGAAATATAGGAAAGAGTTCCTGTGTCTATGAAGAAAATTCCAAGTGATCATGGAAAGAATAAAGTGGATTATATAAATCATAAATACATTAAAATGAAACATGATAAGATGATTATTATGAAGATAGTTGCAGAAACCTAAGAAAAACTCATGAGATTTGTTTGAGTTACATGGAGGGGGAAGATGAAGATCATGATTCAGTGTCAAAGCAGAGACCAATGCTTCATATTGAGGATTCACCATAGTGGCACATGATTCATCTACACAGGAGGAAGAGAACTGGAGAAAGTACTCTGCACTCTATCAAGCTGATTCACAAGTTCTCAAACAGACATATGAGTAACAGGAATTAAGGTGATAGTATGCTGGTTCTCAGCAAAGTCTAGGAAGTGAATTTGTTCTCCAGAGCAAAGATGGTTAACAAAGGTTGTGTGCAGAGGAGAGTGGTTTGTGAGGAGGCAGTCAGTGGCAGGAAGGCTGGCAGCAGTTAGACACACAACAAGGACGCCAGCAGGTGGTCCTACGGCAAGTGGTCTGACAGCAAGTTGGGCGGCAGCAAGGCTGGCAGCAGCTGGACCCCCAGCACGTGGGCTGGCAGCAGGTGGTCCTGCAGCACGTAGGCTGGCAGCAAGAGGAGCAGCACGAGTAGGTCATGGTGTCAGGGGTGGAGGGTGGGCAGGTCCTGTCCAGATGTGAGTTTCTCTGATTCTGGTGCCTCCTCCTGATCTGCGGCTTTTATGCATTGGATCCCCCAGAGTTAGAACAATAAGTAGGATTTACCTTGCTGTTGTTCATGCTGTTTTCAATAGTCACTGGGGGATAATAAAAGAGGAAGCTATTCCCTAAATGTTATTATGATCTTCAGAGAATACATGCTTAATGTGTTTCCTATTTGAGAATAACTCATGGAAACATTTTCAGATGAAAGCAAGATGGTCACATCAGCAGCAACACTCTTGCTACAATAATTTCATTATGTGATATAGTTCCCACTAGCCTGGGATGTAGTTAGTGGGTCAGTTCAGTGGTCTTTCCCCAGTGCTGGTCCTTACATTGCATGTAGATTGGGAATATCTCTGAGGTGAGGAGTGTGATGTTGATGCGCTCACAGTGATGAATTAAAATCATGCCTGAGACCAAGTCTGTTTCCTCACAAAAGCCTGATTCAATATTTTCACAGGCATCTGTCTCTTGTAGCCCCCTAGTCCATCTTGGTATCCAATTTCAATCAAAGACACGAGTGGAGGATGTCTGACGTCATTTCTTTCACATGTCAAGGCAGAATCAAGCAGGTAGATAGAAGCCACAGTAGTACACTAAGACTAAGAAAGCATCAACTAACATACTTCCTGGATGACCAGTAGTCCTGATTTACCCAGAAATGAAGTCTTTCCCAGGGTATGGGACTTTCAGTGATATAACTGGAGCAGTTTGGGAAAACCAGGATGAGGTGACATGACAGCATCCATCCTTCCTTCCTTCCTTCCTTCCTTCCTTCCTTCCTTCCTTCCTTCTTCCTTCCTTCTTTCTTCTTTCCTTCCTTCTTTCTCTCTCACTCTACCTTCCTCTCTCCCTGCCTACCTCCTCCTCCTCTTTTACCTCTTCTCTTTTCCTCCTCTGTCTTCTCCTTATAAAAATTGTATCTGTCCACCATCCTTCAGAGTAAATATTGGGTGTGAAGGAAGAAAACTGTAGACTACAGATGATGTCTTGAATATGCCATCATTATAACTTGTATATTAGTGTGTTTGGGACAATTTCTACACACCAGATCTGCATCTCTATGTCTAAGGGCTCTTTTCATGACAGTAGAATGTCATGCTGCCTGTGGGTGCCACACTGAGAAAACACTTAGCCCTTGTTCTGGAGATTTGGCTTATGCAACTTCAGGTCTCTTGCTCCTGAAATAGGGGAATCCATACATGGGTGTTTGACATTATTTCTGATATATTTCTCAGGATTAAGCTTCATTTGAAAACTGTGACACTGGCCTCCTCTCCATGTCATTGTCTCACACTCCTTCCTGTGTGATCTGACCTCCCCAAAGAAACTACATTCACTGGATCTTTTCTTCAGAGTAGCTTCTGGGAGAAACCAAACTCTGACATTACTTTACCCTGCTCAGTCTCAATTTCGTGATCTATACAATGGGAGACTTAACCTACAGTGACATTTCCTTCAAGAATTAAAATTAATGTAAATGAAGCATTTGGTCAATACCTAGCAAGTAGTAGGCAACATGAGTCATGTCAGTTCTTCAGCTGGTCATGAAAACACCCAGTTCTTAAGAACCAGCAGTAGGCAAGTTTGGTCTTAGCAGTCCTTCCAGAGCATCCTGGATACCTAGTCTCCAACATTGACATGTGTCCTGGACATGAGGCTTTACAGCTCATCAGAGGTCCCTCCACTGCTCCCAGGAGGTGACCCAGGGCATAGTCTCATATTCCTCTCAGAGCCTGAATCAAGAATCACATTCCTGAGTGCTGAGGTAGCACCATTAGTTCAGGAACAGAAGCACCAGCCTTCTGTCTAAATGACTTCTATGAATGCCCACCTTTTTTTCTCTTTCTCCTTCCTCACATTCTTCTCCCCACTGCAATAGGCATCTTTATTTTCCTCAAATGCTTCATAGTTGCTTCACAAAATAACGGAGGGTGTTCTGTTCCCTTAGATGGTTCAGAGCTCATGGATTACTCAAAGTCATACATGCCCATTGCATGGTCTCTCAGTCCTTGATTCATCCTTCCTTAATTGTCTGGGTAACATTTTGATCATGATGACAAATTGCCTTATAGTTGGGAAGCATAATATGTTTGGCAGAAAATTACCTCATACCTTTGTACTCTGCAATTAGGTCCTGAAGACCCAAGGAGTCATATAAAAATGTGATTTCCACAATCCAAAAACAAGTGTGTTCAGCTATGTCTCTTTCTCATGAGGATGCCACATCCTCACCTGTATGTGATGCAGAGGAGTGCTGAGGGGCTGGACGGCACCCAAGGCAACAAAGGATCCTATGATCATAAGAGCTGTAAAGGGCAGGTCCCACTGCCCTCACATTGGCTGCTGAAGGCTGATCTGTAGGACACTGATGTCTGCAACTTAGTTCCAGACATCACCTGCATATATAGGAGAACAATGCTTCCATGGTCAAAGACGACACTCGAATGAACATCTTGCTAGTTTTAACACTCAAGGTGTTTTCTAAATCATCTGGAGTTATGAATGTAAGTGCACTTAAGCAAGATTATAAGACGCAGTCTGAGATAGAAGTCTGTCCATATCAACATATGATATTCCCCTGTGAAATACATTCATCTGAAAATGGAGATTAAAATGTGTGGGGGCCTGAATCAGACTCCAACGGACACTGTATGTGATATGCAGTCTATGTATGAATCCCTATATTGGGAACACTGCACAATAAAACAAAGACAATATGGGATGCCATATGGTATAGGATTTATTAAGAAATATAAGTGAGACTCCCTGCATCTAAGGAGACATTGAAAGAGACCATGACAGGAAGAAAGCAGCATACAAGAACCAAGAGTACACTGAGAAAGAAAACATATTAGTGTAGACTTTCCATAGTTGCAAAAACCTGTATGTCAATTATGAGGATTTGTTTCTCTAAGGTACTTCGAGGGACAGGATGAAGATTTTGACTATGCACTCAAAGCAGGCCTCATGACAGGATCAGAATGCATGAAGCTGGCAGGTGACCCATAAGAGGATGGAAGAAGAGAATCAGGGAGAGGGAGTCCACACTTTATCAAGCTGATTCACAAGCTTGTAAAAAAGAGAGATAAATAACAGTGATATTGGGTATTGCATGCTGGCTTTCTGCAACGTTGAGCAGTGACTATTTCCCAAGTGGCAAGTCAGATGGTGGTTCTTGGTGAGGCAATCAGCAGCAAGAAGGCTGGCAGCAGGATCCAGAGCCCTGGGCTAGGCACCCAGGCAGGCAGCAGCAGGTGGGGTGGTAGCAGGTTCTCGTGCAGTACACAGGGGTACAGCAAACTGGCTGGCAGCAGTGGGACCCACAGCAGTTTTGTCCACAGCCGCTGGACCCACAACAGCTGGGCTGGCAGCTGGTGGTCCGGCAGCAGGTGGTATGACAGCAAGTTGGGCGGCAGCAAGGCTGGCAGCAGCTCGACCCACAGCCGCTAGACCCACCGCAGTTGTGTCCACAGCCGCTACACCCACAGCAGCTGGGCTGGCAGCAAGTGGTCCTACAGCAGGTGGTCCTGCAGCAGGTGGTGTGACAGCAAGTTGGGCGGCAGCAAGGCTGGCAGCAGCTGGAGCCACAGCCGCTAGACCCACCGCAGTTGTGTCCACAGCCGCTACACCCACAGCAGCTGGGCCGGCAGCAGGTGGTCCGGCAGCAGGTGGTTTGACAGCAAGTTGGGCGGCAGCAAGGCTGGCAGCAGCTGGAGCCACAGCCACTAGACCCACCGCAGTTGTGTCCACAGCCGCTACACCCACAGCAGCTGGGCCGGCAGCAGGTGGTCCGGCAGCAGGTGGTTTGACAGCAAGTTGGGCGGCAGCAAGGTTGGCAGCAGCTGGACCCACAGCCGCTGGACCCACAGCATGTGGGCTGGCAGCAGGTGGTCCTGCAGCACGTAGGCTGGCAGCAAGAGGAGCAGCACGAGTGGGTCATGGTGTCAGGGGTGGAGGGTGGGCAGGTCCTGTCCGGAGGTGAGGTTGTCAGATTCTGGTGCCTCCTCTGGTTCTGGGGCTTTTATGCGCTGGACCCCCGAAGGTTAGGCCAATGGGAAGGACTTTCCTTGTTGGTGTTTACGTTGTTTTCCATAGTCACTGGGGGCAATCATAAACGAGGAAGTTGTTTCCTAAATGTTAGGAATCGTTACAAAATAAGTGTTTAATGTGTTTCCTATTTGAGAATAACAAATAGAAACATTTTCAGATTAAAGGAAATTTGTCACATCAGCAGCATCATTCTTGCTTCAATGATCATTGCATCCATCATGTGATCAAGTTCTGCTGGTCTGGGTAGGTCAGAGCAGTGTTCCCTCCCCAGCCTTGGTCCTTACATTATATTTGGTTTGGGAGTATCCCCAAGGTGAGGGGCATGATGCTGATATGCTCACTGGGACAGATTTAGTAGATCCCTGAGCCCAGGTTGGTTTCCCCACAGAAGCCTGATTCAAGACTCCCACAGGCATATCTGTCTCTTGTAACACTCTACCCCACTTGTGTACCCCAGTTCAAAGACTCTTGGGTGAGATGTCTGGCATCATCTCTTTCATATGGCAAGGTATAACCAAAGTAGGTGGGTAGAAGCAGCAGCAGTTCACTGGGACTAAGCCAGCATCAGTTAATGTACCTCCTCATGACCAGTAATTTTGATTTATCTTGGAACAAATGATTTCCCAGGATTTGCAGACTTCAGTTAAATAACTGGGTCAGTGGGCCAGCCAGGATGAGTTGGCGACTTTACTTCTAACCTTGTTAACCAGCAGAGTGTGTGGCCTCACCTCACTGATAGCACATTTTCAGTTAATATTTGTTGTTTATATTTCTTTTTTATTTGCTTTCATTTGATATGGGAATTGGATTAGTTAAGGTGATACTTATTTTATCTTTTGGATCTAACATGTTTAAAAATTTTTAGGTATACCATTCATTTAAAAAGTGTGCAAGTTATTAATCCATCTTGATAGATTATCACAAAATGAACACACCCATATCAATATGACCAGAATAAGAAATAGAAATTAAATTCAGTCTCTCTAATTTATACTTCTTCACTTATCCCCAAAGGTGACTAATCACTGTGTTGACTTGTAACCGTATAGGTCAGTTTGGGCTTTTTAAAACCTTCATATATATGAAATAGTATAGAATTGGCTCCCTTTACATTATGATTGAGAGACTACCAATGTAATTATTTGTTGTTTATTCTTTGTCATTGCTGTTTCTTTCACTGAATGAATATGACATAATTAATTTTTTGACTTTCCTGTTGATAAACATGTAAGTTTTTTGAAGTTTGGGACTATTAAAAAATAGTGCTTCTATGAATGTTTCTTTGCAGGTTGTTTGGTAAACATATATAAACATATCTTTGGAATCCACCTAGGAGCAGATTGCAGATAGAATTGCTTGGTCAAAATATTTATCTCATTTCTGTTTCATGTGCATGTCAATCTTTTGATTTTTCTGGAAATTTTTCTTACTTCTTTCCCATTATGGATGGGCCAAGTTGAAGGCAGAAACCTTCTTTAAAAGACCACAATTATTATATTTTCAAGTTTTACCACAAAACACATTGAATCCATTGTGCTTATTTTTAGTAGAGAGTAGTTTATTCTCCCTTCATTCTTCCTGTGATAATCTAGCATTTTGTCTGTGTTGTTTAACTCTATATCCCTGATGCAACATAAATTGTACTTCAAATTTACAAATTATAAGCCTACATGTTCTCTTTCTCCCTCCCAAAGTCCATATATTATAGAGAAAGGATAACATTATGTGAAAACAATAGTCATTCATATGTCATTGACCATAACATTTTTCCCCTTGGCCTTTTTATGGCATTATATGTAAGCAAGTGCCAAGGTTAACCTCACTAGATAAGGTGTTGTCTAGAAATGCAGTGTTTTGTAGTGGCCTACAGAACATGAACTGAGGATTCTAGAACTGCCTGGTAGACTACTGTGAATAGAGTCAAAAGGTTCAGAGAAACATATATGGTAGAATGGATTTATTTCATATCAGCCCACAAACTAATCATGTTCCCTGAGAGGTCCCAAAAGAGATTCCTTCACAGAAGCAGTAAAATATATGCATCATTGAAAAGGTCAGTGGTGGTAGTCACCTGTGGTCAGGATTGATGGTATAAACTGATGATGGGGAACTGGGAAATGGGGAATGACAGAGAGCAGAGTTGTGGTAGATATATTACTAAAATAGGAAGAAAGGTCAATCAGTGGTCCTTGACTCACAGAGATCTGACTAATAGACTATGGCTTCCTTAAGGGTGAGGTAATTATGCAGCCAACAAGAGTATTACCCTGACACCAGTATATACACTGGAAAAGGATCAAGGACAGGTGAATCAGAGGCTGCTGTTAGTGACTTCAATAGAAAATGATGACCTCCCATTCAGTTTCCAGACCCAAGTCAGTTCTCAGACTAAAGCCCTTCAATCGAAGGAGAGGGTTAGTCTTCTTGAGAAAGATACTGCAAGAATGAAGTGTGTGTGTGTGTGTGTGTGTGTAACATTGTTTCCCCCCAGTCCTTCCACAACGGATTTATAATCATATGCCAGAGTAACTGTACACTTGGGAAAGGTGAGAACCCAGATATATCTAAAGGTGTTGGATTCAGAGTTTGAGCAGACACTGATACCAGGACTCCTTGTGTTAAAATGCATGCATATGGAGGCCAGGTAATAAATGGAGTTCTGATTCATGTCCATCTCATGTGGGTCTAATTAGTATTAAGGTCCACTTTATACTCATTTCCCTTCTACTTGAGTAGGTAGTGAATGACAGAATCCTTCCATTGTGTATCATTTGGGTCCTCTGAGAATCAGACACTGAAACAGTGGTAAGAATGTAAGACATTCACTGGGGAGTGATGCCTATGAAAGGTTTAAAAAGAATGGGGGAAATAAGGTGGATTAGACAGCAAAAACCTACAGACTGCCATGTAGATGTAACATCTTTCAAAAAAAAAGTACGAAAGAGGCAGCATTAGGCAAGGAGGATATAAGACTGCCATGCAGGTCTAACAAAACATTGGTCAACCCAATGGAGATATCCAGAGCAAAGATAGCCATTAACAAGTCTCATGTTGGGAAGAAAATGCTAGGCCCTAGTACCTTCATGGTGTGCAATTATCCAGGAGTTTACAGAAAGAACAGGGCCTTATCTGTAAAGCTGATGTAGATCCTGAAGTTGCTAACAGTTGGAAACTCAGCTACCTGCACTCTTTGCAGCAGAAGTACATCTCCAGACATCTGAAATGAAAACCATAATAGAAACAAAGGTGAAATAAGAGCCCCTAAAAATTTCTCGCTTCCTGATCAATGTATTAAAGAGAAGCAATAGCAATCCATGGAGTTTAGTGCTCCCTCAAAGACTTAAAGAATACAGGGATGGTAGCTCCCAGCACAACTGTATTTGATTGCCTGTCTGGCCCCTGCAAAAACCTAAAGGATCATGGTATATAATTATGGAATACCTTAAATTAAATCAATTGATAGACCCATTAATAGCTATTTTTTTCTACAATAGTTCACCTTGTAACTTATGAGGATAAGGCCCCAATAATAGGGTTGATACTCTTTTAATAAGAGACAGAGACCAAAGCCCTCTCACTCTCTCCTTGCCATTTGAAGATACAGCCATAAAGCAGCCATCAGCAAACCAGGAAGAAGATTACATTACCAAACATGTAATCAGCCAGCACTTTGATCTTTGACTTATCAGCCTCCAGAACTGTGGCATATAAATATTACTGTGTGATCCAACCAGTCTATGGAAGTTCATTATAGCACCTGAAACTGACTGGCACAACTAATCGTGTATCTTTGATCTCAGTGTGCTCAAGCCAACTTCCAGTTGCCACATATGCATCTCTGTGTCTAAGGGTTCTCTTCATGCAACAGCAGAAAATCATGCTGTCTGTGCATACAATGTTGAGAAAAACACAACCAATGATTCTGGAGAGTTGTCTATGAAGATTCCATCTCCATTTTCATCAGGTAGGGTAACTCTAAAATGTATATTTTATATCATTTCTGATAATTTTCACTCAGGTATAATCAGTTGCAAACAGTGATAGTAGATTCATGTGCACCCTTACTCACCCCATTTTTTCAATTCTCTGTTAGTGTGCAGTGCACATCCTAAACAAACTGTATTTTATTCTTTTTCTCAAAATATATTCTCTGAGGTTACAAACTATGACTTTAATTTACCTCTCTTGGTCTTAGTTTCTTCTTTTCTAAAATATTTAGAATATTTACACTTCCTTGAAAGTTTATTCAGAATTAAAGATAATGTACATAGAGCATTTAATACCTAACAAGTAGTAGACAACACACGTTGTGTCATTTCTTCATCCCATAACCTAAACACCTAGCTCTTAAGACCCATCAGTAGATACGTTTCACTTTTTCAGTCTTGCCAGAGCATCCCGGATACCTAGAACTCAAACATTGGCATGTGCCCTGGATATGAGGCTTCACAGCTCATCAGAGATCCCTCAACTGCTCCCAGGAGGTGACTCAGGGATTAAGGTACCTATTCTTCTTAGAGCCTCAATCAAGCCTCACATCCCTGTGTGCTGAGGCAGCACCATTAGTTGAGGACCAGAAATGCCAGCCTTCTATCACAACCCCTATGAATGTCCACATCATTTTCTCTTTATCCTTCTTCACATTCTTCTCACTTCCCTGGAACAGGCATCTTTTTCTCCCCTCAAATGCTTCACAGTTCCTTCACAAAATACCGGAGGTTGTTCTGTTCCCTTAGGTGGTTCAGAGCTCATGGATTACTCGAAGTCTACATCCCCAAGCATGACCTCTCAATCCCTGACGTCGTCCTTCCTTAATTGTTTTGGTAGCATTTTTTTAAATATGAAATTTATTGTCAAATTGGTTTCCATACAACACCCAGTGCTCATCCCAACAGGTGCCCTCCTCAATACTCATCACCCACCCTCCCCTCCCTCCCACCCCCCATCAACCCTCAGATAGTTCTCAGTTTTTAAGAGTCTCTTATGGTTTGGCAGCATTTTGATCACAATGACAAATTGCTTTACCATTGGGGAGCAAAATATGTTTGGCATAAAATTACCTGATACCTTTTTACTCTGCCATTAGGTCCTGAGGACCAGGAAGTCATACAAGAATGTGATTTCCATGACCCAAACACAATTGTGCTCAGCTGTGTCTCTTTCTCGTGAGGACACTGGATGCTCACATGTATCTGATGCAGAGGAGTGCAGAGGGACTGGACAGCACCCAAGGAAACAAAAGGATCCTGTATTCACAAGAGCTCTAAAGGGCAGGTCCCGCTGCTCTGACACGTGGCTGCTATTGGATGATTTGTAGGGAACTGATGTCTACAACTTAGTGCTAGACGTCACCTGCATATATAGGAAAACAGTACTTTCGTGGTCAAAGAAGACACTCAGATGAACATCTTTCTAGTGCTTAGTCCCAGGGTTTTTCTAACTCATCTGGAGATATGAATGTAAGTGCACCTCAGCAAGGGCAAAAGACAGAGTCTGGGATCTTAGTCTGTCCATATCGCTTATGACATTCAACTGTGAAATTTCATCACCTGAAAATGGAGATCATGATTTGTGGAGGACTGTATGAGGCTCTAATTAGACATTGCATGTGATATTCCACCTGTGTATAAATCCTTACATTGGGAACACTATACAAAAAAAAAAAAAAAAAAAAAAGACAAGTGGCGCCTTGGTGGCTCAGTAAGTTGAACATCCAACTCTTGATTTAGGCTCAGGTCATGATCTCATGCTCAGCATGGACCCTACTTCGGATTCTTTTTCTCCCTCTCTCTCTGCCCCTCCCTCGGTCTCTCTCTCTCTCTATCAAAATAAATAAACGTTTAAAAAAAGACTTGAAAAAATAAAATAAATTTTAAAAATTAAAAAAAAGACATTATGAGATGACAAATGGATTTATTAAAAAATATACGTGAGGCACCTAGGGAGACATTCAAAGGGATCATGACAGGAAGAAAGCAGCATACAAGAACCATCAGTACACCGAGAAAGAAAACATATTAGTGCACACTTCCCATTTTTGCAAAAACTTAAGCGTCAGTTATGTGGATTTGTTTCTCCAAAGTACTTGGAGGGACAGGATAAAGATCTTGACTATAGAGTTAAGCAGAAATCATGGCTGTATGAGGATGTGTAAAGCTGGCATGTGAGCCTTAAAAACGAAGGAAGAAGATAATCAGGGAGAAGTGGTTGACTTTCATCAAGCTGATTCACAAGCTTGTAAACAGCAGATGAGTAACAGAAATGTTTGTGATTGCATGCTGGTTTTCAGCAATGTTTGACAGTGACTTTGTTTCCCAAACAAAAATCAGTGTTGTGACCAGATGGTGGTTCTTGGCGAGGCAATCAGCAGCAGGAGGGCTGGCAGCAGGATCCACAGCCTTGGGCTAGGCACCCAGGCAGGCAGCAGCAGGTGGGGTGGTAGCAGGTTCTCGTGCAGTACACGGGGGTACAGCAAACTGGCTGACAGCAGTGGGACCCACAGCAGTTTTGCCCACAGCCACTGGACCCACAGCAGCTTGACCCACAACAACTGGGCTGGCAGCAGGTGGTCCGGCAGCAGGTGGTTTGACAGCAAGTTGGGCAGCAGCAAGGCTGGCAGCAGCTCGACCCACAGCCGCTAGACCCACCGCAGTTGTGTCCACAGCCGCTGGACCCACAGCAGCAGGGCTGGCAACAGGTGGTCCGGCAGCAGGTGGTGTGACAGCAAGTTGGGCGGCAGCAAGGCTGGCAGCAACTGGACCCACAGCCGCTGGACCCACAGCATGTGGGCTGGCAGCAGTTGGTCCGGCAGCAGGTGGTCCTGCAGCACGTAGGCTGGCAGCAAGAGGAGCAGCACGAGTGGGTCATGGTGTCAGGGGTGGAGGGTGGGCAGGTCCTGTCCAGAGGTGAGGTTGTCAGATTCTGGTGCCTCCTCCAGATCTGGGGCTTTTATGCGCTGGACCCCCGAAGTTTAGACCAATGGGCAGGACTTTCCTAGTTGGTGTTTACATTTTGTCCATAGTCACTGGGGGAATCATAAATGAGGAAGTTGTTTCCTAAATGTTAGGAATCATTACAAAATAAGTGTTTAATGTGTTTCCTACTTGAGAATAACTCATACAAACATTTTCAGATGAAAGGAAAATGATCACATGAGCAGCATTGTTCTTGCTTCAATGATCATCACATCATGTGATCTAGTTTCTGCTGGTCTGGGTAGGGTCAGAGCAGCTGTCCCTCCCCAGCTTTGGTTCTAGGTTATATGTGGATTAGGAGTATCCCTGAGGTGAGGGGCATGATGCTGATATGCTCACTGGGACAAATTTAGTAGATGTGTGAGCCCAGGCCTGTTTCCCCCCAAAAGCCTCGTTCAAGACTCCCACAGTCATATCTATCTCCTGTAACACCCTACCCCACTTGTATGCCAGTTCAATCAAAGACAATTGGTTAGCAGATATCTGGCCTCATCTTCTCCATATGGCAAGGCATAACCAAAGCAAGTGGGAAGAGGCATCAGCAGTACACTGGGACTTAGCAAACATCAGTTAGTGTACCTCCTATTGACCAGTAGTCCTGATTTACCTAGGCTTGAGTGTTTTCTCAGAATAAGGGAATTTCAGTGGTATAACTAAGGAAGTATGGGCATACCAGGGTGATTTGGTGACTCTAGTACTAACCTTGTTAACTAGCCTGCACAGTGCCTTCACTGATGTAACAGATTACATCTTTATTTATGTCAGTTCTTTTTCTTTCTTCCTCCCTTTGTTCCTTCACTTGTTTGTTTGTTCCTTTCTTCCTTCCTTCCTTTCTTCCTTCCTTCATTCCTCTCATATCTTCCTTCTTCCTTTCTTTTGTTCTTTTGTTCTTGCTTTTTTTTCTTTTCTTTTCTTTCTTTCTTTCTTTCTTTCCTTCTTTCCTTCCCTCTTTCTTTCTTTCTTTCTTTCTTTCTTTCTTTCTTTCTTTCTCTTTCTTTCTTTCCCTTTCTGTTCCTTCCTTCCTCCCTGGCTCCCTCTCTCCCTCCCTTCATCACTCTCTTTCCCTCCATTCCTTTCCTTCCTTCAAACTGTTATTTCCTTTCTCCAATTTTCCTTTTATACCTTTCATTCCTTCTTCCTTTTGTGTGTTTCTTCCTTTTCCTCTCTTCTTTTCTTTTCCTACCTCCTTCCTTTTCCTGTGTTTCCTCTTGATGCCTCCCTACTCCTGCTTCTGCCCTCCATCTTCTATTGTCTTATTGTTGTGTATCTTCAAGAAATTGCATCTGCCCACCAATAGAATTAGGAAAATGTTGAAATGAGTGGTGAAAATGATAGATTGCCAAAGGTGTCTTGACTACACCAGGGCTATGTCTTGGATATTAGTATGTTTAGGATAATGTACCTACCATATCTGCACCTCTATGCCTAAGTGCTCTTTTCATGCACAGCAGAATGTCAGGCTGCCTGAGCATGCCACATGGAGAAAAACACTCCACCTGTGCTTCTGGAGAGTTGGTTTATAAAGACTCCTGCTCCCTCATTGCTGAAATAGGAGAATCTCAACGTGTGTGTGTCCCGCTGTCCTCACATATGGCTGCTGTGGCTGAGTTGTACGACACTGGCGTCTACAACTTAGTGCCAGTGATGGCCCGCCTGTCCGGGAGAATAACACTTGTGCGGTCAAAGAAGGCCTCGGATGGACATCTTGCTGGTGCTGAGACTAAGGGTGTTTGCTACCATGTCTGGAGATCTGAACGTAAGTGCGCTTCAGCAAGCGCCCGAACCACAGTCTTGGATCTGAGTGTGTCCATGTCAGCTGTGGGACATTCCACTGTGAAATCTCCTCAGTTGAAAATGCGCATAATGACTTGTGGAGGACTGTGTGTGGCTCCACACGGACACTGCATGTGATGTAAAATGTACGTACAAATCCTTGCATTGGAAACAGGGTACAAAAACACAAAGACACTGGATTATCTGTTTTTCGGGTGTTGAGTTTGGTAAGTTCTTCATAGATTTTGGATACTAGCCCTTTATCCAATATGTCATTTGCAAATATCTTTTCCCATTCCATCGGTCGTCTTTCAGTTTTGTTGACTGTTCCCTTTGCGGTGCATACGGGTTTTATCTTGATGAGGTCCCAATAGTTCATTTTCGCTTTGAATTCCCATGCCTTTGGAGATGCTTTGAATAAGAAATTGCTGTGGCTGAGGTTGAAGAGGTTGTTGCCTGTTTTCTCCTCTAGGGTTTGATGGTTTCCGGTCTCATATTTAAGTCTTTCATCCATGTTGAGTTTGTTTTTGTGTATGGTAAAAGAAAGTGGTCTAGTTTCATTCTTTTGCATGTTGCTTTCCAGTTCTCCCAGCACCATTTGCCAAAGAGACTGTCTTTTTCCCATTGAATACTCTTCCCTGCTTCGTCAAAGATTAGTTGGCCATATATTTGTGGGTCCAATTCTGGATTCTCTATTCTGTTCCATTGGTCTGTGTGTCTGTTTTTGTGCCAATACCATAGTGTCTTGATGATTACAGCTTTGTAGTAGAAGCTAAAGTCTGGGATTGTGATGCCTCCCGCTTTGGTTTTCAGTATTTCTTTTCAGTATTACTTTGGCTCTTCAGGGTCTTTTGTGGTTCCATACAAATTGTAGGACTGTTTCTTCTAGCTTTGAGAAGAGTGCTGGTGCAATTTTGATTGGGATTGCATTGAATGTATAGATTGCTTTGGGTAGTATTGACATTTTAACAATATTTATTCTTCGAACCCATGAGCATGGAATGCTTTTCCGTTTCTTTGCATCTTCTTCAATTTCCTTCATAAGCTTTCTCTAGTTTTCAGCATACAGATCTTTTACCTCTTTGGTTAGGTTTATTCCTAGGGATTTTATCGTTCTTGGTGCAGTTGTAAGTGGGATCAGTTTCTTTATTTCTCTTTCTGTTGCTTCACTATTGGTGTCTAAAAATTCAATGGATTTCTGTACATTGATTTTGTACCCTGCGACTTTGCTGAATTCATGTATCAGTTCTAGGGGGTCTTCTTTTGGAGTCTTTTGGGTTGTCCATGTAGAGTACCATGTCTTCTGCAAAAAGGGAAAGTTTGACTTCCTCTTTGCCAATTTTCATGCCTTTTATTTCATTTTTGCTGTCCAATTGCTAATGCTAGGGCTTCCAACACTACGTTAAACAACAGTGGTTAGAGTGGACATGCCTGTCGTGTTCCTGCTCTCACGGGGAACATTCTCAGTTTTTCCCCATGGAGGATGATGTTAGCTGTGGGCTTTTCATATATGGCTTTTATGATGTTTAAGTATGCTCTTGACACAATGGACAGAAGACACAAATAGACACTTTTCCAAAGAAGACATCCAGATGGCCAACAGACACATGAAAAGATGCTCAGCATCACCCCTCATAAGGCAAATACACATCAAACCACACTGAGATACCACCCCACACCGGTCAGAGTGGCTAAAGTGAACAAATCAGGAAACTACACATGCTGGCAAGGGAGTGGAGAAACGGAACCCTCTTGCACTGTTGGTGGAAATGCAAAGTGGGGCAGCCGCTCTGGAAAACTGTGGAGGTTCCTCAAAAACTTAAACATAGAACTACCCTATGACCCAGCAGTAACACTTCTAGGAATTTACCCGAGGGATACAGGAGTGCTGATGCTGGGGGCACATGACCCCAATGTTTCTAGCAACGCTTTCAACAATAGCCAAAATATGGAAAGAGCCTACATGTCCATCAACTGATGAATGGATAAAGAAGATGTGATTTATATATACAATGGAATACCACTTGGCAATGAGAAGAATGAAATCTGGCCATTTGCAGCAACATGAATGCAACTGGATGCATTACGCTAAGTGAAATCAGTCAGTCAAAGAAGGACAGATCTCCTACGTTATCACTCATATGTGGATCTTGAGAAACTGAACAGAAGTCCGTGGGGGAAGGCAAGGGCAAAAACAATAGTTACAAACAGAGAGAGAGGGAGGCAAACCACAAGAGACTCTGAAATACAGAGAACAAACTGAGGATGGATGGCAGGGGTGTGGGAGAGGGGAAAATGGGTGATGGGCATTGAGGATGGCCCTTGTTGGGATGAGCACTGGGTGTTTTATGTTAGCCAATTGGAAAATAAACTATATTAAAATAATAAAATAAAAAACAAAGACAATAGGTGATTCCAAATGATAGAGAATTTATTAAGAGATACAGGTGAGACTCCCTGCGTCTAGGGAGACATTGAAAGGGAACATAACAGGCAGCAAGAGGCATACAAGCTTCTTGAGTACACCGAGAAAGAAAACATACCCGTGTGGGCTTTCAGTAGTTTCCACGAGTTACAGGTCATTCCTGAGGAGTTGTTTCACTGACGTATTTAGAGGGACAGGATAAAGTTCTTGACTATGGAGACCAAACAGAGATCCTAACTCTGTATCAGGATGGGTGAAGCTGGCACATGACCCAGAGGAAGGAAAGAAGAAGCGAATCAGGGAGAAGCGGTCCACACTTCATCAGGCTGATTCACAAGATGGTAGACAGGCGGAAGAATAACCGAGATGTTGGGGATTGCGGGCTGGCTTTCCGCAACGCTTGGCAGTGACCGATTCCCAAGTGGCAAGTCAGACGGTGGTTCTTGGCGAGGCAATCAGCAGCAGGAAGGCTGGCAGCAGGATCCAGAGCCCTGGGCTAGGCACCCAGGCAGGCAGCAGCAGGTGGGGTGGTAGCAGGTTCTCGTGCAGTACACGGGGGTACAGCAAACTGGCTGGCAGCAGTGGGACCCACAGCAGTTTTGTCCACAGCCGCTGGACCCACAGCCGCTGGACCCACAACAGCTGGGCTGGCAGCAGGTGGTCCGGCAGCAGGTGGTTTGACAGCAAGTTGGGCGGCAGCAAGGCTGGCAGCAGCTGGACCCACAGCCGCTAGACCCACCGCAGTTGTGTCCACAGCCGCTGGACCCACAGCAGCTGGGCTGGCAGCAAGTGGTCCTACAGCAGGTGGTCCGGCAGCAGGTCGTGTGACAAGTTGGACAGCAGCAAGGCTGGCAGCAGCTGGACCCACAGCATGTGGGCTGGCAGCAGGTGGTCCGGCAGCAGGTGGTCCTGCAGCACGTAGGCTGGCAGCAAGAGGAGCAGCACGAGTGGGTCATGGTGTCAGGAGTGGAGGGTGGGCAGGTCTTGTCCAGAGGTGAGGTTGTCAGATTCTGGTGCCTCCTCCGTTTCTGGGGCTTTTATGTGCTGCACCCCCGAGGTTTAGACCAATGGGAAGGACTTTCCTTGTTGGTGTTTACATCGTTTTCCATAGTCACTGGGGGCAATCATAAATGAGGAAGTTGTTTCCTAAATGTTAGGAATCGTTACAAATAAGTGTTTAATGGTTTCTTATTTGAGAATAACTCACAGAAACATTTTCAGGTGAAAGGGAGGTGGTCACAACAGCAGCATCATTCTCACTTCAATGACCATTGCATCATGTGATCTAGTTCCTGCTAGTTAGGGTTAGAGCAGTGGTCCCTCCCCAGCTTTTATCTTTAGGTTGTATGTGGATTGGGAGTATCCTTGAGGTGATGGGCATGATGCTGGTATGTTCACAGGGACAAATTTAGTAGCTGCATGAGCCCAGGTCTGTTTCCCCACAAAAACCTGATTCAAGCCTCCCACAGGCAAATCTGTCTCCCATAGCACCCTACTCAACTTGTATCCCAGTTCAACCAAAGTCTCTTGGGTAAAGGATGTCTGGCATCATCTCTTCCATGTGGCAAGACAGAACCAAAGCAGGTGGGTAGATGCAGCAGCACTACACTGGGACTAAGCAAGCATCAGTAAGTGTGAGTCCTTTTTGACCAGTACTCCTAATTTACCTAGATTGAATGCTTTCACAGGATGTGGGACTTTCAGGTGTTATAAGTGGGGCAGTATGGGCAAACCAGGGTGAATTGGTGACTTAGTCCTTACCTTGTTAGCTAGCCTTGTCAGTGTCTTCACGTAGCTGATTACACTTTTATGTACATTTGCTCTCTTTCCTTCCTTCCTTCTTTCCTTCCTTCTTTCTCTTTCTCTTTCCCTTCCCTTCCCTTCCCTTCCCTTCCCTTCCCTTCCCTTCCTCCTCCTCTCCTCTCCTCTCCTCTCCTCTCCTCTCCTCTCCTTTGTTCTGAAGTTTCTTTCCTTTTCTTTTTCCTTTTCCTTTTCTTTTTTCTTTTCTTTTCTGTCTCCTTCCTTCATTACTTCCTCTCTCCTTGCCTCCTTACTCCTCCTCCTCCCCTTCCCCTTCATCCTCCTCCATCTTATCTTTGTTTCATCCAGAAAATGTATCAGCTTATTAAGCAAATTAAGAAAATGTTGGAAAGAGTGATGAAAACCATAGATTGTCCAAGATGTATTGAATACACCAGCCATATATCTCAGAAATTTGTGTGTTTGGGACAATTTCTACCCACCAGATCTGCATCTCTGCCTATGGGCTCTTTTCATGGACAGCACAATGTCATACTACCTGTGTGTGCCACACTAAGAAAATACTCAACTCTTGCTTCTGGAGATTTGGTTTATAAAGACTCCAGCTCTGGGGGCGCCTGGGTGGCTCAGTCAGTTAAGTGTCTGACTTCAGCTCATGTCATGATTTCATGGCTCGTGGGTTTGAGTCCCACATCGGGTTCTGTTCTGACATCTCAGAGCCTGGAGCCTGCTTCAGATTCTGTGTCTTCCTCTCTCTCTCTACCCCTCCCCCACTTGCACCCTGTCTCTTTCTCTCAAAAAATAAACATTAAAAAAAAAAAGAACCAGCAGTAGGCAAGTTTGCCCTTGACAGTCTCTCCAGAGGATCCTGGATGCCTAAGCTCCAATGTTGGCATGTGTCCCAGACATGACCCTTTGTAGCTCATCAGAGGTCCTTCCACTGCTCCCAGGAGGTGATCCAGAGCATAGTCTCATATTCCTCTCAGAACTTGAATCAAGCCCCACATCTCTGAATGCTGAGGGAGCACCATTATTTCAGGACCAGAAGCACCAGCCTTCTGTCCATCATGACTCCTATGAATGCCCACATTTTTTTCTCTTTCTTCTTTCTCACATTCTTCTCACTTCCCTGGAACAGGCATCTTTCTCCCATCAAATGCTTCATGGTTCCTTCACAAAAAAATGGAAGGTGTTCTGTTCCTTAGATGGTCCAAAGCTCATGGATTTCTCAAAGTCATACATGCCCATTGCATGGTCTCTCAGTCTCTGACATTGTTTTTCCTTAATTGTCTTGGTAACATTTTGATCATGATAACAAATTGCCTTACAGTTGGGAAGCATAATATGTTTGGCAGAAAACTAACTAATACCTTTTTACTCTGCCATTAGGTCCTGAGGACTAGTAAGCCATACAAGAATGTGATTTCTTGCATGTGATTTTTGCTTCACATGCAAAAACAAGTATGTTCAGATGTGTCTCTTTCCCATGAGGACACCGCCTGCTCACCTATACCTGATGCAGAGGTGTGCTGAGGGCCTGGGCAGCGCCCAAGGCAACAAAGGGATCTTGTGTTCACAAGAGCTTTACAGGGCAGGTCCCGCTGCCCTCATATGTGGCTTCTGATGTCTGAATTGTAGAACACTGATGTCTACAACTTTGACCCAGAGTCACCTGCATATACAGGAAAACAATACTTATGTGGTCAAAGAAGACACTCAAATGAACATCTTGCTGGTGCTCAGATCCAGGGTGTTTTCTTTTTTTAATGTTTTTATTTTTTTTTTTTAAATTTACACCCAAATTAGTTAGCATATAGTGCAACAATGATTTCAGGAGTAGATTCCTTAATGCTCCTTATCCATTTAGCCCATCCCATCTCCCACAACCCCTCCAGTAACCCTCTGTTTGTTCTTCATATTTAAGAGTCTCTTAAATTTTGTCCCCCTCCCTGTTTTTGTATTATTTTTGTTTCCCTTCCCTTATGTTCATCTGTTTTGTCTCTTAAAGTCCTCATATGAGTGAAGTCATATGATTTTTGTCTTTCTCTGACCAATTTCACTTAGCATAATACCCTCCAGTTCCATCCACATAGTTACAAATGGCAAGATTTCATTCTTTTTTATTGGCAAGTAATACTCCATTGTATATGTATACCACATCTTCTTTATCCAGTCATCCATCGATGGACATTTGGGCTCTTTCCATACTTTGGCTATTGTTGATAGTGCTGCTATAAACACTGGGATGCATTGTCCCTTCGAAACAGCACACCTATATCCCTGGGATAAATGCCTAGTAGGGCAATTGCTGGGTCATAGGGTAGTTCTATTTTTAAGTTGTTGAGGAATCTCTATACTGTTTTCCAGAGTGGCTGCACCAGCTTGCATTCCCACCAGCAGTGCAAAAGGGTACCTCTTTCTCCGCATCCTCGCCAACATCTGTTTTTGGCTAAGTTGTTAATGTTAGCCGTTCTGACAGGTGTGAGGTGGTATCTCATGGTGGTTTTGATTTGTATTTCCCTGATGGTGAGTGATGTTGAGCATTTTTTCATGTGTCAGTTGGCCATCTGAATGTCTTCTTTGGGGAAATGTCTATTCATGTCTTTTGCCCATTTCTTCACTGGATTATTTGTTTTGGGGGTGTTGAGTTTGATAAGTTCTTTATAGATTTTAGATACTAACCCTTTATTTGATATGTCATTTGCAAATATCTTCTCCCATTCCATGGGTTGCCTTTTAGTTTTGCTGATTGTTTCCTTTGCTGTGCAGAAGCTTATTTTGATGAGGTCCCAGTAGTTCATTTTTGCTTTTGTTTCCCTTGCCTCCAGAGACGTGTTGAGTAAGAAGTTGCTGTAGCCAAGATCAAAGAGGTTTTTGCCTGCTTTCTCCTCAAGGATTTTGATGGTTTCCTGTCTTACATTTAGGTCTTTCATCCATTTTGAGTTTATTTTTGTACGATGTACGATGTAAGAAAGTGGTCCACGTTCATTTTTTCTGCATGTTGCTATCCAGTTTTCCCAACACCACTTGCTGAAGAGACTGTCTTTATTCCACTGGATATTCTTTCCTGCTTTGTCAAAGATTAGTTGGCTATACGTTTGTGGCTCCATTTCTGGATTCTCCATTCTGTTCTATTGATCTGAATGTCTGTTCTTGTGCCAGTACCATACTGTTTTGATGATTACAGCTTTGTAGTATAGCTTGAAGTCTGGGATTGTGATGCCCCCTGCTTTGGTTTTCTTTTTCAAGATTGCTTTGACTTTTCAGGGTCTTTTCTGGTTCCATACAAATTTGAGGATTACTTGTTCTAGCTCTGTGAAGAATGCTGGTGTTATTTTGATAGGGATTGCATTGAATATGTAGATTGCTTTGGGTAGTATAGACATTTTAACAATATTTGTTCTTCCTACCCAGGAGCATGGAATCTTTTTCCATTTTTTTGTGTCTTCTTCAATTTCTTTCATAACATTTATATAGTTTTCATTGTATAGATTTTTCACCTCTTTGGTTAGATTTATTCCTAGGTATTTTATGGTTTTGGGGGCAATTTTAAATGGGATCGATTCCTTGATTTCTCTTTCTGTTGCTTCATTGTTGGTGTATAGGAATGCAACCAATTTCTGTGCATTGATTTTATATCCAGCAACTTTGCTGAATTCATGAATCAGTTCTAACAGTTTTCTGGTGGAATCTTTTGGGTTTTCCATATAGAGTATCATGTCATCTGCAAAGAGTGAAAGTTTGGCTCCCTCCTGGCTGATTTGGATGCCTTTTATTCCTTTGTGTTGTCTGATTGCTGAGGCTAAGACTTCCAATACTATGTTGAATAACAGTGGTGAGAGTGGACATCCCTGTCGTGTTCCTGACCTTAGGGGGAAAGCTCTCAGATTTTCCCCATTGAGGATGATATTAGTGTTGGGTCATTCATATATGGTTTTTATGATTTCAAGGTATGATCCTTCTATCCCTACTTTCTTGAGGGTTTTTATCAAGAAAGGATGCTGTATTTTGTCAAATGCTTTCTCTGCATCTATTAAGAGGATCATATGGTTCTTGAACTTTCTTTTATGATGAACTTTGATATGATGAATCACATTAATTGTTTCACAGATATTGAACCAGCCCTGCATCCCAGGTATAAATCCCACTTGGTTGTGGTGAATAATTTTTTTAAGTATTGTTAGATTCAGTTGGCTTATATCTTGAGGATTTTTGCATCCATGTTCATCAGGTAAATTGGTCTATAGTTCTCCTTTTTAGTGAGGTTGGTTTTGGAATCAAGGTAATGCTGGTTTCATAGAACGGGTATGAAAGTTTTCCTTTCATTTCTATTTTTTGGAACAGCTTCAAGAGAATAAGTGTTAACTCTTCCTTAAATGTTTGGTAGAATTCCCCTGGAAAGCCATCTGGCCCTGGACTCTTGTTTTTTGGGAGATTTTGATTATTAATTCAATTTCTTTACTGGTTATGGGTCTGTTCAAATTTTGTTTCTTCCTGTTTCAGTTTTGGTAGTGTATATGTTTCTAGTAATTTGTCCATTTCTTCCAGATTGCCCATTTTATTGGCATATAATTGCTCATAGTATTCTTTTATTAATGTTTTTATTTCTGCTTTGTTGGTTGTGATCTCTCCTCTTTAATTCATGATTTTATTTATTTGGGTCCTTTCCTTTTTCTTTTTGATCAAACTGGCTAGGGGTTTATCAATTTTGTTAATTCTTTCAAAGAACCAGCTTTTGGTTTCATTGATCTGTTCTACTGTTTTTTGATTGCTATAGCATTAATTTGTGCTCTAATCTTTATTATTTCCTGTCTTCCTCTGGTTTTGGGTTTTATTTGCTGTTCTTTTTTCAGCACTTTAAAGTGTAAGGTTAGGTTGTGTATCTGAGACCTTTCTTCCTTCTTTAGGAAGGCCTGGATTGCTATATACTTTCCTCTTATGACCATCTTTGCTACATCCCAGAGGTTTTGGGTTGTGGTGTTATCATTTTCATTGGATTTCATATACTTTTTAATTTCCTCTTTAACTTCTTGGTTAGCCCATTCATTCTTTAGTAGGATGTTCTTTAGTCTCCAAGTATTTGTTACCTTTCCAAATCTTTTCTTGTGGTTGATTTCGAGTTTCATAGTGTTGTGGTCTGAAAATATGCACGGTATGATCTCAATCTTTTTGTGCTTGCTGAGGGATGATTTATGTCCCAGTATGTGGTCTATTCTGGAGAACATTCCATGTGCACTGGAGAAGAATGTATATTCCACTGCTTTAGGATGAAATGTTCTGAATATATCTGTTAAGTCCATCTGGTCCAGTGTGTCATTCAAAGCCATTGTTTCCTTGTTGATTTTCTGATTAGATGATGTGTCCATTGTTGTGAGTGGGGTGTTGAAGTCTCCTACTATTATGGTATTACTATCAATGAGTTTCCTTATGTTTGTGATTAATTGATTTATATATTTGGGTGCTTTCACATTTGGCGCATAAATGTTTACAATTGTTAGGTCTTCTTGGTGGATAGACCCCTTGATTATGATATAATGCCCTTCTGCATCTCTTGATACAGTCTTTATTTTAAAGTCTAGATTGTCTGATATAAGTATGGCTACTCCAGCTTTCTTTTGCATGATAGATGGTTCTCCATCCCCTTACTTTCAATCTAAAGGTGTCTTTAGGTCTAAAGTGGGTCTCTTGTAAACAGCATATAGATGGGTCTTGTTTTCTTATCCGTTCTGTTACCCTATGTCTTTTGATTGGAGCATTGAGTCCGTTGACTTTTAGAGTGAGTACTGAAAGATGTGAATTCATTGCCATTATGTTGCTTGTAGAGTTGGGGTTTCTGGTGGTGGTCTCTGGTCCTTTCTAATCTTTGTTGCCTTTGGTATTTATCTGTTTGTTTGTTTGTTTGTTTATTCATCTTTTCTCCCCTCAGAGAGTCCCCCTTAAAATTTCTTGCAGGGCTGGTTTAGTGGTCACAAACTCCTTTAATTTTTGTTTGTCTGGGAAACTTTTTATCTCTCCTATTTTGAATGATAGCCTTGCTGGATAAAGAATTCTTGGCTGCATATTTTTCTGATTCAGCACATTGAATATATCCTGCCACTCCTTTCTGGCTTGCCAAGTTTCTGTGGACAGGTCTGCTGCAAACCTGATCTGTCTTCCCTTGTAGGTTAAGGACTTTTTTTTACCTTGCTGCTTTCATGACTCTCTCCTTGCCTGAGTATTTTGTGAATTTGACTATGATATGCCTTGTTGGTGGTCGGTTTTTGTTGAATCTAATGGGAGTCCTCTGTGCTTCCTGGATTTTGATGTCTGTGTCTTTCTCCAGGTTAAGAAAGTTTTCTGCTATGATTTGCTCACATAACCCTACTACCCCTATTTCTTTCTCTTCCTCTTCTGGCATCCCTGTGATTCTGATGTTCCTTTTTAATGAGACACTGATTTCTCTAATTCTTAAATCGTTCTCTTTTGCCTTAATCTCCCTCTTTTTTTTCTGCTTCACTATTCTTTGTAAGTTTGTTCTCTATATTGCTGATTCTCTGCTCTGCCTCATCCATCCTTGCTGCCGCAGCATCCATTCGAGATTGCAGCTCAGTTGTAGCATTTTTTACTTCATCCTGACTAGCTTTTACTCCTTGATCTCTGCAGAAAGGGATTCTAATCTATTTTCGACTCCAGCTAGTATTCTTATTATCATGATTCTAAATTCTGGTTCAGACATCTTGCTTGTATCTGTGTTGGTTAAGTCCCTGGCTGTCGTTTCTTCCAGGTGTTTCTTTTGGGGTGAATTCCTTCATTTCATCATTTTGAAGGGAGAAAAGCAATTAATGAGGTAGAAAAAATTAAAATGAAAATGAAAAAAATATTAAAATTAAACACACACACACACAAATCAAATAAATGATGGTAGATCCTAGATGTGTTTTGGTCTGGGTGTTGCAAGTGGCTTGATAAATTAAAGAAAAAAAAGGAGAAAAAAGAAAAAAAATAAATTGTTTGAAAATTTGAAAAAATGAATACACTGAGGTAGACTAAAATGAAATTATGGAAATAAAATATATTTTGAAAAACTTTACACAAAAGTAAAAACTATAGTAGAAAAAATTAAAGAAAAATATGTTCAATAAAAATTGAAAATAAAAATGAATTTTTTCTCTTTCTGTATTTAAGAAAAATAAAAGAAATGAAAAAGAGGGAAAAAAAAAGAAAGAAAGAAAGTTGAATAGGTGGACCAGCTAACAGACTGAAATATGACTGAAATTACTTCATTTTTCTCTCGAAGTCAAATTATGAAGTACTTCATAGTCCATGAACTTAGCAGGCAGTGAGACTTGTGTTCTTGGAGAGCGAGGTTGGCCCAGTTGGGCGGGGCTTAGTGTAATGGCTCCGTTCTCCACTAGATGGCGCTGTTAGCCTACTGGGGTGGATTGTGGTGCTTGTAGGTACATATGCGCATGGGCGGGAGCAGTGAAAATGGTGTCACCCAGCTACCCAGTCTCTAGTATGGGAACTCTGTTCTCCCCAATCAGCAATCGCGGACCTGTCCTTCGTCTTTGGCTTCCGTCCACTCTCTGCTTCCACACCGTCTATGACTGAGCCCCAGACAGCACCTCCCTCCTGAGTTTTGTCTCAGATGCGGCTGCCTTCCCTGGCCCCCCACTTCTGAGGGACTGTGTCTTTGACCCTCTGCGGAGGATCTCACCGAGCAATGGCTGGGTGCCAGCTGCACCCAGGGACGCTTGCAGGACTGTGCTGCTGCCAATGCCCAGAGACCGGGGCCAGGTGCCAGCCCACCCCAGAAAAAGTTCATGAGACAGTGTAGCAGCACCACCTCAGGGATTATGGGAAATCACAACACACATCTGGCACCAGGCTTCACCCCCAATGACATCGTTCCAGCACCAGGGAATGTGGCCATTCTCTGGGGTCTGCTGGGCCCAGGTGGCCTCACAGCCTCTACCAAATGTCCTTCCAGCAGTGGAACCACTTCTCCCCATGTGGCCCAAGAATGTCCCAGACCCCACTCTGCTCCTGAGGATTCGCCCTTCACACCAGAGCACCTCCAGGTATTGAGCTGCAGAGTTTCAGACTCTGCACTCCCCTGTTTACAGTCTTAATGGAATTTAAACCCTCTTCTTTCTCCTTTCTCCCTGTTTAGTTCAGTCCTTGCAGCTGTTTCCACTTTTCCGCTTTCTCTCCAGCTGCTTTTGGGGAGGGGTGCTTTTCCCGTATCCACACACCCCCTGCTGTCTCCATCCTCTCTCCACATGCAAAAGCAGCTCCCTGCCCTCCAAGGCTTCTCTCTCCTCAGGTTCACCTCTCCACACCATGTACCTGCTGAGTTCTGTGGTTCAGGTTGTGCATATTGTTGTGTTAATCCTCAGATCAGTTTTCTAGGTGTGCAGGATGGTTTAGTGTTGGTCTGGCTGTATTTCATGGATGAGAGACACACAAAAAACTTCCATGCTGTTCCACCATCTTGGCTTCTCCACCCAGGGTGTTTTCTAACACGACTGGAGATATGAATGTAAGTGCACTTCAGAAAGGGAAGGAGATGTAGTCTGGGATCTGAGTCTGTCCATGTCAGCTACGACATTCTGCTGTGAACTTTCCTTATCCAAAAGTGGAGATAATAATTTGTGGAAGACTGTATGAGGCTCCAAATGGACATTACATTTGATAGGCAACTTGTGTATAAATTCTCACATTGGGAGCACTGGACAAAAAAAAAAAAGAGAGACAAAATGAGATTCAGAATAGAACAGGATTTATTAAGAAATGTAAGTAAGACTTTCTGCATCTAGGGAGATATTCAAAGTGATCATGACAGGTAGAAAGCATCATAGGAGGACTGAAATATAAAAATGATATGAAGTCTTTCATTATTTGGTGACACCCATGTATGAGTCATAAGGATTTGTTTCTTTATCTAGATACTTAGAGGGACAGGATGAAGACCTGAGTCAAAGACCTGGAGTCAAAGCAGAGATCATGGCTCCATAGCAGGATACATGAAGCAGGATACAGGGCATGTGATTCACAGGACATAAGGAAGAATATAATTTTTAAAAAGTGGTCCATACTTCATCAATCTGATTCACAAGCTCTTAAATAGGCAGATGAATAACAAAGAAGGCTTGCAGCAGCTGGACACAGCAAGGGCAGCAGCATGTGGTCCTACAGCAAGTGGACTGACAGCATATTGGGCAGTAGTCAGGCTAGCAGCGGCTGGATCCACAGTCCTGGGCTAGGCACCCAGGCAGGCAGCAGCAGGTGGGGTGGTAGCAGGTTCTCATGCAGTACACGGGGGTTCAGCAACCTGACTGGCAGCAGTGGGACCCACAGCAGTTTTGTCCACAGCCGCTGGACCCACAGCCGCTGGACCCACAACAGCTGGGCTGGCAGCAGGTGGTCCGGCAGCAGGTGGTGTGACAGCAAGTTGGGCAGCAGCAAGGCTGGCAGCAGCTCGACCCACAGCCGCTAGACCCACCGCAGTTGTGTCCACAGCCGCTGGACCCACAGCAGCTGGGCTGGCAGCAGGTGGTCCGGCAGCAGGTGGTGTGACAGCAAGCTGGACAGCAGCAAGGCTGGCAGCAGCTGGACCCACAGCCGCTAGACCCACCGCCGTTGTGTCCACAGCCGCTACACCCACAGCAGCTGGGCTGGCAGCAGGTGGTCCGGCAGCAGGTGGTCCTGCAGCACATAGGCTGGCAGCAAGAGGAGCAGCACGAGTGGGTCATGGTGTCGGGGGTGGAGGGTGGGCGGGTCCTGTCCAGAGGTGAGGTTTTCAGATTCTGGTGCCTCCTCTGGATCTGGGGCTTTTATGCGCTGGACCCCCAAAGTTTAGACCAATGGGCAGGACTTTCCTTGTTGGTGTTTACATTGCTTTCCATAGTCACTAGAGGAATTGTAAAAAAGGAAGTTGTTTCCTAAATATTATGAATTTTTACAAAATAAGTGTTTAATATGTTTTCTATTTGAGAATAACTCATAGAAACATTTTCAGATGAAAGAAAGTTATTCACATCATCAACATTGGTCTTGCTTCAGTGATCATCACAGCATGTGATCAAGTTCTCACTGAGCTGGGTAAGATCAGCACAGCTGTCCTTCTCCAGGTTTGGTCCTTATGTTGTACGTAGAATGGGAATATCTCTGGGTTGAGGGGCATGATGCTGACCTGTTTACACAGATGAACTGAATCATGCATAAGCCCAAGTCTGTTTCCCCCACAGAGCCTGATTAAAGACTCCCATAAGCTTCTGTCTGTTGTAGTACCCTCTGCTACCTACATATCCCAATCCAAGGATCTTTGGGTACAGGATGTCTGGCATAATATCTTCCATATGGGAAGGCAAAACCAAAGCAGGTGGGTAGAAGCAGCAGCAATACACTGGGACTAAGCAAGCATCAGTCAGTTATCCTGAGTAATAAATGGTCCTGATATACTCAGAACTGAGGGCTTTCCCAGCACGTGGAATTTCATTGATATAACTGGGGTGGTTCGGGGAAAGCAGGATAAGTTCATGACTTAATCCTAATTCATTTTTTGCATAGTCATTGACCTCATATAACTCATTATATATTTTTTTCTCCTATTTTCTTTTAATTGAAGGAGTAGTCTAGGTAAGATGACACCTAAGGTATTTGTGAGTTCTAAAATGTGCAAATGTTTTTAGAGCTTAATATTCATCTTATTTATTTTTTATTTATTTAAGTCCAAGTTAGTTATATAGTGTAATACTGGTTTTAGGAGTAGAATTTAGTGATTTGTCACTTACATATTACATCCAGTGCTCATCCCAACAAGTGCCCTGATAAATGGGTCATGGACATTAACATTAATTTTAAAAAGTACTTCAATTGAGATGCCTGGGTGGCTCGGTTAGTTAAACAACTGACTCTTGATATCAGGTTGGGTCGTGATCTCTCTGTTGTGATCTCTCTGTCGTGATCTTGTGGTCATGAGTTGAGCCCCACGTCGGGCTCTGCTCTGAGCATGGAGCCTGCTTTGGATTCTCTCTCTCCCTCTCTCTCTTTCTCTGCCCATCCCCTGCTCATACTCTTTCTCTCTCTCAAAATAAATAAACATTAAAAAAAATTTTAAGTTCTTCAATTTTTAAATTATAATGCATTAAAGTTAATCATTTTAAATATGATAGAATATCACCAAATGAACATCCATGTCACTAATACCAGGTTAGCAAATAGAATTTTACTTCATCCCCTTCAAATTATATCCTTCATCATACCCAAAGGTAGGTTATCGTTCTATTGACTCACACATTGTATATGTTAATAGTCACTTCAAATGTTTTTAGATTTTTTTTATAAAGGAAATATAGAATTGGCTACTTTTACTTTATATTATGAATGTGAGATTTATATAGGAAATTCCTTCAATTCTGTTTCTTTATAATTTTCCAATGAATAAATATGATATAATGTATTTGCTTATCTACCATTGATATATATTGTGGTACATATATATGTATATTTATACCATTGATATATATTGTGATATATATTGTTGCACCTGGGAACTATCAAAAATATTACAAATATTAAAATGTTCTATTAATTCTATTGTATGAGTCTTATGATATATATTCATTATTTTTTATTATTTTAAAGTTTTATTTATTTAAATTCAAGTCAGTTAACATACAGTGTACTGTTGGTTTCAGGAGTAGAACCAGTGATTTGTAACTTACAATATAACACCCAGTGTTCATCCCAACAAGTCCTCTCCTTGAGACCCATCACCCATTCAGCCCATCCCCCCACCCACCTCCCCTCCAGCAACCCTCAGTTTGTTCTCTGTGTTTAAGAGTCTCTTATGGTTTGTTTCCCTCTCTGTTTTTATCTTATTTTTCCTTTCTCTCCCCTATGTTCATCTGTTGTGTTTCTTAAATTCCACATATGAATGAAATCATATATTTGTCTTTCTCTGACTTATTTCACTTAGCATAAGTGAAGTTCCATCCACATTGTTGCAAATGGCAAGATTTCATTTGTTGATTGCTGAGTAGTATTCCATTGTATATATGTATACAATATATACATATATGTATAGATATGTATATAGATATGTGTATATATGTATAGATATGTATATATCTATGTATGTATCTATATCTATATCTATGTCTATATCTATCTATCTATCTATCTATATAATCCATTCATCAATTGATGGAGATTTGGGCTCTTTTCATAATCTGGCTATTTTTTTTAAGTTTATATGAGAGAGAGAAAGGGAGAGAGGGAGAGAGACTCCTAAGCAGGCTCTAACTATCAGTGTGTGAAGCCCAACGCAGGGCTTGAACTCATGAACCATGAGATCATGACCTGAGCTGAAATCGAGTCAGATGCTTAACCAACTGAGCCACACAGGTGCCTCCATAATTTTGCTATTGTTGATATCACTGCTATAAACACTGGGGTGCATGTGCCCCTTCATTTTTTAATCCTTTGGATAATTACCTAGTAGTGCAATCACTGGGTCGTAGGATAGTTCTATTTTTAATTTTTTGAGGAAACTCTATACAATTTTCCAGAGAGGCTGCACCACTTTGCATTCCCACAAACAGTGCAAAAAGGGTTCCCCTTTCTCTGCACCCTTGCCAACATCTGTTGTTTCCTGAGTTGTTCATTTCAACCATTCTGTCATGCTTGAGGTGGTATTGTGGTTTTGATTTGTATTTCTCTGATGATGAGTGATGTTGAGCATCTTTTCATGTGTCTGTTAGCCATCTGGATGTCTTCCTAGGAAAAGTGTCTATTCATGCCTTCTGCCCATTTCTTCACTGGATTATTTGTTTCTGGGGTGTTCAGTTTGAAAAGATCTTTATAGATTTTGGCTATTAACCCTTTATCTGGTATGTCATTTGCAAATATCTTTTCCCATTCTGTTGGTTGCCTTTTAGTTTTGTTAATTGTTTTCTTCACTGGGAAGAAGCTTTTTTCTTAATGAGGTCCCAATAGCTCCTTTTTGCTTTTATTTCCCTTGCCTCTGGAGACATGTCAAGTAAGAAGTTGCTGCGGCTGAGGTCAAAGAAATTGTTGCCTGTTTTCTCCTGTAGGATTTTGATGGTTTCTGTCTCACATTTAGGCCTTTCATCCACTTTGAATTTATTTTTGTGTATGGTGTAACAAAGTGGTCCAGGTTCATTCTTCTGCATTTTGCTGTCCAGTTTTCCAATGAAACTAAAAGCTGGTTTTTTGAAATAATAAACAAAATTGATAAACTCCTACCCAGACTTCTCAAAAAGAAAAGAGGACCAGGATAGATAAAATCACAAATGAAAGAGGAAAGATCACAACCAACACCACAGATGTACAAACAATAATAAAAGAATATTATGGAAAACTATATGCCAACAAACTGGACAGTCTGAAAGAAATGGACAAATTCCTAGAAACTAACACCTACCAGAGCACAAACAGGAAGAAATAGAAAATTTTAACAGGGCCATAACCAGAAAATAAATTGAATTAGTTATCAGAACTCTCCAAACAAATAAGAGTCCTCAGCCAGTGGCTTCCCAGGAGAATTCTACCAGACATTTAAAGCAGAGTTAATACCTATTCTTCTCAAACTGTTCCAAAAAGTAGAAATGGAAATAAAGCTTCCGATCTCATTATGAAGCATTACCTTGATTCCAAAACCAATCAAAGACTCCACTAAAAAGGAGAATTATAGGCCAATATCTCTGATGAACCAGGATGCAAAAATTCTCAACAAAATACTAGTAAATCGAATTCAACAGTACATTAAAATAATATTCACTGTGATCAAGCAGGATTTATTCCTGGGCTGCAGGACTGGTTCAATATTTGCAAATCAATCAATGTGATACACCACATTAATAAAAGAAAGGATAAGAACCATATGATCTTTTCAACAGACGCAGAAAAAGCATTTGAAAAAATACAACATCCTTTCTTGATAAAAATCCCTCAAGAAAATAGGGATAGAAGAAACATGCCCTAACATCATAAAAGCCCATATATGATAGGCCCACAACTAATATCTTCAATGGGGAAAGACTGTTCCTCCTAAGGTCAGGAACACAACAGGAATGTCTCACCACCTTTGTTTAACATAGTGTTGGAAGTCCTAGCCACAACAATCAGACAACAAAGAGAAATAAAAGGCATACAAATTGGCAAAGAAGATGTCAAACTTTCACTCTTTGCTGATGACATGATACTCTACATGGAAACCCTGAAAGACTCCACAAAAAAAACCTGCTACAACTGATGCGTGAATTCAGCAAAGTCGCATGATATAAAATCAGCATACAGAAATTGGTTGCATTTCTATACACCAATTATGAATCTGCAGAAAGAGAAATCAAGGAATCTATCCCATTTACCATTGCATTATATATTCATTATATATGTACTTATTTATTTATTTACTTACATGTTTTTGTTGGAGAAACACCAACAGGTGAATTGCTTATGTTATTTCTCTATCAGAATGTTTATATTATAGGAGCACCTAAAAATACAAAGTGAATATTAATATACCTAAAGGGAGGAATATACAACAATACAATAATAGTAGAGATCTTTAATACCCTACTTTTACCAATGGGTAGAAGATCCAGACAGAAATCAGTACGGAAACATGGGCTTTAAACAATGTTACAACAGATGGAGTTAACAGACATATATAGAACATTCCATCCAAAAACAACAGAACACATATTCTTCTCAAGTGCACATAGAATATTATCCAGGAGAGATCATATATTAGACCACAAAGCAAGTCTTAATAAATTTAAGAATATTAAAATAAGGGACACGAGGGTGGCTCAGTTGGTTGGGCATCCTGACTCTTGGTTTCGTCTCAGATCATGATCTCACAGGTTGGTGAGTTGGAGCCTGCACTGACATGGGAAGCCTGCTTGGGATTCTCTCTTTCCCTTCTCTACCCTTCCCTTACTCATGCTGTCTCTGGCTGTCTCAAAATCAATAAATACAACTTAAACATTTTATTAAAAAAGAATATTAAAATCATAGCAAGCATATTTTATGACAAGAGTCAAAACTGTATAAATCAATTAGAAAAAGAACACTGCAAAATTCACAAATATGTGGAAACTAAGCAACATGCAGTGTACAACCAATGGGTCAAAGAAGGATTCAAAACAGAAATCAAAAACTACCCTGAGATAAATGAAAACTGAAATACAATGGACCAAAAGTTCCACGATGCAGCAAAAGCAGTTCTTAGAGGAAGTTAATAGTGATAAATGCCTACATCAAGAAACAAGAAAAAATCTCAAATAAACAACCAATTTTACACCTCAAAGAACTTTAAAAATGAACAACAACAAAAACCAAAGTTACAATAAAGAAGGAAATAACAAAGATCAGAGAAGAAATAAAGGACACTTCCCATCTAACTATGCCCAAAGGAACATAGCAAGCAAAGGACAATTGTTCTGACCTTTGCTAAGCCAGCAGAAAGTATCACATGACCACATCATGTCAAATGACCAGAAATGTAGCTGGTGTTGATTCCTGACTTTCTCATTTCTGAAAAAGGTTCTTATGTAGTATTCTCAATTAAGAAAGTGACAAAGACTAAATTATTGAAGCCTCAAAACACTTTAAAGGAACAACTTCCTCCTTGACAATTCTCCAGTTACTACAAAAACAAAAAAAACCAAAACATGTAAACAACACGGAAAGTCCTGTTCATTGGTCTGAACTTTGGAGACGCCAGTGCATAAAAATCCCAAAACAGGAGGAAACATCAAAATCTGAGAAACTCACCTCTGAACAGGAATCCATACTCCACACCTGACACCATGACCCACTCGTGTTGCTCCCCTTGCTGCCAGCCTACATGCTGCAGGACCACCTGCTGCCAGCCCACATGCTGTGGGTCCAGCTTCTGCCAGCCTTGCTGTTGTGGGTCGAACTGCTGCCAGCCTTGCTGCTGCCCAACTTGCTGTCATACCACCTGCTGCAGGACCAGCTGCTGCAGGACCAGCTGCTGCCAGCCCAGCTGCTGTGGGTCCAGCGGCTGTGCACAAAACTGCTGTGGGTCTAGCGGCTGTGGGTCCAGCTGCTGCCAGCCTTCCTGCTGCTGATTGTCTTACCAAACACCATCTGCACATAACACCCTCCTGTTAACTGGCTTGCCATTTGGGGGCCAAATTTCCTTCCTAGATTTTGGTGAAAGCCAGCGTGCAATCGCCAACATTTTTGTTTCTCATATATGTTTATAAGCTTGTGAATCAGCTTGATGCTGTGCAAAGGACTTCCTCCAAGTCTCTCTCTCCATGTATGTGGCTCATGTGCAGCTTCAGAAATTCTTGGTACTAAGTTATGGCCTTGGCTTTGATTCTGAAGTCAGGGTCACCTGCTCCCTCAAAGTAACTTAAGAAAACAAGTTTTCATGTTTTTTTCATAGATTCCTGCAACTGATTAATAAACTTCATAATCATATTTTCAATGTACTTGTGATTATTTCTCCTACTTTCATTTTTTTATAATCGTTTGAGTCATCTCGTTAGATGCAAGTGTTTTACCTGGCTTATATGCCTCTTAATAAAGTCTATACCCTAATTCTCCCCATATTGCTTTGTTTTACTGTATTGATATCAGAACTTTGTATACATATTGGGTACCATGTGTATCATCAAACATGAGCTACACAACAGCCTAACATGAATAGTATTCCACATTTTAGGTGAGAATATTTCACTGTGTAATTTCATATAGCCAATAATGGACAGACTCAGATTCAGGACTGGATATTTTTTTTTCCTGCTCAAAGGCAACTACTTTTACATGTCAGTAAAAGTAGCAACAATATTTAGTACTGAGGACTAGTAAGCTGTGCAAATGAATTTCTCCTTTAACAATGGAGGAAATAACCCCTCATATATGCAGATAACATCTGTTCAAAAATCAGTTTCTCACAACTCAGCAAGCAGCAGATACATGTGAGGACAGGTAGGACTGCATTTTGGAGCTGTCAAGAAAACAGGGAGCCTTTCCCATCTCCATATGTTCAGCCACACGTGCAATTTGTCCCCATGAAATCTTGTTAGGATCCATTGTGTCCTCACAATAGAGTCTCATCTAAACTGACTAATATCTTTGTTTCGTGCAAATCCAATTCAGAATAACCTCCTTCTACTAAACATCTACCACCAGAATGAAAAAATAAGTAATTCCCTGTAATAAAAAAATGGAGCATATATTGCACTCCCCCTTCTTCAGCTCAGGTTATGATCTCACGGTTTGTGAGTTTGAGCTCTGCATTGGACTTGCTGCTGCCAGGGCAGAGCCCACTTCAGCTCCTATGTCCCCTTCTCTTTCTGCCTCTCTCTCTCTCTCTCTCTAAAATGAAAAAACATTAAAAAAATTCTTAAAGAAATTTAAGACAAAATTAAAGACTCAGAGACTGTGCAATGAGCACATATGATTTTCTGAACCATCCAAGAAACTAAACAACCTCCTGTATTCTGTGAGGCAACTCTGAAGGATTTGAGGGGAATGAAGAGTGTGTTCCAGGAGGGTGAGAAGAATGTGAGGAAGAAGACAAATAACACAATGTGGGCATTCATAGGAGTTATAATAGAAAGTTGGCACTCTGGTCCTGAAATAATGGTGCTTCTTCAGCACTCAGGGATGTGAGGCTTGATTTGGGCTGAAGACTTAGGAACATTAGGCCCCGAGTCACCTCCTGGGAGCAGTGGAGGAATCTTGATGAACCATGAAGGTTCATTTCCAGGACACATGCCAACATTGTAGACTACATATCTGGGATTCTCTGAAGAGACTGCCAAGACCATGCGAGCCTACTACTGCTTCTTAAGAGCCAGATGGTTGGGTGATGAGATGAAGAACTGACACAACCTAGTTCCTACTACTTGCCAGGTATTGACCAAATCCTTCATGTACGTTATCTTTAATTCTTTAAGAAGAGTTGAGAATTAGAAATTAATAATTTCTATGAAGAAATTTTCAACATAGGTATTAAGGTTCCCATTATGGAGATGAGGAAATAGGACTGAGAAGGGTAAAGTAATGCCAGACTTTGGTTTCTCCCAGAATCTACTCTGAAGGATAGAGTCCAGGCATGTAGTTTCTTTGGGGAGGTCAAATCACACTGGTAGAAGTGTGGGGAAGTGACACAGGGAGGGGGCACTTTAAGGCCAGTGTCACAGTTTGCAAGTGAACCTTAAACCTGAAAAATATATCAGAGATGATGTAACACACACATGATGGGATTCTCCTAATAGCTACAAGGGAGCTGGAATCTTTTTAAATCAACTCTCCAGAATCGTTGGTTGAGCATTTCTCTCAGTGTGGTGCACATAGAAAGCATGTCATTTTGCTGTTGCATGAAAACAGCCTTTAGGCATAGAGATGCAGGTCTGGTAGGTAGAAATTGTCCCCAACACACTTAGATCTATGACATACAGTGGGCATATTCAAGATATTGAGAAACTATGGTTTTCACCAGTCACTCCAATATTTTTTTCATCAGAGTGGTGGACAGACACAATATCTAGAAGAAAAATAAGACTGAAGAGAAAACAGAGGAGGAGAAGCAAGAGGAATTGAAAGGGTAGAAGGAAAGGAAGGAAGGAAGGAAGGAAGGAAGAAGGAAAGAAGGAAGGAAGGAGAAAGCAAAGAGGGAAGAAAAGGGAAGACAAAAAGGGAAATAAGAGAGAGATGGACACAAAGCAGAGAAAGAAGAAGGAAGGAAGGAAGGAAGGAAGGAAGGAAGGAAGGAAGGAAAGAATTAAGAATTAAAAACAATTCAGCACAACAAAGATGTACTCTAAACATGAAGTCACTGACTAGGCTAGTTAACAAGGTTAGGACTAGAATCACCCAACTCACACTGGTTCGTCCATACTGCCCCAGTTACACCCCTGAAAGTCCTACATCCTGAGAAAGCACTCAATCCTAGGCAAATCAGCACTATTGGTCAACAAGGATGTACATTGATGCTTGCTTAGTCCCAGCGTACTGCTGCTGCTTCTACCCACCTGCTTTGGTTATGCCTTGCCATGTAAAAGAGATGATACCGGACATCTCTACCCAAAGGTCCTTGGTTGAACTGAGTTACTACAAGAGACGGATATGCCTGTGGGAGTCTTGAATCAGGCTTTTGTGGGGAAACAGACCTGGGCTCACACATCTACATTTGTCCCCATGAACATATCAGCATCATGTTCCTCTCCCCAGGAATACTCCTAATCCACATACAACCTAAGGACCAAAGCTGGGGAAGGATCACTGCTCTGTCACTACCTAGTCAAACTGGAAATGAATACATGATCTGATGATTATTGAAGCAAGAACGATGCTGCTGATGTGACAAATTTCCTTTAATCTGAAAATGTTTCTATGAGTTATTCTCAAATAGGAAACACATTAAACACCTATTTTCTAAAGATTCCTGTCATTTATGGAATGTCTTCTTCTACAAGCCCCCAGTGACTATGGAAAACAATGTAAACACCAACAAGGAAAGTCCCACCCATTGGTCTAAACTTCGGCGGTCCAACACATAAAAGCCCCAGATCAGGAGGAGGCACCAAAATCTGAAAACCTCACCTCTGCACAGGACCTGCCCATCCTCCACCCCTGACACCATGACCCACTCATGTTTTCCCTCCTGCTGCCAGCCTACGTGCTGCAGGACCACCTGCTGCCAGACCACATGCTGCCAGCCAACATGTGTGACTTCCTGCTGCCAGACCACATGCTGTGGGTCCAGCGGCTGTGGACAAATTTGCAGTGGGTCTACCTGCTGCCAGTCATGCTACCACCTGCTGTAGAACCACCTGCTGCCACCCTTGCTGTGTGTCCAGCTGCTGCCATCCTTCCTGCTGCCGATTGCCTTGCCAAGAACCATCATCTCCACGCAACATGGTTTGCCATTTGGAAAACAAAGTCACTGCCAATCATTGTTGAAAGTCAGCATGCAATCGCCAACATTTCTCTTATTCATCTGCCTGTCTACAAGCTTATGAATCAGTTTGATGAAGTGTGGACCACTTCTCCCTGATTCTCTTCTTCCATCATCTTATGAGTCATGTGCTAACTTCATGCATCCTGATACCGAGTCATGATCTCTGCCTTAACTCCACAGTCAAGATCTTCACCCTCTCCCTATCAGTAATATAGAGAAAGAAATCCTCAGGATTCATACATAGGTGTCTGCAACTACTGTAAATCTTCAAATTATGTTTTCTTTTTCAGTGTACTCATGGTCCTTGTATCCTGCTTTCTTCTTTGCATGATCACTTTGAAGGTCTCCCTAGATATAAAGGATCTCATCTATATTTCTTAAGAAATTCTGTACCATTCTGCATCCCATATGATCTTTGTTTCCTTGTACAGCATTCTCGATGTAAGGATTTATACACAGGTTGCATATCACATGCAGTATCTATTTGGAGCCTCGTACAGTCCTCCACTAATTATTGTCTCCATTTTCAGATAAGGAAATTTCACAGTGGAATGTCATGTACCTGACATGGACAGACTCAGATCCCAGACTGTGTCTCCTGCCTTGATGAAGGGCACTTACATTCATCTCTCCAGACAAGTTAGAAAACATCCTGGGACTGAGCACCAGCAAGATGTTCATCTGAGTGTCTTCTCTGACCACAGAAGTAATATTCTCCAGTATATGCAGGTGACATCTGGGACAAAGTTGTAGACATTAGTATCCTACAGTTCAGCCATCAGCAGCCTCATGTGGGGGCAGTGGGACCTTCCCTTTAGAGATCTTGGATCTTTTTGCTGCCTTGGGCTCCATCCAGCCCCTCAGCACTCCTCTGCATCAGATACAGGTGAGTATGTGGTGTCCTCATGAGCCACAGACGTGGCTGAACACACTTGTGTTTGGGTTGTGGAAATCACATTCTTGTTTGGCCTCCTAGTCCTCAGGACTTAATGGCAGAGTTAAAAGGTATCAGGAAATTTTATGCCAAACATATTATGCTCCCCAACTATAAGGCAATTTGTTATTGTGATCAAAATGTTACCAAGACAATTAAGGAAGGACAATGTCAGGGACTGAGAGTCTGTGCAATGGGCATGTATGACTTCAAGTAATCCATGGGCTCTGAACCATCTATAGAACAAACACTATCCATTATTTTATGAAGGAACTATGAAGCATTTGAGGGAAATAAAGATGCCTGTTCCAGGGTGGTGAGAAGAATGTGAGGAAGAAAAAGAGAAAACAAGGTGGACATTCATAGGAGTTGTGATAGACAGAAGGCTGGTGCTTCTGGTCCTGAACTAATGGTGCTGCCTCAGCACTCAGGGGTGTGAGGCTTGATTCAGGCTCTGAGAGGAAAAGGAGAATTAAGCCTTGGGTCACATTCTGGGATCAGTGGAAGGACCTCTGATGAGCTGTGAAGGCTCATGTCCAGGGCACTTGCCAACGTTGACGCCTACGTATCTGGGATGCTCTGGAGAGACTGCCAAGACTAAACTTGCCTACCTCTGATTCTTAAGAGCTGGGTATCTGTGTGACAGGATGAAGAACTGACATGACCCATGGTCCTACTACTTGCTAGGTATTGACCAAATGTTTCATGTACATTATCTTTAAATCTTTCCTTTTATTAATTTTTATTTTAATTCCAATATAGTTGATCTACCATGTCAAATTCATTTCAGGTGTACAATATAGTGATTCATCGTTTCCATACAGCACCCAATGCTCATCACAAATGCACTCCTTAATCCTCGTCACCTATTTCAACCATTCCCCCACCACTGTCTCCTCTGGTAACCATCGGTTTGTTCTCTCTAGTTAAAGAGTCTGTCTCTCTTTTCCTTTGCTCTTTCATTTACTTTCTTAAATTCCACATGAGTGAAACCATATGGTATTTGTCTTTCTCTGAATGACTTATTTCATTTAGCATTATACTCTCTAGTTCTATCCATGTCGTTACAAATGTAAGACTTCACTCATTTTTGTGGCTGAATTATATTCCATTGTAGATATATACCACATCTTCTTTATCCATTTGTCTATCAGTGGACACTTGGGCTGCTTCCATATACTGGCTATTGTAAATAATGCTGCTACAAACATAGGGTTGCATGTATCCCTTTGAATTAGTGTTTTTCTATTTTAGAGGTAAATACCCAGTAGTGCAATTACTGGATCATAAGGTAGTTCTATTTTTAACTTTCTGAGGACACTCCATACTGTTTTCCACAATGGAGCCACCAGTAGTACAGGAGAGTTCCCTTTCTCCACATCCTCACCAACAGCTGTTGTTTTTCTGTTGTTGGTTGTAGCCATTGTGACAGGTGTGAGGTGCTATATCTTATAATTTTGAATTGCATTTCCCTGATGATGAGTCATGTTGAGTATCTTTTCATGTGTCTGTGGGCCATCTATATGTCTTCTTTGGAGAAATGTCTGTTCATGTCTTCTGTCCATTATTTAATTGGGTTACTTTTTTGGAGGTGTTGAGTTGTGTACGTTCTTTACATAATTTGGATACTGACCCTTTTCAGATATGTCGGTTACAAATTCTTCCATTTCGTAGGTTGCCTTTTAGTTTTGTTGATTGTTTCCTTGGCTATGCAAACACTTTTTATTTTGATGTAGTCCTGATAGATTACTTTTGCTTTATTTCCCTGGCCTCAGGAGACCTATCTAGAAAAAATTTGCTATTATCAGTATCAGAGACATTACTGCCTGTGCTGTCTTCCAGAATTTTTATGCTTTCAGGTCTCACATTTAGGTCTTTAATCCATTTAGAATTTATTTTTGTGTGTGGTGTAAGAAAGTGGTCTAGTTTCATTCTTTTGCCTGTAGCTATCCGGTTTTCCCAACACCATTTGTTAAAGAGACTGTCTTTTTCCCATTGGATATTTTTGCCTCCTTTGTCAGACAGTAATTGACCATATAATTCTTGGTTTATTTCTGGGTTTTCTATTCTATTCCACTGGTCTGTGTGTCTATTTTTGTGCCGGTTCCATACTGTTTTGATTATTTTGGCTTTGTCTTGAACTGTGATAACTCCAGCTTTGCTTTCCTTTTTCAAATAACTTTGGTTATTTGGGATCTTTTGTGGCTCCATACAAATTAGAATTATTTGTTCTAGTTCTATGAAAAATATGCTGTTGGTATTTTGATTGGGATTGCATTAAATTGGTAGTATCTTTAATTCTTGAGGAAATTTTCAACATAGGTATTAAGGTTCCCAATTGTGGAGATGAGGAAATCGGGACTGAGAAGGGTAAAGTAATGTCATAGTTTGGTTTCTCCAGCAAGCTACTCTGGGGAGGACAGATCACACTGGTAGGAGTGTGGGGAAGTGACACAGGGAGGGAGCACTTTAAGGCCAGTGTCACAGTTTGCAAGTGAACCTTAAACCTGAAAAATATATCAGAGATGATGTAACACATACACACATTGGGATTCTCCTAATAGCAATGAGGGAGCTAGAGTCTTTATAAACCAACTCTCCAGAATCATTTGTTGAGCATTTCTCTCAATGTGGTATGTATAGGAAGCATGACATTCTGCTGTTGCATGAAAACAGCCCTTAGGCATAGAGATGCAGATCTAACACACTTACATCTATGACATATGGCAGGCATATTCAAGATATCATTGACAATCTATGGTTTTCACCAGTCACTCCAATATTTTGTTCATCAGATTGGTGGACAGACACAGTATCTAGAAGAAAAATAAGACTGAGGAGAAAGCAGAAGAGGAAGAGCAAGAGGTATTGAAAGGGAGGAAGGAAGGAGGGAAGGAAGGAATGAATGAACAAACAAACGAATGAAAGAGTGAATGAACAAAGGAGGGGAAAGGGAAGAAAAGACAGAAAGAGAGAGACAGACATAGCATAAAAAGGAAGAAATGAAGAATGAGAGACAGGGAGAGGGAGGAAGGAAACAAAAGAATTAAAAATTAAAAACAATTCAGCACAATAAAGATGTAGTCAGCCACATTAAGTCACTGACTAGGCTAGTTAGTAAGATTAGGACTAGAATCATCCAACCCACCCTGGTTTGCCCATACTGCCCCAGTTATACCACTGAAAGTCCTATATCCTGCAAAAGCCTTCAGTCTTAGGTAAATCAGGAGTACTGGTCAACAAGGATGTACATTGACTGATGCTTGCTTAGTCCAAGTGTATTGCTGCTGCTTCTACTCACCTGCCTTGGTTCTGCCTTGCCATATGGAAGAGATGATGCCAAACATCCTCTACCCAAGGGTCTTTGGTTGAACTGGGATATACAAGTGGGGTAGGGTGCTACAAGAGACAGATATGCCTGTGGGAGTCTTGAATCAGGCTTTGGGGGGAAAGAGATTTGGGCTCAGGCACGAATTTAATTCATCCCTATGAACATATCAGCATCCTGCTCCCCTACTCCAGGGATACTCCCAGTCTACATGCAACCTAAGAAACAAAGCTGGGGAGGGACCGCTGCTCTGACCCTACCCAGCCCAGCAAGAACTTGAATACATGATTTGATGATGACTGAAGAATGACACTGCTGATGTGACCACTTTCCTTTAATCTAAAAATGTTTATATGAGTTATTCTCAAATAGGAAACACATTAAACATTTATTTTCTAAATATTTTTGAAATTTGTGGAACTTTCTCTTCTACAAGCCCCCAGTGACTATGGAACACCATGTAAATACCAACAAAGAAAGTCCTTCCCATTGGTCCAAACTTTGGGGTCCAGTGCATAAAATCCCCAAAACAGGAAGAGGCACCTGAATCTGAGAAACTCACCCCTCAGAAGAAGCCCACTCTTCACTCCTGACACCATGACCCACTCGTGCTGCTCCCCTTGCTGCCGGATCACTTGCTTCCACCCCACGTGCCATTAGCCTAGTGGCTGTGGGTCCAGCTGCTGCCAGCCTTGCTGCCACCCAACTTGCTGTCAAACCACCTGCTGCCAGCCCAGCTGTGGGCCCAACAGCTGTGGACAAACCTGTAGTGGGTAGAGCTACTGTGGGTCCAGCAGCTGCGGCCCAATTTTCTGTCAAACCACCTGCTGGAGGACCACCTGCTGTCAGCCCCGTGGCTGTGGGTCCAACTGTTGCCAGCCCAGCTGCTGCCAGCCCTGCTGCTGCCCAACCCATTGCCACACTACCTGCTGTAGGACCACCTGCTTCCACACTTGCTGTGTGTCCAGCTGCTGCCAACCTTTCTACTGTTGATCCACATACTAAATCATTGTGTGACAGAGACCAAAGTTCTCTCAATCATCAGTTCTCCAATTACTGTCCCAAAGTCTACTACCAGGCTTCATTGGCATCCAGCATGCTGCCACCACCTTTATTAGTCATACTCGTGATTAAAAGGCTCTGCTAGTATGCATGTTGCTGCAAAGAACTTCGGTCTTATAGCCTTCGTCTTTATTTGCTGTTTATCTCTGATAGCTGTAGGCATTCTTTCTCCTTGACCTACAGTCATTGTGGCAGCCTTGCAAAATGATCACCACTTTCCCTCTCAGTATCACAAAGCACAAATTTATGATTTTTTTTGTTTCTTCCTAGTTTACTATTTCATTATAATCATTTTTATATACTTATTATTCTTCTTTCTTACTTCCACCTTTCATAATTACTCTGCATTGTCTTCCCAGATGTGGGAAAGCTTTTCTGGTTCCTTTCTAATAAAGTCTTTGCTATCTTCCAGCCTATATTATGATTTTGCTTTTTGTAACCCATTTATTTTAATGCCAAGCATTAATAGTTCATTTCACAAGTATTTTCTATGCTAAGCCTGACAATGACCTCTAAACTGGCAGAACTAGAAAGATCACCTCCCTTTTACAGATGAATAATGGCCACTTGGCTAGTTATGGACAGGATTTGGTCAAGGGCTATAGCCTCTAATTCTAGCTCCAGGGTCTTACATTTGCAATGTACAAGAAAAACAGTGGTCTGTGCATTGGAAAGGCGTTTGTCTTGTATGGCGTGTATATTACTGAAAATAAACCTTTCTGTGTGCAAATGATTTTTCTGTTCACAAATGTATTTTCCCACCTATTCCCCAAAGCTCAATGACCATTTGTACATGTAAGGGCAGTAGGCAGGTTTTAAGAGCCATCCGGCATGTTTAAGCATCCATTATATTGCTGGCAGTGTGCCAGCATACTGAAGCCTAAGGCCTATGTACAGATCCCTGTTGTTTGATGTCAGGGAATGGCATTCTGGCATGGTCTTTTTCATCTGGCCACATGTAGTGTGGAACATAGAAAATAGATCAGGTAAAACCATAGCCTCAGCCATATTTCATGGACCTCTAAACTTCCATTCCATTTCTTCTCATATCCAGAACATGGACACAGTACTGGGAATTGAGCTAATCACACCATGGAAATTTTACCTTTGAGCCATCCACAATCTCTACAAAGCACCATGCTTGAGTTTTATCTGGTATTCTCTGAAGAGATGCCTGATTTATAACAGGGGACAGAGATAAATCAAGGTAACAATATTTGTTAATTACTTTCATATGTTGGTCTCAATTAGTGTTCCTAAACCTTGGCACTATTGACATTTTGGGCCAGATAATTATTTGTTGGCAGAGTGGAGGTACTGCTTTGAGCTCTGAAGCATGTTTAGCCACATGCTGGACTCTACCCACTAGATGCCAGTAGCAACCTTCTTACTTGTTTCAGACAGAGGTAAGATGGGGACAGAGAGTGGATAAATGGTAAAAACTCAAGAGTGGATTATTCTTCTATAAGAAGAAGAATGGTCTAAATGTATAAAATTGGATAATAATAAAACATGACATCAAAACTCATGGGATGCAATAAAAGCAGTGTTTTGATTCTAATTTGTATGTTTAAATCTTTATATTAGAGGAGAGGAAACCTTAAAATTAGAGTTAAATGGCCTATCTTAAGAAGCTAAAGGAAAGCAATAGAATTGTCCCCAAACTACATAGAAGAAATTAAATACTTAAAAAAAAAGAGTGGAAATTAACAAAACAGAAAAGAAAACAAAAATAATGAAGTTCAATAAAGCTGAAAGTTTGGTCTTTTTTTAAGTGTTTTTTTAGTTTATTTATTTATTTATTTAGAGGGGGGTGAGGGGAAGGACAGAAAGAGAGGGAGAGAGAGAGAATCCCAAGGACTGACAGTGCAGAGCTGGACACAGGGCTCGAACTCACGGATCGTGAGATCATGGCCTGAGCCAAAATCATCTCAGAGCTCTTGTCGGACGCTTAACCAACTGAGCCACAGGTGCCCCAAAAGTTTGGTCTTTAAAAGGTGAACAAAATAGATAAAACTGTGGGAAGATTGATCAGCTAAAAAACGAACAAAAAAAAAAAAACAAAACAAAAAGATAAAAATGGTATGTAAGGAAAATTTTGGCATAAAATATAGATAGAACGGATTTTTATTTTTTTGATATAATTCATTGTCAAATTGGTTTCCATACAACACCCAGTAAGTACCCTCCTCCCTACCCATCACCCACTTTCCCCTCTCCCCCACCCCCCATCTACCCTTAGTTTGTTCTCAGTCCTTAAGAGTCTCTGATGGTTTGCTTCCCTCCCTCTCTGTAACTTTATTTCCCCCCCTTCCCCTCCCCCATGGTCTTCTGTTAAGTTTCTCAAGATCTACATATGAGTGAAAACATATGGTATCTGTCTTTATCTGCCTGGCTTATTTCAGTTAGCAAAATACCCTCCAGTTCCATCCAGGTTGCTGCAAATGGCAACAAAATAAAATTATTTTAATTATCTGTTGCCATGATACAAACTACTACTGAGGAACAACAATTGTTTACTATTTCTCATGACTCTGGGGCTGAATGAGCTCAGTTCTTTTGTCTCTCAGGGTATTGACTGGGAGAAAATATTCACAATCATACAAGGGACAAAGGATCAGTCTCAAGAACCTGTAAATAACTCCCACAAACTGGTACACATAAACAACCTCATAGAAAATTGGGTAATAAAATTTTTTTAATAAAATTGGGTAAAAGAAGTAGACAGGAATTTTATATTAGAGAAAATGCAAATAGTCAATAAACATGAAAAAAAAATCAAAAGTGTAAGTGATCAAGAAATACAAATCAAGGGGCGCCTGGGTGGTTCAGTTGGTTAAACGTCCGACTTCAGTTCAGGTCATGATCTCACAGTCTGTGGGTTCGAGCCCCGCGTCGGCTCTGTGCTGACAGCTCAGAGCCTGGAGTCTGCTTCAGATTCTGTGTCTCCCTCTCTCTCTGCCCCTCCCATGCTCATGCTCTGTCTCTCTCTGTCTCAAAAATAAATAAAAACTTAAAAAAAATTTTTTAAATACAAATCAAAACCTCAACAAGATTTCCAATTTACACCACTATATTGGAAAACAATTTAAAATAATCTATGGCAATCCCAAGAAGTAGAAAGGATGTGAATCCACAGAATCTCTTGCACGTTGTGGAGGGGGTGGAGGTGTGGATGTAGGTGACACTAATTTGTACCGGCCACTTAGGGAAACCAAGTGGCTTTTTCTATTAAATGATGGACCTGTCAATCAAACTTGCCAATAAACTCACTCCCTCAGCTTTGTTGACAACCAAACATTCTATTAATAATCTTGTTAAATCGTGAGCCTTCTTAGTGGAATGCAGCCTGCTTCGTTTTGATTTTTTCCTTCGGTATTTCCTGTGGATGCGTCTGCCAGCTGCTGGTCTGCTTCACGTATCCTTGATGTAAAATCATGATCTCAGCCTTGGAAAATGGCTCATCCCCTTTTCCTGTAAGAATCATAAAAAGCAAATTCTTTGAACTGTTCTCTTAAGTTTCTGCAACTGATCAATCTTTACAAATGATCGGTATCAACCCTGTTACATCAAGACACTCATTATTCCTGTGCCCAGCTCCTCTCTTTCATGACCACGTAAAATCATCTTCCTAAAGTCTTTACTGTTGTAGACCATACATTGGGATTTTGTTTTATACAGCTATCCCTTTAAAGGTCCCTGCATGTGTATCGCATTTCATATTATTGCTTCTAATCTCACAGTAACCCCACAAAGCTGGGCAAAGCAAGAACCATCGTTTCCATGGTACAAGTGGGAAGTCACTTGCCTTGTGTCATACAGCTAGTAACTGACAGAATTAGGTCTCATAGCTAGATGGTCTGACTCCTGACTCAGGACATTTTATTTAGATTTTACTGCAAGTAGAAATAACTCTGGTGACTGAGGTTTGGGAAGGTGCACAATTTTAGTTTCTTGTCTCCTGATAGAAATAAAACATCTTCTACATGCAGGTCATTTATCTTCCTAAAACAGCAGTTTCCAACTCCGCTTCCCACAAACCTAGGAACAATAGTAGTTGGTTTTAAGGACTAGGGTAAATGAAGTGAGCCTTTCGTTATCTCAGAGTTCTGGTCTGCCACTGACCAATTCATCTCCACCAAGTATTTTTAGTATTCGGTATTTAGTTCCCGGCACTATTCCTAGGACATTAAGAAGGACGCTCACCTAAAAATGTTTTTTTCTTCTATGTCATGGAAATGGCTGTCTTGCTTGGTCTCATTCACTGGTGTCACAGTTTGTATTTTCCAAAATCGACCACAACAGTAGCTACAGTCCCCCTGACTCTCCAGAGACTTATCAGATTCTCCCTGTGAATCTCAGCAAGGGTTGTGATTGTTCTGATAAAGAGAGGATAGAAGAAGGGATGGTATGTAACTTCCTGGCTAAATCGTTAGAAGGATGTCATTTCTTCCTGGCTCTCTGCCTCTTTGAGGAAGCTCGCCCTGGGGGGAGCCAGCTACCATGCTAGAAGGAAAGAGAACACATGGAGGAAAAACTCAGCTCCCTCCTCCCCCAGCTGACAGCCAGCACAAACTGCCACACAGATGAATGAGCAAGCTTTCAGATGATTCTAGCCCCCAGACTTTGAGTCTTCTTTTAAAAGAAAAAAGTGTGGGGTTTTTTTTGAGAGAGAGAGAGGAAGAGAGAGAGAGAGAGACAGAGTGAGAGACAAAATCCCAAGCAGGCTCCCTGCTGTCAGCCCAGAACCTGATGCAGGGCTCAATGTCACAACTGTGAGACCATGACATGAGCCGACATCAAGAGTCAAATGCTTAACTCACTGAGCCAGCCGGGTGCCCCTGAATCTTCTAGCTGAGGCCCCAGACATCATGAAGCATCACAGTCTGAATTTCTGATCTACACAATTTATGAAGACAATAAGCAGTTGTTTCTACCATTAAGTTTGGGGGTAACTAGTTATGCTACTTTAGACTAAAAAAACTCTGCAAAGCACTCAAGGTACATTTTCAGTGCCTCCAAACTCTACATCAATTTAACTTCCTGATCAAAGCATTGTAAGGAGGTTATACGTCTGTAGAATCCTAGGAATTGAAGTAACTGAGCAATGGGTATATAACCCTCTGATCCAAACTGTTTCTAGATTTGGTGAGGCAGAGATGAAGCTGAAGAGATTCAATATCAGAGTGTTAGCAGAAAGCAGGATTTGCTGACGAAAAAAGGAAGCCATCATCCATGATGGGTGTAGTTCTCCAGAGTAGAAGCCAGACTTTCTGAAAAAGAACTGAGCAATGAAGAGACAGCCAGATATTTGCTGGAAGAAGACCTAATATTGGCTCTGGGAGGAAAAGAATAGTTTGTGGCCAGAGCCATCTCCTTCTGGTTAGGTCTTGGGAGACCTACCACTGCAAAGGGATTTTTGGAAGAGGCTGCCAGGTTATCCAACTTGCTAAGGGCTGGTTTCCCTGATGCATGACTTTAGGGGAGGGATGAGCTGCGGGGCTGTCATTCACTGAATGACTACAGATATTAGACTTGATATTTCTCATCATTTCTAGTTCATAACCCAGCAAGTTTTAATTATCCTCACTTTATAGATGAGGAAACAGAGGCTGAGAGATGAACTAACTTGCTCAAAGAGGCACCACTTGCCAGTGGTTTACCTGGCCTCAAACACTGGGCTGTTTGTACCTGTGAAAATCAATATAAGGAAACCTTGTTCAAAATTAAGTCAACAATGGGGTGCCTAGGTGGCTCAGTTGGTTAAGCGTCCAACTCATGGTTTTGGCTCAGGTCATGATCTCACAGTTCGTGAGTTCGAGCCCTGTGTTTGGCTTTGCACTGAGAGTGCGGAGCCTGCCTAGAATTCTCTCTCTCTCCCTCACTTTCTGCCCCTTTCCCACTCACACTGTCTCTGTCTCTCTCAAAATAAATAAATAAACTTAAAAAAAATAAAATGAAGTCAAGAGCACATGAAAAGATGCTCAACGCCACTCATCATCAGGAAAATGCAAACCAAAACCACAGTGAGATTTCACCTCACACCTGTCAGAATGGCTAAAATCAACAACACAAGAAACAACTGATGTTGTTAAGGATGTGGAGAAAAAGGAATCCTCCTGCACTGTTGGTGGGAATGCAAACTGCTCCAGCCACTGTGAAAAACACTATGGAATTTCCTCAAAAAGTTAAAAATAGAACTACCTCATGATCCAATAGTTGCACTACTGGGTATTTACCCCCAAAATACTAATTCAAAGGGATACATGCATGCTTTTGTTTATAGCAGTATTATTTACAATAGCCAAGATATGGAAGCCGCCCAAGTGTCCATTGACAGATGAATGGGTAAAGAAGATGTGGTATGTATATATAATGGAATATAATTCAGCCATAAAAAAGAATGAAATGTTGCCATTTGCAACAACATGGATGGAGCGAGAGAATATAATGCTAAGTGAAATAAGGCAATCAGAGAAAGACAAATTCATATGATTTCGTTCATATATGGAATTTAAGAAACAAACAAAAAATGAGCAAAGGAAAAAAAAGAAAGACACAAACCAAGAAATAGACTCAACTGTAGAGAACAAATTGATGGTTACCTGAGGTGGGGGAATAGGTGAACTAGGTGATGGGGCTTAAGGAGTGCACTTGTCCTGATGAACAATAGGTGATGTCTGGAATTGTTGAATTGCTATATTGTATGCTTCAAATTAATATAACGCTGTATGTTAACTATCTGGAATTATAATTAAGTAAGGTTAGGTAAGGTAAGGTAAAGTAAAGTAGAGTAAAGTAAAGTAAAGTAAAGTAAAGTAAAGTAAAGTAAAGTAAAATCAAGTCAGGAGGCCATAGAGGGGAGTTCTACCACTTTTCATCAATTGCAAACCCCATAAGGGAAGAGACATATCTTGCAAGTACCTTGCAAATCCATACTTTAGCTACTTTACTACCCCAGCAGGAGGAAGAAAGGTTTTCCTACCCCCCACAGCAACAGTCCAGCCAATGAGAGACCATCACGGTTCAGCCAATGAAAAGCCACTGTACTTAAAGCTCCCAGTTTGCTCTAATGTTTGCCTTTTTGTTTACAACAGCCCTCCCAACTTCCCTCTTTCTTCTCAGGACTTGGCTATGGTTTTGCCCTAGCTTACTTGTCCCAAATTACAATTCTGCTATATCTGAATAGACTCATTTTTGCTGGTAAGATAACTGACAGTATTTTTTTAAGTTTATTTATGTATTTTGAGACAGACAGAGACAGCACAAGTTGGGGAGGGGAAGAAAGAGGAGACAGAGAATCCCAAGAAGGCCCCACGTTGCTAGCATGGACCCCAACACAGGGCTCGAACTCACAACCAGGGAGATCATGACCTGAGCCACAACCAAAAGTCAGAAGCTTAACCGACTGAACTTCCTCTAACAGTTTTATTTTTAAGGTTAACGTGCCAAACTCACTGTGTGCCTATACTCTCTCCCCACCAGGCTGGGGAGAGAACATGGCCTACGAAGCCTTGAACATGAAAACAAATTGCTTGGTACTTTCACACATTGCCATGGAGTTACATCTAGATATTTATTTCAACAAACAAGAGTTGCTTAGTATTTACTTTGTGTTAAGTGCTGTGTCAGGTCCTGGAACTACAGAAGTGAACAAGACATTCCAGGTCCTCACCCTCACTGTGCTTCTAATGGAATACAAACAGGCGATGAAATGTATACACCAGAAGTAGGATTGATGAGTCTTTGCCATGAAGGATATAGGAAGAATGGGTTGAGAGGTCTATACGTATGCAAGATTGTGTCTGGCCAACCCAGTCAGGAAGGGAAAGAGAAAAATTCCATATGGAACTCATGAATCAATTTACAATGTAGGACAGAAGGAGTGATATTGAAAGAAGAATTCAGGCACAACAGGAACTCTCCAACAATGTATATGCCAAAGACAATGAAAGATAGTTGGAATATATTAAGTAATTTTCCCAAAAGCCTACAGAACACTAATGATGTGAATACTCATCTACCTGTTTTAAATCCTCATGGCCCAGCCTCTCCTGTCTTCTTCTGTAGTGGAGAAACTATGGATGAACATAGGAGAGATGCATAGATGGGTTCTCGTTATGTGGGCATGTGATAGCCTGCCTGGCCAGACACAGAAAATTGATGATGCCTTGAAAATGCAGATCACAAAATGGCTAGGAAAAGGGATACAAGGAAAAGGGATGAAGGTACACCCAAATCTCTGGGGATTGCAAGAGGGATCTCAGTGTAACTAAAACAGAATAGAAAATACTTAAGCATCCAGATAAACCACTCTGAACTTGATTTTTAACAAGGAGGAGGATCTGGTGGGCAAAGTTAATGATGATAAACGTGCTACAGAAGGACTATCTTAAAATATGTGATAACCAGTCAAGGAAATGTGTGCCTGACTGAAACTACATTCTACAGAGCAGAAAGATAATTGCCATGTTTAGAGGAAAAGGAACGTGATTTCCTGGCACAAGGCACTGAAATAGAGAGCAGAGCTAATAAGGGTAAGGAAGTGCTCAGAAATGCTATTCTGATTGTGCAGTCACAGATGCTTCCTATGCAGGAAAAGTGCAGAGAGCCAAAGTGAACATAACGTAAAATGTGGAGACACTCTCTAAAAGAACTTCCCAAGGATGGGATGGACCACCCTGGGTTTATGAATGTTTTATTACCAGACATTCAAGCATGGGAACTGACAACCACTTGGCAGCAAGTTTATCAGGATTCCTTCCATGCCGAAGATTCTTTGAGGTCCCTAAACACTCTCTGCCTTGCCCTATCATTATTTAATTGATTGCTCACTAACATGTTGTCCTTCTCTGAGGTCCACAATGCTTTAAAGAAAACACGCTCTGTGATAATAGGCATTCCCTTGGAGGCTGTTTTCCGAAAGGCATTCAGGGTAGAATTCGTAGCCTTGACAAAGCTAGCTATCAGGGACCTGCCTTGAGCCTTGCAGTCTCTAAGACCTGGACTTGTTTACATCCTATGAGTGAAGCCACCTCTTGGAGCAGACTCATGTTAGCAAAGCCCATAAAGCAAGGACGCCTATTTATGAACTTACAGAGAATTAACTGTAACAGGAATTTCTCAACCACCCCATGAGCAAGGAATCAGTACAGAAATTAAAGGAACTAAATGTCAGATGGCATTTGATGCCTCCATCAAATTTTTATAAAATTTTTACAATTTTTACAAAATTCACAGTCCCAGACGAACTCTCCATCTCCCTTTGAACAGTGCTTGGTGGCACGCTGCCAATGTTTGCTTCAGTGCTTGTCCTAACCCTTGAGTTTCCATGGTTCACCAACACCCTCAGTTAGGCTTCATATTTCTTACATCTTCAGTCAGATCTGAATCAATTGCCCAGACTTTGAAGATATCCTTCTTTTTAAAAAAATTCTTAATGTTTATTTATTTTTGAGAGAGAGCAAGAGAGAGAGAGAGCACACAAGCAGGGGAGGAGCAGAGAGAGAGGGAGACACAGAATCCAAAGCAGGCTCCAGGCTCCGAGCAGTCAGCACAGAGCACAACACAAGGCTCAAACTCACGAACTGTGAGATCATGACCTGAGCCAAAGTCAGAGGCTTAACCAACTGAGCCACCCAGGTGCCCCAAAGATATCCTTCTTTTTAAGATGACTTCACATAACAATGTAGATTCTGAGGCTCGGTGGTATGGCTTTGTAAGTCCTTGTTCATTCATCTTCATTTATATCACTGTATTGTAAGCATCCAAGATGACATTTCTATTGGCTGTTTAAGATATGTCTAATTGTATTTCAGTATGACTTTGGATTTATCTGCCTTTCTCTTCTCTACCAATTGGGAAAAAAAGAATCCTCAGTGATGTACAGTTATCATTAAAATGTTGCATTGACTCTTATTTTTGTGTGTCTTTGTTCATTGGGTTATAATCTAGCATGACCAGCTTGCTATGAGTGACACACCCATCATATTCCTTCCTTCCCTCCTGTGAGTTACACCAGTGCTCACACTATAGTTCATTTACTCTTCTTGCGATTTAGATAGAACATGAAAGCCAATCCCTAAGTGAGGCGCTCTAGTGCAATGTAATACTGTTTAAGAAAGAACAGGGGTTTATTTCAGAAAAACAGTCTCAGTCTTTGCTCCGTTCAAAGGAGGGGAAAGCTTGGCTCTTTCATCACTGAAAACCTTCTCCTTGGGATCTCTCCCTAATGGAATCATGGTTCAGAAATTGTACCTTAAGATTTTTTATGTGTTATGTGCTTGAAATTACAAAGAATGTTAGATCTGAAGCCCAAACTCTGAAATAGGTTTAATTTAAGGAGAACAAGAGAACTTGTAGAAACAACACGAAAGAAGCGATTTCAAAGCCAAATTTGTCACAAAAGAAATAGGAAATCTTATAGGCTTGGAGGTAACTTACATAGAAAATACAAGATTAAGAATCAGAAATAGGGGTGCCTGGGTGGCTCAGTCGGTTAAGCGTCCAACTTCGTCTCAGGTCGTGATCTCAAGGTCCGTGAGTTTGAGCCCTGCGTCGGACTCTGGGCTGACAGCTCAGAGCCTGGAGCCTGCTTCCGATTCTGTGTCTCCCCCTCTCTCTGCCCCTCCCCTGCTCATGCTCTGTCTTTCTCTGTCTCAAAAATAAATAAAAACACTAAAAAAAAAAACCTTAAAAATAAGAATCAGAAATAAAATCAAATGATTCCCACTTCAATAAACAAATATAAACATTAATCTATGAAAATAAAGGGTATTCTTCAAAGAGAAAATACAGATTATTAAGAATCGTTAGTTGAAATTGATCAGAGAAATATTCACAATATTTTAGGCTTTATGTCGCCCCAGCTCAGGTGGTTAGAATCTTTTGCAAATGATGACAAAATCTACCGTCCCAATGAGGTTCCAGCTCAGTATTTTAATATTTCTCTAAAAGCCATTTCTTAGGGGATCCTGGGTGGCTCAGTCTGTTAAGCATCTGACTCTTGACTTCAGGTCAGATCATTGTCTCGCAGTCATGAGATTGAGCCCCACACTGGGCACTGGGGATGGAGCCTGCTTGAGATTCTCTCTCCCTGTCTCTCTCTGCCCCTCTCCCATTTGAAATAAATAAATAAATAAATAAATATTATAAAGACATTGACATTTAGAATGGATGAAAACAGTGACCAAAATAATAAAAGTAAATTAAAATAAAAATTAAAAAATAAAAGCCATATCTTCAAGGCTGATTGTTCAGGCCCTAGCAAGTGTAATTGCTCAACATTTCCACAAAACAGTGTTTTCCTCAATTGCTTCACTATTCTTATTTCTGTTTTCCTTTCTCTTATCATAACTTTGAGCAGTCTTCCTAGCTATAGTTGGACTTTTCTGATTAATTTCCTAATCATCTCTACTTATATTAAAAATTCCAACTGATATTAGCCCTGAGTAATCAATTTATTTGTTTATTTAAATTCCAGTGTAGTTAACATACAGTGTTATATTCATTTCAGGTGTACATTATAGTGATTCAACACTTCCATATCTCAGTGCTCATCAAGATAAGTGTACTCTTTTTTAAATTTTTAATGTTTTATTTATTTTCGAACATGAAATTTATTGTCAAATTAGTTTCCATACAACACCCAGTGCTCATCCCAACAGGTGCTCTTAATCCCTTTCACCTATTCACCCATTTCCCCACCCACCTACCCTCTGGTAACCATCTGTTTGTTCTGTATAGTTAAGAGACTGTTTTTTTGGTCTGTCTCTTTTTGAACTCTGAGTTCTTTATTTTTTATTTATTTAAATTCAAGTTAGTTAGCATACGATGTAATATTGGTTTCAGAAGTAGAACCCGGTGATTCATCACTTACATAAAATACCCAGTGCTTATTCCAACAGGTGCCCTTCTTAATGCCTATCACCCATTTAGCTGAACCCCTTATGCACCTCCCCTCCAGCAACCCTCAGTTTGCTTTCTATATTTAAAAGTCTCATATGGTTTGCCTCCCTCTCTGTTTTCACCTTATGTTTCCTTCCCTTCACCTATGTTCATCTGTTGTGTTTCTTAAATTCCACATATGAATGAAATCATATGATATTTGTCTTTCTCTGACTGAATATAAATCTAAAAAGCCTAAATTGTACAGTGAGAACTCAATAGGAAAAGCCTGCAGGCTTCACTTACCCTTTATTCCCTCTGTGTTAGCAGGGGTCGTGGCTCCTCCCCTGGCCAGAAAACCTTCAGGGCCTCTTTCTAAACCAAAGCATTCTTCATCCAAGATAAGGGCCTAATAAAAACTAAGCAAGTGGTGCTGGGAAAACTGGACAGCAACATGCAGAAGAATGAACATGGACCACTTTTTTACACCATACACAAAAATAAACTCAAAATGGATGAAAGACCTAAATGTAAGACAGGAAGCCATCAAAATCCTCGAGGAGAAATCAGGCAAAAACCTCTTTGATCTTGGCTACAGCAACTTCTTACTCAACAATCTCCGGAGGCAAGGGAAACAAAGCAAAAATGAACTACTGGGACCTCATCAAAATAAGCTTCTGCACAATGAAGGAAACAGTAAGACTAAAAGGCAACCCACAGAATGGGAGAAGATATTTGCAAACGACATATCAGATAAAGGGTTAGTATCCAAAATCTATAAAGAACTTATCAAACTCAACACCCCCAAAACAAATAATCCAGTGAAGAAATGGACAACAGACATGGATAGACACTTCTCCAAAGAAGACATCCAGTTGGCCAACCAACACATGAAAAAATGCTCAACATCACTCATCATCAGGGAAATACAAATCAAAACCACCATGAGATACCACCTCACACCTGTCAGAATGGCTAATATTAACAACTCAGGCAACGACAGATGTTGGCGAGGATGTGGAGAAAGAGGAACTCTTTTGCACTGCTGGTGGGAATGCAAGCTCGTGCAGCCACTCTGGAAAACAGTATAGAGATTCCTCAACAACTTAAAAATAGAATTACCCTATGACCCAGCAATTGTCCTACTAGGCATTTATCCCAGGGATACAGGTGTGCTGTTTCAAAGGGACATATGCATCCCAATGTTTATAGCAGCACTATCAACAATAGCCAAAGTATGGAAAGAGCCCAAACGTCCACCGATGTATGACTGGATAAAGAAGATGTGGTGTGTATATATACATATACATGTATACACACACACACACACACACACACACACACACACACTGGAGTATTACTTGCCAATCAAAAAGAATGAAATCTTGCCATTTGCAATTACGTAGATGGAACTGGAGGGTATTATGCTAAGTGAAATTAGGCAGAGAAAGACAAAAATCATATGACTTCACTCATATGAGGACTTTAACAGACAAAACGGATGAACATAAGGGAAGGGAAACAAAAATAATATAAAAACAGGGAGGGGGACAAAACAGAAGAGACTCATAAATATGGAGAACAGAGGGTTACTGGAGGGGTTGTGGGAGAGGGGATGGGCTAAATGGCTAAAGGTCATTAAGGAGTCTACTCCTGAAATCATTGTTGCACTATATGCTAACTAATTTGGATGTAAATTTTTAAAAAATTAAATTAAAAAAAAACCCTAAAACTAAACTCTTCAGCTTCATTCAGATTCTTGCTTGGAACAAAGATTAAGATGAAAAGGGATAAATTTCAGAAGATCCTCCACCTTCTTCAGGTTGATTCCAAACAAAGTCAACCCAGTTCTTCCAAAGCACTTCCCTGTAATTGTCCAATGGTGAGAAACATAGCAAAGCATAAATATACTTAATATATAATGAACACCTAAGTGAGACTTAAAAAAAAGAGTATTTTCGGGGCGCCTGGGTGGCGCAGTCGGTTGGGCGTCTGACTTCAGCCAGGTCACGATCTCGCGGTCCGTGAGTTCGAGCCCCGCGTCAGGCTCTGGGCTGATGGCTCGGAGCCTGGAGCCCGTTTCCGATTCTGTGTCTCCCTCTCTCTCTCTGCCCCTCCCCCGTTCATGCTCTGTCCCTCTCTGTCCCAAAAATAAAAAAAAATTAAAAAATAAAAAAACGTTGAAAAAAAAAAAGAGTATTTTCCCCCACACAAATAGTTGACTGTAAGAAGCAATAAGACTTCATTTAAGAGTCACTGGTAAAATTATAATTATGACATAGAAAGGAAGTCTTCTCAATATTACTTATGTACGCAAAGGATCACATTTGAACAGAATTGTGAGGAAAGAAAATTGCAAAGAGGAATTGATGGCCCCAAATGGATGTAGACTGTATAGAGAAAATTTAGTTTCTTCAAATGAGTTCTAGTTTCTTAACCTTAGACAATGTTACTTTTCAAATACCAACACAACTTCCAAGTGAGAACACCAAACCCTTATTGGTAATATTTGAAAATTTGAAAAATCATGGGGAATCTAAGGCATAAAGAGACTGGATGGGAATTAACATCAGAGACAATTTTCACCTAGTCTGAGTGTTGGAAATAAGAAACAGTCTCTCTCAGGAAGAATGAGCATTTGCAAAATATATACCAGGATTTGAATACAAGAACTGTTTTAGCTTGCTGATCATTAAAATAACTTACAATGTCTGTGAAGACTTTAACAAACAATCTATCTCTCTGCTATTGCACAATTAGCTATTATACAGGACATTTGTTGTTGTTGGTTGCTGTTGTTTGTTATAGCATTTATAGGGTTTTCTGTATTTCAAATTATTGAGTCTTCATTCTGTTTAGTGCCTGAGCTGCTGCTTTCTCTTTTCTTTAATCTGGCAAATATTAACTTCATTTATACAAACTTATTCTAAGAAAGGTATGCCTGGTGCATCCATGATAGTTGGACATCTTTGCATTGAGTGACTTCCTTCCCCCTCTTTTCCTGGTAGTTCAGTTCAATGGAGTTGATTCCTTTTCCCATGGTTTGAAATACTGTAAAAAAAAAAAAGGCTACTATGTTTATTCCTCTGGTGAAATACATTATGAGGGAAATAACAGGATTTGATTTAAGAAAACACATCCTAGTCTTCCTTGCCCTTGCTGAAAAGTTGGGCTTTATGGTCATTAGTGATAGTTTGGGTTTAGCTAATGAGTGTCATTAGAAATTGTTTATGCATAAAATTCTCCATCCCCATCCTCCACCCCTACTGACTGTCATAATAATTGGTCAATTCTCCATCTCTAATATGTCTTCCTTCCACACTTCTTTGTTGTGTTTATAATTTGTTTTCTATCCACTATGGTCATTTGATTTGTTTTCTTTGCAAGTAAGACATTTCCAAGTTTATCACCTAAAACTCTACTCATCTCGCATATCATTTTATGACCTAGATTATGTATAGTATGTCCTTCATAAGCCCTTATATTTAGAGGGTTTTTTACATTTTACAAAATTCTTTCACGTCTATTCCCACACTACTCAGGCAAGAGCCCAAATTTTAAGACATTGGACTAAGATTATGGACCCCATCCAGGGCTGCCTTAGAGTATAAGTAAGTGGCCCATCTAAAGAGCTGTTTGCTCAACTTATTTTGTTTGCAACAACTCTGGACTATTTATCATAAAATCTCTATCATTAAATATTTCTCCAGCTCCAGCTAGATTCAAGACATTGCTAAGAGTTTCTGAGAAATTGGATTCTCAGAGGAAACCTACTTCCAGATGTCATGGGACTACTGTTATGAGATCAACCCATTTATATGGGCAAACTGTGAGATTAACAAAAATGGTCTTTTATTTTTCTTCCATCTTTCAAACAGGAAAAACTACCAACCATCTGTAAAGGGAAAGAGAAACTCAAGATTTAGGGCATAATAAACATAAATCAGTAGTCTGTTTTAGGAGGCAGGATGTGGGTGCGATGGGATATTAGAGGACCAGGGATTTCCATTTTTTGTTCATACATTATTTTCCCCCCAAGCATGAGATATTTTTATAGTAAAAAAAAAAACAATGAAGATTGTAATGTTTCCTTCTGAACCAAATGAGAAAACCTGAAACAATGACAGAGAGAGGGATTTTAATTCCTTCTCATCTGAATAAGGAGAGCTACAACCCCCAAAAGAAGTTTGATTTGAAGTAAACTCCTCAGTGCGATTCTACTAATTTTTTTCCCAAAATACATTAGTATCCACCCCTCACTAAATAATGAACTGTCTACATGTTCTTATCTGGCAAGGAAAATCCAGGCTTATAAAAAGGGTCTATTTTCCTTAACTTGTGCTGGGACCTGGGAATGAAATAAGATCTGAGCTCTGCCTCTGGAATGTGGCCCAAAGAATGTGAGATTACACTAGAAAGACTCTTATTTGGTATCTGTCTTTACAGACAGGGGAATAATCAAATTGGAAAAATGACTAAACATTTATAAGGACAACTAGATTTTACAAGCACCAGCTTCTCTAGATAAATTCATGTCACTGTGTGCTGTGCATATCATGGCCCAGAGCACTTAGAGACTGGAAGTAAAACATATATTGGTATTTGAGGAGTCTTAGAGAACAAGCAATGCTGAATGTGTTGAGACAAGCAAATGCCATTCCATTTTCAGATTTCTGCAAATCTAACACCTATAAGTTTGATCTTGCCTCAGAAAAAGATCCTTTGTGAACCCCTAGAAAAAGACAGAACATAAGACCACTTAAACCAAGTTGTGTCAAAGAGCTAGATTATTGACCAATGAAAATGAATAGAACATGAATCTGGATTTCAGCAGGATAATTGAAAAGGACTCTCAACTTATGAAAAGAGTGCAGAAGCGTGGACTGATTTCAATGGCAAATGCCAAGATATGCTCATTTCCAATGACAGCTTCTTTCTTCATACATTTATAATAATCACTTGACCTCAGATGCAAGCTGAGACTCTGGATAAGAGATGTGCTAGAGAGGAAGTTGAGCAGACAGCTTGGGGCAGATCCACTGGATAGTCTGGATAGTATTTTCTGCAGATACTCAAAGCATGTGGAGTTTTCTAGGGAGGAGGCACTATGGTTAACTCAGACTTAAGTTAAAGAGCCATATATCTGAAGTCAATATCAAATGTGAACCTGAAGAACTCTCTCTTCCATGCAATTGAGGTAAAGACATCAGCATTCCTGGGATAGGAATATGAACTTAGCAACAGGCATGCCAAGGCAAGGAGCAGGGGATATCAATATAGGGACCAAGAAATCATTTGAGGAGTTACAGAAGTATCCCCTACAGGAGGACAGATGCCCCCTCACCTCACTTACTCATAAAATCCCAGAAAATTTTCTGGTCAGGGCTGAGATATCTAACTTAGAGAATAGTATTTGATGACCTCATCACACAGACATGATCCAGGGGAAATACAGACTATAGTCAAAAGAGCAGGATGATTTCTCCACATACTGGGCAGGTTAGAAAATAACTAGGTCTTGACTTAGGTTCTGATCATGCCCTTTTTAAAGGAATATTGGATAATTGAAAAGTGTTTTGAAGAGAGCAACTATCCTGGGAATGGAACTGGAATTCAAATTACATCATGAAGAATGGAGGTATCTGGTCATAATTATCCCAGAGAAAATATCTTTGGGAGAAAGGAATGCCCCAGTGTAACTGAATATGGAGATATCTGTCTGCAGAAATATCTGTATGCAGACATATCTTCTGTTGGCCTTGTAGAATCAAGGAACAAGACCAATCATGGGAGCTCTAAATGTTAATTTAGGCAAAAATAAGTGAAAGCTCACTCTTGGAGCCGCCCAGAGAAGCAGTGTTTCCTTGGGAGATGGTCAAACAAACATAGATTCAAATAAAAGTAATAGGAATGTCACAGAGTGATTGTGTAAATAAATGGCCAATTTATTGGCAAGATTCCTTAAGCTATAAGGATTTGATGAAGTCAATGATACTCAGGCGTCATTGTCCTGAATTTTGACCAGGGCACCAGTCAGATTAGAAAACCTACTTCTCACAGTGGCTTTGTCTCTAATGTCATTCTTCTCTTTCCTCCTTCAAAAAGTTTAGCTGCTTTGAAGTTCACGCCATCAGATTTACCACCATTACCCTACCTTTTGGATAAATTATATCTTTCCCTTTCACAAGGTCTGCAGATCTAGAACTGTACTTTGAAGCTGCACTTAAGGCATCATGCCTAAGGAGATTAGTCCACACTTGTGCCTGATTTCAGTGACGAGATTCTGGACTTTGAGCTTATGGTATAATAATATGAGATCTGGGAGGACCCTAGGAAGGAGTGAATGCATTTAGTACGTGAATCACTAGGGGGCTAAAAAGCAGAGTGCAGTAGGCAACCTTTAAGATGACTTCCAATTATCCCCACCTCCTGGTATTCATGCCTTTGTGTAATCCCTTTCACTTGAGTGTGGGCTGGATTTCCTGACTTGTCTCTAATGAATAGAGTACCATGAATGTGGTGGGATGTCATTTCCAAAATGAGGCTATAAAGGATGTGTGACTTTCATACCATGTGCTCGTTGTCTCCCTCTTGGACCACTTGCTCTGGGAGAATCCAGCTGTTAGGCCATGAGGACTATCAGCCAGTGTATGGAGAAGCCCATGTGGCAAGAAAATGATATCTCTGGCCAACAGCCACGTGAGTGGGCTTGGAAGTGTGTCCTTCCCTAGCCAAGCCCCAAAAGGACTGCAGCCCCAGCCAACACCTCAGCAACTGCCTCATAAGAGAATCTGAGCTAGACATGCCTAGCTAAGCCACACCTGGATTTCTAAATCACAGAAGCAGTGAGATAATCAATGTTTGTTGTTCTTTGCCACTAACTTTTGGAGTCATTTGTTATGCAGCAATAACTACTATAAAGAAACAGGTCATGTATCAAAATGCCATAAAACATTATTATTCTAAATTCTTAATAATTAGTCAATTTAATTCTTGATAAAAGTCATTCTTAAAAGCAATAGTGAAGGAGAAAAATAAATGGTGTGATTTTACATACTATATGTAAATTTTTAAATTTGTCTAAACTCTATGTATTGTCTAAATACTTCATAAATACTAGTCATTGTTTTATCTTTACATAAACAGTAACTCAAAGTGTACACAAGGTTATATCTGAGTAGGGACAAATGTAAATGTTTTGGAGCTGGAGAAGGGTACAAAAAGGACTTCAACTTTTTCAAAAATGTCTTATTTCAATTGTGGGTTTTTTTGGGGGAAGATCCAAAGTAGATATAAGAAAATGTCTGAGTGGTGGTTGTCTGTAATATTTTTCTCAAGACTTCCCTGTATTTTGCTCCCCTATCTGGGACATAAATAAAAATAAAGATTTAGTTATAAGCATGTTCAGGCTCTGCAGAACATTGTTTATAATAAGAGGTTCAGATGTTTTATGGACAAGTTCTAGCAAACCTAAAAGGATCTAATAAATGCTCAGTTATTTAAACTGTTGCCAAGTATAGGAAGAGATACACCTTTTCCCAAGACACCTTTTACACTTGCGGTGTTGAAAACGTGCAGTTTGCCTGTTGGCAGGTAGCCAGTGTAAAACACTTGCCAGTACAACAGAGAAATCCACAATTGGAAAGATAAAGAGAATAACACACATTTAACTGGGTCAAAAACTATTGCAAAATGAAATTTGAAATTCCAGCTATGTCAAGAATTCTGGTATTAGTAAGCAAATTGTTTAAGGAGATGTAATTTCTAAAATTACAGTGTAAGAAATATTGTTGACAATTCTGTCCAGGACTGAGGTAAGATGCATCACGCTTTCCAGAGCCTCCTGCTTCTTCTGGCATCACTGAAATCTCCATGGAAGATGTGGGAGAGAGGATTTAAATGGGCTATCCATTAAAATGTCATTTCTAGAAGACATTCCATCTATGGTAATTCTTTTGCAGTATCAAGGTCCCTCTCTTCTTCCTGTTTTTAATTTCCTTTTTGGACTTCAGTTGCAAATAACTGAGTTAATTATATTCCTTATGGCACATTATCATTTTTTGTCCTTGCAAGGCCTCGGTCCTATTTTTTCTTTACGTATTTATATACAAATTAATTTAACTCCTGTTCTCCTTATGCCCCATTATCTTCCTACAGGCAGCTATTTTATTCTGTTTGGAGTATATTCTCCACCAAAAAGCCTTCAAACTTCTTCCCCACTGCTGGCTCTCCTTGATCTCTAGCCTGCAGACCCATACTACAGATTTGGACATACCAGCCTCCAAAATCATGTGAGAAAATTCCTCTTATTACATCTCTTTATATCTATCCTACTGGTTCTGCTTCTCTGGAGAATCAGACCAAGAAAATACCTCATGGAAGGAATCACTGCTTGCTGCCTACCCACCCTCCTAGTAGTGGACACAGATTCCTTTAAAATCTATATGATCACAGAAATGTCACAGTGAGCATCTTCACATGTGTTCCCTCATGGACCTGTGTAGGAATGTTTTGAGTTTCAGACCTAAATCATTTCACAGACCCAGAGACTTTGATGAAAGGGGAAGCCAGATCCCCTCGGAGAAGGATTTTACATCATTGCCACAGATACACTCTGCAAACCTCCTTGTAATCTTTCTCCAAAAGAAAACCAGTCCAACCATTTTTCAAATGTTTAGATTTGATAATTACATACAAGGAATACTCACTCAGATGTTATCTTAGACTGTTATTAAAACTGTCTCTTAAAATGTCAAAGACATAAGCAAACAACAAAAAATTTCTAATTTTACATTTTATTGAATTGGCCATTAGGTGAATGATCATTAAAACCAGTTTTAAGTGAATTAACCCTTAGCTATTCTCGTTGCCCCAAACCTATGTTTATTTTAACCCGTGGCTTCCCTGGACCATTTCTGTCTTTGGCTTCCCAAGTCTGTTCACTGTGGGGAAACGAAGGCCACTCAACTCAAAAGAGCTTTTGGTGGTATAAAGGTTGGAAGCCAGGGGATTGTTTGCCCTTTCTCCCTTCCAGATTGAGCATCTATAATTGCAGACACCAGCCACCCTTGCAGACCAAGGGGAACCACTAACTTAGAGGACCCAAGGTCATCGTGTTCAAATGTGACCTGAAGGAAATCTATGAAGAGGTGTACTGAAAGGAATGAAAGCATTCTGAGAGTTTTATTCATTATGCTCCACCACTCACATTTTTATTAGCAGCAAAGGAGTCTTTTTAAAGACTTGGCTACATCAAAACAAAAGAGAGAGAGAGAGAAAAGAAATACTGGAGAGAAGTCTTTGCTGAGGTGAAATGAATTGACAACATGAGGAAATGTGAGCCATAGAGAGGACCATGCCTGCTGAAATGTCCTCCTTGGTAAAGAAAGATCTCTTAGTGGCTGAACAAGTCCACTCATCAGCGCCTGGAGAGAATGTGGGGCTGGACTCAGAATGAAGTTAGCCCACAGATAGCATTTGTGCTCAGCAGGAAGAGGGCACCATAGGGTGGCTATGCACTTGTACATAGTGGCAGACCTCAAAGCAGCTGTGAAGGGTGCTCCATCAGTGAAGCGCTGCCTTACAGACGTTGGACTCATGGCTGGGTTGGCAGGAAGTTGGCGAGCAGGTGCTGGCTTTGCAGACACTTGGGGCAGTTGGTTGGAGACCATTGCAGCCACCGCCGGATGATTTGCCTAAACCTGTTACACAGCAAGCTGGTTGGCAGGAAGGGGGTGTGCAGCCACCTTGGTTGCAGGAAGTGGATCCATCCCAAGTTGGTTGGTTGGAAAGCACGGTGCCACAGGAAACTGGTTTACAAGGGTTCTTTACAGAACATGGGGGCTGGCAGTTAGCCACTGGCTGGCAGATGAAAGATATGGAAGGAGCTGGTTGGCAGCAAAGCGACCAGCCAGGGGACAATGCGTAGCATGTAGGATTGCAAGAACTGAACACACAAGTTGATGGCTGGCAGGGAACAGGCATGCAGGGAACCGATGGGCAAGTCTTGAAAATGTAGCAGATGGGTTGGTAATAAGTTAATTTGCAGGTCTGATCTTCACCATTGATGTGTTGACATGAACCTGGTTGACAGCAAGTTAGCTGACATGGACTCGCTGCACAGATGGTTGGTGGGCAAGAATTTTCAGCACAGGAATTTACCTCAGAGCAGGATGGCTGTTGGGACCTAGCATCACAGGAGACCAATTGGCCACAAGCTGATCTGGACACAAGGACAGGTTCTTGGCAGGAGCTTTGCTGGTCGAGGATGGCTTCACAGCAATTTGCCTGACAACTGGTGGGTTCCAAGCAGGAGGGTTCCAAATAAGGAGACTGACCAGTTCCAGATTCATAGCAGGCTGTGCGGGAGCAAATGGGTTGGCAGGCAAAACCAACACAAGAAGTTGCCGGAAGGCAGGTAGGTTGGCAGCAAGCAGGTTCACAGCCACTTGGTGCACTGCTGGATGGCTGACAGTTTTCTTGGCAGGTGACCAGCTGCCAAGTTCTGCTCCGGCAGGAACTAGGCAAACAGATACCATTTTGGAAACGGCCACCATTTGAGCATGTGAAGGTAGGCCCAGCTGGAATGGCCGTGGTGGTTCTGGGGCAGCAGCTGTCCACCATGGTGCTGATGTGAAGCTCGCTAGGGAGTTGCAAACTCAGTATACCTGGGTGTGAAAGATATCTCTTATAGGGGCTTTTATAGCTCTTCAGGGGTGTTGGTATGACTTAGAGCATCTTTCCTTGTTATTGTTTCTACTCATTTGTATACAAACATCTGATTAGTAGGCTTCAGGAGCCTGGAAGATGTCCCCAGTTTAAAAACTTGTCTGTTGAGTTGAGAGTTTTCTTTGCCGAGTTTGGATTCGTTGATGCTGCTCCTGCTCTGGAATGAGCTGTCTTTTTTACAGGTTGCTCTCCAGCCTCCCTGATGTGGGCCTTTCCCTGTGCTAACCTCTCATCAGAAGGCCTCAGCCCAGCCAAAGCAACCTGCTCTTCCACCAGGAATGCAGTTCTGCACCATTTAGACAATCAGGAAATGAAGCCTTGACCCAATTGAAAGAGGGCAATGTCTGAGATGGTGAGCCAGGCAGTACATCCCAAGGACACTTCAGTGTCTCCACCTCTTTCTAAAACCTTCCCATTTGGCTTTCCTGAAACCCAACTTTATTAGTAAACTAATAATACTAATACTAATACTAATACTAATACTAATGGCTTCCATTCCATTTATAGCATACTTACTATATACCAAGCCCTTGACTGCATTTTTCATTGAATCTTCGCAATGGTCCTCATTAGTAGCTGCAATTCTCACTGCTATCTTAGAGGTAGCAAAACTAACTCAGAGAGTTTAAATCCTATTTCTCCAAATTATGCAAGTAATAAGAGGTTGAAACAAGATCCAAACCTAGTTGGGACTGACCCCCAAACCTCAGATTGTAATCACCTATTAGACCTCCTGACTTTGGAGTGGAGGAGAAAGACTGTGATATAGTGATTGAAGACTGACCTTAGTAAACAGTGCACTAGCTAGTGGGCAGGTGGCCAGGCCCCTTGCTGGGGACCATTTGCCCGTTAGTGACTAGAGTCATCAACTAGATTAAACTGGTATGAATACTTACCTCCACTTATCCATACACCCAAATACATTCTTTTAATTTGGAAATTTTAATAACTGCAAAGTATTTTCCCAAGGATTAAATCAGCCTCTTCCAAGAGGGACTTATGAGGTGCTGGTTGTACTGATTCTTCCCGTCTTTTTCTAGATTTGTCAAGGCTCTGCATTACTGGCCAACTTCAGCAACCCACATCATTCCCTGTCCTGACCTGGTTCACACCAGAAATTCATGACAGAATAGAAAGATCATGGCCTTGGGATCCCAATAGGGTAGAGTCTCATTTCTGGGCTCTGCTACTAACGCTTTCCACAGGACAAGATGACTCATTACCCAAGGGTGCAAAGTACCAAGAGTTTACCAACTAACTGCATTGCTGTTGTTCAAGTTATTTTTACTCTTTTTTTAGTCTATTTATTATTTATTTTGAGAGAGCAAGTGGGGGAGGGGAAGAGAGAGAGGGAGAGAGAAAATCCCAAGCAGGCTCCCCACTATCAGCACAGAGGCTGACACAGGGCTCAAATTCATGAACCATGAGATCATGATCTGGGAAATCCTCACCCTTGTCATTAAAATGCCTTTTTTTTTTTAACCATTGCTTTTTGTGTTACTGCCCCGATCACTCCTTTTGCCATCCAACTCATCACTAATCATTTTGGCACTTTGCAAACTGCAAAGATCACTGCACTGTTTTATTCCTGAAGGTCTACATCCCAAAGCTCTCCATCTTTCAGGAGAAATACTTCTGGTCTTACCAAATAGATCAGATAATGGGAACATGAATATATTTGAGAAGCCATGTCAACTTCGCTCTGAAAAAGGTACCAATGTCCTGTGCTCATTCATACCACTTTTATTGTTTTTAAAGTAATCGATTTTAACATCCATCTTTCTCTGATTCTGCTCTTGCCTTTTTTTCTCCTAAAGAAACTTCTCAATAGGTTGGTACAAGGTACAAACTTTCAGCTATAAGATGAATAAGGTCTGAGGATCTAATATATAACATAGTGACTCTAGTTAATAACACTGTATTACATAATCGAAATTTATTAAGAGAACTTAAATGTTCTCACATCCCCAGAAATATGAGGTGATGGATGTGTTAGTTGATTAGATAGGAGGATTCTTTTCACAATATATGTGTGTATCAAATCATCACAATGTACACTTTAAATATCTTGCAATTTTGTCAGTTATACCTCAATAAAGATGAAAAAAAGGTATCTCTCAATAGGGAGACCTTTCACTTTGCTATGGCAAGGCACTAAAGACATCGAATGTATCACCAAGGGCTGTTGTGATCACACCAAGAGACATGGTGATGTATAAAAAACACAAACTTTGGACTGAACCGTATGTTCTGTATGTTATTTGTATGTTACATGCATTTATGCTGTATGTTACTCTTGTATGTTACTTTCTAGCTGTGACTGTCCTGGATTTTGTGTTTAGCATTCCCCTGTGAATATACATAAGGTATATATGTGTAAGTGTGTATACATGTGCATATGTATACATGTGTGTATACTCATACATGTGTGTGTGCATGTATGTGTGTGTGTTGTTTTTCAGCTTTAAATATATATGTGGTCTGGAGGCTTGTTTGTATCAACTCTACACTGGTCAGGTTCACCCCTGTTTTACATATGGCCATTGTCTAGTTCTCATTGCAGCATAGTATTTATTGAGTGACTACACCACAATGTTCTTGTCTCTGTTGATGGGCCCTTGGATTGTTTGTCACTCATATTCTTCATCTTGTAAAATAGAGAGAAAAGCATCTTATTTCACAGAACTGCTATGATTTGCATGAAACACTGGGTCTGTGCTTGGGACAGAGATTTTAAAGCCCTGGCCAACTCCTCTCTTGACTCTGGAAGGAGATGGAGATAAATCTCAATAGGCTGATGAGACTGTACCCCCGACAGCAACATGCAGGATAAGTTCCACCTTTGAGATTCTCCCTCTGCTGCTGTCTCACCCATAAGTTCTCAAACAGGGTTGATTTTTGCCCCTCATCCCCAGGGGTGTTTGCCAATGTCTGGAGACATTTTTGGTTGCCACACTCAGGGGATGCTACCAGCATTTAGTTGGTGGAGTCCAGAGATGCTGCTTAATATCTTACAATGTTAAAGAATGATGCCCACAAGGAAGAATTATTTAGCCCAAAATATCAATAGCACTGAAGTTCAGAAACCCTGCTCTACCCCCTCTTGTGCTTAGGTTAGCCCAAGATGCACCTTGAGGACTAGACATAGCCCCTCATTCTGTGCCCTAAGAGACTACTCCGAAGAGACTCTGTCCTTAGGATTGTAAGAGGCTGTGTATGAAGTTTACACAAGGATTGTGCCTTACAGAGACTAGGAGAATATAAATAAAGCTCTTGCACAAAAAAAAAAAATCCAGGTTGTCTTTCTTATTGTACATGTGACCTCCCACTTATTTTCATTCCACTGTGAACCCCAAAGTCAACTGGCTTGCTCCCCAGTTTCCCTATATCCAAGTCCATGCCCCTCCATTCATTTCTCTACACCAAGGCCAGAGGGACATTCCAAAACCAAGTGTTCTTCATGTCACTGCTCTACATATGGCCTCCCAGTGCCTTCATGTCAACCATGCACCAAACGAAAATGCCTCTGTATAGATTACAAGGCCCAATGGGTTCAGGTCACTACTGTCTACTTAACTGACCTTAGAGCTCACCATGCCCCTAAACACACCTCTGCCCAAGCCTCACTAACGAACAGTGTGCTCACAAGCCCCATTCGTGTATATGTTTCCTCTGCCTGAAAAGCTCTTCCTTTCTGATTTTGACCTGGTCCATTCTTATTTGTGCTGAAAGACCCAGCTTCAATTTCACATTCCCCAAGAATTCTTTCCTATCTCTCCCCGTACCCTGCTGAGTTCAGACTGCCCTGTGCTTGCCTCTGTCCCAGTACTTAGCACAACAGAACGCAGTAATTGTCTCTCTGCCTATCTGTCTCTCCCCATCCCCACTCCAACAGTGAGCTCCCTTAGAGCAAAGGCTGACTTCTCAGTCCTACGGCCTACCACAGTCCCCAGCCAACAGCTGTCTAATGAAGCGTGTTGGAAGGATGGATGGATGAGTGGATGAAGTTGCTGTCAAAATAAGTTAGCTGATGAGAATATGAATATTAACAACAGCACAATGAGAATAACATGCCACTTCAACTTAGCCACTTTATTGGACAGTGAAATATCTTTTTCTCATGGAAGAAGTCCCCAAGGAACATGAGCACACCCAGCAAGGGAACACAGGCATGAGGACAGAAAAAAACCTAACGCTGGGAAAGAGACTCCAGATGATGTGGCGAAGCAGCTCTTCTCAGCTTGATGGCAGCAGCAGGCAGGAGCTCAGGATGATCCCCCTCTCAGTGCCCAGGGGGCCTGCATTTGGACCATTAGGATACTGAAATTTCTGGTGAGTTTTTCGAAGTGTAAGAAGATGGTGAGTGATGGTGAAGAAAGATTCTAAGTCGTTGTGAGCTTTGGGGAGGGCAGTCGAGGTTTCTCTCCAGCTGGAGGTTTGCTTTGCAGGAATTGGTGGGCTGAGGCCAGATCAGCGGTCGGCAGGCTTGGTGGCAGTAGGCGGGGTGGCTTCAGCCTCACGGGTGGTTGGGCTGGTGGGTTTGGCCTCAGTGGGCTGGCAGGGACTGGAATCTGAGACCTCAGCCTTGCAGGTCGTTGAGTCAGTGCAATCTGGTTGGCTGGAAGTGGACTTTTTGCAATCTCGTTTACAGGAGTCAGCACAAGGCAGGCGGGAGCAGACCGGACGGTAAGACAGTGAAGTGACACAGGCTGGTCGGCGCAGGATGGAGTGGCATGGGCGGTAGCAGGCAGGGCGATAGGAGATGGATGTCACATACGGCTGCCTGTAAGTAATGTGTCCAGAGCAGATTGGGCGACAGATTGGACGACAGATTGGGCGGTAAGGAACCGAAGGAGAGCAAGTCTGTTTGCAGGAGCTGGGTATGTAGAAAGTCCTAGAGCAAGTTGGCCGGCAGATGGCAGATGCAGAAGACCCTGGGCGGCAGCAGAGAGGTTGGCAGGAGGTAGATGGGCAGGAAACGGGCTCACAGCAGACGGACCGACAGTGCTTGACTACGTAGCAAGTAGGTTGGCATGGACTAGGTGCACAGATACTTGCTGAGCAGGGGCTGGGCTCAGAGCAGATGGGTTGGCAGATGCTGGAGACACAACAAGAGGGCTCTTGGCAAGTGCTCGAGACACAAGACGGCTCACAAGGGCTTGGGACACAGCAGACAGGGCGAAGGCACACAGGCTCACAGACCAGGGCCACACAGCGAGCTGGCTGGCAGTTGCTGGGCTCTGAGCAAGATGGCTCACAAGGACTGGAGTCACAGCAGATAGCCTGACAGCTATTAGCCACAGAGCAGACAGATGGACAGCAGCTAGGCGTGGGGCACACCGGCTGACAGACAGGCTCACAGACCACTGGTTGGCAGGAACTAGGCACAGTGCAGACAGCTGAACAGCAGCTGGGCTCACAGATGACTGGCTGGCAGCAGCTGGGCTCACAGATGATGGACTGGCAGGGAGTGGGTACACAGAGGACCGGCTGGCAGGAATGGGCCTCACAGCACACAGGCTGGGCACAGCTGCTCACAGGACAGGAAGGCTCACAAATGGTGGCCTCACA
>NC_064814.1:11134006-11182779 GCF_023721935.1 Panthera uncia
ACAGATGGTGGCCTCACAGCACACAGGCTGGGCACAGCTGCTCACAGAACAGGCGGGCTGACAGCACTGTGGACCACAGCTAGATGACCCACAGCTATCTTGGCAGGTCACCAGTTGCCATGTCTGGCTCCGGCAGGAACTGGGCAAGCAGACAGGCCCTCCACAGCTCACCTCAGTGGAGCAGAGAGAGACGCCTGGCACAGATGGGCATTTCCTAGAACAGCAGTTTCCAGACATGGTGGTGGTGCCTCTGCTCCTTGTGAGTGCTGAGAGGGGTGCTGCCTGACTTGGACAGCTCTCCCAAGCCCTCACTTTTATACCAACTCACTGGCATGTGCTGTTTGGAGACCCTGCGTCTTTTCCTCATTGCTGTTTGGGCCGGTTTTCAGAGGAACATCTTATTATGCCAAGGTTTGTTGATCTGGAAGTTGTTTATCTACCCATAAAGAAGCTGTTTGTTTATTGACTTGCTAAATTTGGAATCTTCGGCGCAACAGATCATCTTGGCACAAGCCTCATGGCCTTCAAACCGAATGATCTGTGTTTCTGAGTGGCAGGAACAGGGGAAGAAGAGAGGAACTTATAATTTATCCATCTTCTAGTCCTCTGTACCAAGCCATGGGGAGAGAGGGAGCCATTAGGGATGTCCACATGAATAGGACCTACTCACTCCTTCCCACATATCTCATTCTCCGGTGGGCAGACAAGCATGCAGGCAAACTCATTGCAGTGCCATGGTAAGGTCAACAATAGACATATAGGGATTAGTAGAGGAGAGCAGTGGTGAGCTCTGTGGGAGAAGGGATGTCTGGGCTGGATTTTAAATGACTATGCTTTGCAGAAATGGTCTTATTTAAAACCATCAACAATCCCCCAAGATAAGAACTTGTCTCTTCCCATTATAGGTAAAGAAAAGGAAAGGTGGTTGAAATTGGAAAGCTTAAGTCACTTGCTAAAGATCCCACTCAGCTTGCCCCCTAATCTAGGGATGCTCTCCTTCCTCCTCACCATTCTGTTTGGTCTGACAGTTCTCAAAAGACTTTGTCAAAGCTGCATGTCATAGGCTCAGCCAACTGTGCTGCCCTCCGTCCTGTTCTATGAACGGTCCTGTCCCAGACCACTGGCTCTACTTGTCTCCAGAAAGTACTTGATCTTGCCTCTATGCTTCTCCTCCCTGTTTTCCCCCCACCCACTTATACCTCAAGCATTCAGTGGCCCTCCAGACTCTCTCTTGCTTTTGGTGATTTAATAGCTCCTAAAAGAAAGACACTTCCAAAACCCAAAGGATAAAGAGGAAAGGCCAGAGATCTTTTGCAAAGACATTGTGAACAAAAGCAAAGAATACAGATGCTTTCTCAAAGTGTGTCAATGCTACTACCTGAGACAGACATAAGATGAGAAACAAACCCTAGGTTTCTTTTTTTTTTAATGTTTATTTATGTATTTTGAGAGAGAGAGAGAAAGAACAAGCAGGGAGGGGCAGAGAGAGAGGGAGAGAAAAAGAATCCCAAGTAGGGCTCGATCTCATGAACCGTGAGATCATGACCTGAGCCAAAATCAAGAGTTGTATGCTTAACTGACTAAGCCACCAAGCACCCCAAGAATCCTAGGTTTCTAAACACCAAGGCCTGACATCCTTGTTCAGTAAAGGCCCAGCCCCACAACACATTTTCAACATCAATGCAAAATCCAGCCTCTCCTTTAGAAAAGCTGAACCATCATGCCATCCATTCATCATCTCTCCCTTCATTCATTAATTTATGCAATTACTCAGTTTCTCTTTTATTCATCCATTCGATTCAGCCATCATCAGGCTCTGTGAGAGGGCTACAAAAAGAATGAGTTGCAATTCCTGCCTCAAGGAGTCCGAGTTTAGGAGAGAGACAGATCCATCCATAGCAATTATGGTAAAGTATACGTACAAGTGCTATGACAGATGGCTGCACTGGTCCTATGGGGGCAGCCGGGAGAAACACCCACAAGATTTTTGGGAAATTAGACAAGGCTGATCAAAAGCATTATACGTTTGGGGAGCAGTAAATTGTTCCATAGCCAGGATGGAAGGTTCAGGGGACAGGAAGGAACAACAATGGTACTAAAAGGGTTACTAGCACTCTACCATGAAAGCCCTTGTGGACCACGACAAGTAGTTGGATTTTATTCTGACATGGGGGTATTTTAAACAAGGGAACAACTTGGCCAAGTTTGCTCTTTGGAAAGGCATCTCTGGCTATGGCAAAGGTATTGGAGAAGGAGGGCAAGTCTGGAGCCCAGGAGACCATCAGTGTTCTGGAGCAGTTACTCAAAAGTTTCCTGGTGACAACCTGAACTGGGCAGTGTCATGGGACTGGAGCAATATGAGAGGTTTTATGGAGGTAGAATCTATAGAATCCAGTGGTTGAAAGTGGAAGATTAGGAACAAGAAGTGTCATCCTTGAGATTTAGCTCTCAGGCAGTTGGAAAAGAAGACTTTGTGGACAACAGTCTTGCAGTGGGTAAGGCAGAGAAGGAGCCCCCAAGATCCTGATCTCCACCTTTCCAGTTTGTCTATGCATTTCATCTTCCTCAGCTAAGCCAGCAATGCAATTCACATGGAGATGGCCTTCCTCCCACAAGTCCCTCATAAACTCTCTCAGGTGAGAAATTTAATGTGGCATCACCTGTTATTATGCCATATAGTCCTCCCAAAGAATCCTTCCCTGCTAAGTGGAATTAGCAGAACTTTTAACAATCTACACATTTCTACTCTGTTCTTTTTTAAAAGTTTATTTATTTTTCAGAGAGAGAAAAAGAGAGAGCATGCATGAGCGGGGAGAGGGGAGGGGCAGACAGGGGGACAGAGGATCCAAAGCTGACTCTGTGCTGATAGCAGAGAGCCTGATGCAGGGCTTGAACTCACAAACCATGACATCATGATCTGAGCCAAGTCAGAAGCTCAACTGACTGAGCCACCCAGGTGCCCCTCTACTTTATTCTTATAGCTTTCATCTCCCTTGACGTTATATAAGTACCAAAGGGCAAGGATTTTGTGTATTCACTGATATATATCCAGCACCCAGAACAATGTTTGAAACATAGGCAGTTTACAATTAATATTTATTGATAAATGAATGAGGACCTCTGCGGGCAGCTAAGAAAGGCAGCGATTTGTCAGTAATTCAAAGAAATCACTTCCCTGCTCTCACCCATCCGGGAAGCCATATCATAAGCAATAGAAGAATCAGATGCTCTGAATCACAACTGCTCAATGCAGACCTACTGGCCTCTTGGCAATTTTGTACTGTTGGCACACTCATGCTCTGGCTGTGGTTTGGTCCTGGGAGTTAAAGAGTTAGTTCTTAGGAGGCCAATTCCAACCAGCGCAAAGAATGACCTACATAGTAAGTCTGAAACTGAGCCAGGGCAGACTCAAAGTTTGAAGTCTCTCCCAAGTAAAACACTAGTAGTATTGCTGGACTTTTAAATGAAACAAAAAAAATGAAAACACAATGAGCTACCACTCTATAGCTGCTAGAATGGCTAAAAATAAAAAAGATGTACCATATCAAGCGTTACCAAGGATGTGCCACAACTGGAAATCTCAGACACAGCTGGTGGCAAAACAGTCACAAAACAGTTGGGTAGCTTTTTCATGAGGTTAAACATTGCCACACTATTTATCCAGCGATCCAACACCTAGGTATTTATCTAAAATAAATGAAAACATATGTCCACAAGAAAATTTATACATGAATGTTCATAGCAGCTTTATTCATAATAGCCCAAAACTGGAGACAAGCCAAATTCCCATCAGTAGATGAATATTTTTTTCATGTCCTTTATTCATGCAATGCAATACTATTTAACAAATAGGAATGAACTTTGATATCTGCAACAAGGATAAATATAAATAATGTTATTCTAAGTGGAAGAGTTCACACTGCATGATTTCATTTATATGAGATTCTAGAAGTGGCAAAAGGTTGATGGTTGCCTGAGTCTTGGGTCAGGGGTGGGGAGGATTTCCTGCAAATGAGGCACTGGGGAATTTGAGGGATGATAGAAAGTTTTATACCGTGAGTGCGGTGGTGGCTACTTGAGTATATACGATTGGCAAATCTCATCAAACTGTATACTATAATTAGGTGCACTTTATTATATATAAATTATACCCTTAAAAAGTTGGCTTATAAAAAAAATTAAGGTAAAAAAAGTAAAAATAACATCTCAGTTTTATTTGTAAATATGCTTAAAAGGAGTCTGGAAACATATATGTCAGTGATAAATGCTGAAGTTGAGAATCCAGGTGGCTATTATTGCTTCTTCAGATTTTTCTGCATTTTTTCGTATTTTTAGAGATCATTGCCATGCTTAATGGCATGTATCTTAAATACAGAGAACAAACTGGGGGCTGCTGGAGGGAAGGTGGTGGGGGATGGGTTAAATGAGTGATGGGCATTAAGGAGGGTACTTTTTGGGATGAGCACTGGGTGTTATATGTAAGAGATGAATCACTGGGTTCCACTCCTGAACCCAAGACTACATTGTACGTTAACTAACTTGAATTTAAAAAAATATTTTTTCTTGTTTGTTGAATGAAACACTGCTTTGTAGGAATAAAAATAAATATTGTTCTTCCAAGACAAGAGCAGAATTAGCTTTATTCCACATGTAGCTTAAGATCACATTCAGCAAGAAGGGTGCCTGGGTGGCTCAGTCGGTTAAGGATTCGGTTAAGACTTCGGCTCAGGTCCATGATCTCACTGCTCGTGAGTTCGAGCCCTGCATCGGGCTCTGTGCTGACAGCTCAGAGCCTGGAGCCGGCTTCAGATTCTGTCTCCGTCTCTCTGCACCTTCCTACTTGCACTCGTGCGTGCTCTCTCTCTCTAAAATATAAAATAAAATATAAAAATTTTTAAAAAAAGATCATGTTCAGCAAAAAGTTGAATCAACTATTTTTTAAATTTTAACCTTCCGACTGGACCCACACACACCTGGCTCAGGCCCCACCTGGCAGATGTACATTCACCCCTTGCATCCCTGGGACTCAAGCGGAAGTACAGTTGGTCTCAGGACAGGAAAACCTAACCCAGAAGAGGCAGACTTTGCCGAAGCATTTTGGCTAGAAGAAAGGACTGGAGTTCCCAGAACATCCATAGGCACCATGTTCACGAAGTTTTGCCACAGGACTGTCTTCCGTTCTGAATCAAGCTTGTTTCACCAAAGCCTCTTCCCCTGACTTTGCAAGAAAGTTCTGACCAAACCTGAAGCCTTCCTGCAGAACCATTCTAGGAGAGCCATAATGCTGAAGGAAGCCATGCCCCTTGCTCAAGAGTAAACCCTGGCCAACCTCAGCAGTTACCCATTTACTGCATTTTAAAAATGCAAGTCCTGGCTGGGGCTGCCTCCCTAAAGCTAATGGACAAGTTCTCTCATGGTGAAGCCTAAGAATCTGTATTTTTAAAAGCCCCCCGCCCCAAGTGAAATCTCATGCAGCACATGGAAATTTTATTTTACACCTAGGGTTCTTGTTAAAAACACGGATCAGCGGGCCACTCCCCTGTGGATTCTGACTCTGCCTGTCTGGGGGTGGGGGAGAAGGTGGGGGAGCTCCAGAATCTCCATTTTAACTAGTCCCCAGGTGATTCTGATGCAGGTGGTCCACAAACCACATTTCAAAACCCTGACTGTGGATGCCAGAGTAAATTTTCCTGGCCCGGTGCCCAAGAGGGAGCCAAGGAAGAGGCGGGAGAACTAATTTGGTTACGCCAGCAAGCTCGAATTTATTAAGAAGTTAACAAAGAAATCTTCGCACCAAAAAGCAGCAGAGAGCTGAGGAGAAGGGTCAGTCCCAAAGCCACCTTGAGTCAGAGGATGCCTTATAGTGACAAGACATGTGAGTCCATGAAAATAAAGCCATGGGGATTCACCCTGTGAGCTTCGGGATCACTTTGGATGGGAACCAGTTTCCATCTCTCACCAGCATATGGCTCTTGTGCTCGGGGCCTTGAAACACCAGGGCAGGCGCTGGAGAACAAGCCCTCGTCTACCAATAACACGGAGGCAGGATGCTGTCTTGGATGCGGGGAAGGTCCCGGAGACGAGGGGTCCCCACGTGCAGCAGGTGCAGGCTTTGCTTGGGCCACCTCCGCGGAGAAGACAGGGGGCTTCACTTCGTCTCGCAGACGGGCGTGGGCTGGCAGCAGACGGGGCCGCAGCACCCGGACGAGCCGCAGCAGCTGGACCCGCAGCAGCTGGACCCGCAGCCCCCGCAGCCCGAGCCGCAGCCGCTGCCGCTGCCGCAGCAGTCGCTCCCGCAGCAGCCGCTCCCGCAACCTCCGCAGCCCGAGCTCCCGCAGCCCGAGCCCCCACAGCCGCAGCAGGACCCGCAGCAGCCGCAGCAGGACCCGCAGCAGCCGCAGCAGGCGGGCTGGCAGCAGCACACTTCACAGCAGTCTTGATCTTGAGGGCAGCAGGTGAAGCAGTCCCCCGGGCAGCACCCCATGGTCCCGGCTGGTCAGGTGGCAGGTCAGGAGCGCGGCCGGAGTTCCCCACGTCTGACGGTGGCCAGCGGCCAGCAGCTTTTATAGCCCCTCACCGGAGGGTGTTGGCACAGGGGACAGGATGTTTCCTTTGTTATTATTTATGCCAGTTTCCATAAGAACGTCTCATTAGCTGCCTGTTTATTTTCCAGCCCTGAGTACCTCAACTCATAAAAAAGCCCCACTCGGGCCAACTGCTATTTGTCCAGAGGGTAAAAATGCCATCTTCGAAAAGACCTGTCATCATGGCCAAACACGGGCCAGCCGTCATTAGCCCAGGTCAGAGGGAGCCGCGGCCTCTGTCTCTGGAATGGGTCCTCCCCTTCCACGTCTCCTCGGGTGGCAAGCTGGCAGCCAACCCCGTTTCATCGTGGGTGCTCGTCCTGGAAAACCAGACGGGCAAAAGCCGGGGGCCCTGCGCCTCCTGCTGCAGGCAGAGTGGCTGCTCTACGAGGTCCGTCCTGTGGCTCCTCCCAGGAGGAAATGGTATCCTCGTGCGGGCCCATGTGAGCAAAGCAAACATTTGTGACTGTGTGTGGTATGTGGAGTGTGCCACACGTTTGTTTGGGCTTGGTCAGTGAGCATCAGTCATGATTAATAACTGCCTTGTGCAATGGAAAGAGACTCATCATAAAACTGCAAGAGGTGGGAGCCACGTTCTCCCTGGGCCTCCGGGTGAACTGAACACTCAGCCTCCTCTCTAAGTGGGCTGGAAGAGCGGTGATCAGAACCCTTTCCTTGATGGAAGGAGACGGGACGGGGGAGGGGAAGGAAGGGAAGAAGAAGGACGGAAGATCATGGAATGTCCAAAACATCTCACTAAAATGGGAATGTTGTGCACTTTTTTTAAGAGCTCCAACTTCATAGACCACCTGGCGGTAGGCGGGATTAGCATACAAAACACCCAGAATACCATGGCAGGGCATAAAATGCCTTTGGGAAGAGGCTAGAATCCACAGAGGATTCAGGTCCGCGTGTGAATTCCACGATGTGTCGAAATTCCTATCTCCGGGTTGGGTTTGGTACCTTGGAATGGTGGTGACAACCCTGGAGACTACAGGCTCGACCTTTGGAAGGCAGCACCCAGAGAAGGGGACTGAGTGGGAGGTGGGGATGAAGGTGGCAGTGGGTGTGGAGATCTGGATCAAGAGACACAGCCCCTCCTTTTAATTTGCCTTTTCTTTTTAGGTGGGCGTGGAGGTAAGGCAGCCTCCAAGACCAGCTAGATGGACTGAGAAGGGTGGAGCCAGATAATGGGTTGCTTGGATCTGATAGGATGCTCAGTACTTCACAGGATGTGGACATTTAGAACTGGGAGGGAGACATCATGTGGTCCAGGGTTTCTAAAGGTGATTTTATGTCAGAATTGCCTAGGGAGGAGGCTTTTGAAAAATGCAGACCTCCAACCTGGACCCCAGTCCTGTTAAATCAGAGTATGTGCTCATGGGAGCTTGAGAAGCTATATATTTTAAAGCTTCCCAGATGACTCAAATAGATTAGGAAACACTGACATAATTTAATGTCACCATGACCATCACCCTGAAGCACTTCTTTTCTACAGAAGCTGATACAAAGGCCCAGGAGAGGACACATTAATGATGGAGTGAGGCAGCCCAGATGTTCTGTTTCTTGGTCCAGTGTTCCTTCCAGGACTGCACATCCACAGATGGACACCTCTGGGCAAGTGTAATACAGTGAGGTCCGAGACAGACACGTCCCTTTCGTTCTTTTTTTTTTTTTTAATTTTTTTAATGTTTTTATTTACTTTTGAGACAGAGAGAGACAGAGCACGAGTAGGGGAGGGGCAACGAGAGAGAGGGAGACACAGAAACAGAAGCAGGCTCCAGGCTCTGAGCTGTCAGCACAGAGCCCAATGCAGGGCTCGAACTCATGGACTGTGAGATCATGACCCAAGCTGAAGTTGGACGCTCAACCGACTGAGCCACCCAGGCGCCCCTCGTTCTTTTTAATAATAGGCAATGCAGTCACACGAGAAGGACACCAAAGGGCAGGCAGTGCAAAGTCCCTCCTCTTTCTGTGTCCACCAGTCAGTTCTCTCGCCTCTCACCTGCCCTCCCCTCTGCTCCCAGCCTCACTTAACTCCTCCGCACCTGAATTTCCTCATCTATAAAATGGAAATTATGATAGTTATAGTGCCAATCTCACAGGCTGTTTTGAAGATTAACTGAGTTATATAAAGCTCTTAGAGCAGTGTATTGGCTACATATTGTTTGATAAACATTAGCTATTGTATTATTTATATACAAGAAAAACAGATGGATAGATATAGATACGTTTTTGTTCTTTATACATGATAGCAGGTGTAATAGTAGCATAGTATACACTCTGGTTTTAACTCTTTTTTTTCCCTCTTAACAAGATATCTTAGAGCTCATTCTATTTCATTACATAAAAACATTCTTCATAGTGTTCTATTGTACTGATCATTTATTTAACAAATTCTCTATTGAAAGACATTTGTTTCTAATATTTCCAATATCTGACTATTATAAACTTTAATTTTAAATATTTTGCTATTATGTAACTGTGTACTTACACATATCTTTCTATAGCCCTCCCATAAACTCTTGGAAGAGAAATTGCCGGATCCTTGAGTTTTTTCATTTGTAATTTTGATGGCTATTGCCAAATCACCCTTCATAAAGGTTTTACAACTTACACACCCATCAGTGTGTGAGAGGACCTACACAACGTGTAATCAAAGTTCATGATCTTGCCAATCTGATAGAAGAAAGATAGGATCTGGCAATTGTAGTAACTTGCTTTTCTATTATCATGAAAGAAATTAAGCAACATTTCATATGCTTACGTGCTTTGATTGATTGATAGGGCTGCTTTGTGAAACAGAAAACAAAAACTTGGTCTGTATGATGATTTATAAATATTTTTTCCAGATTGTCATTAGCCTTTGATGCTATAGTTAAATAATAATAAAAACAATAATGTTTGCATTATGAATTTCATACCTTCTTATTGTGGAATTTCTGTAAAATACAAAAAATTAAAGCAAGAAAATAAAAATCATCCATAACCACACAACAAAGATAATCTGCTAATATTCTAGTTTCCCTTTTTAGCACTTTCTCTAAAGACTTCCATATAAATATTGATATGAATACAGGTAGCTATACAGACACATATTTATGTATAAGCATATATATATCAGGTACAAGTTTCTAAATCCATGTTCCAAGGTATGTTAAGAATACATAACTACCTTTCTCTTAGACTGCTTAAACTATTTTCAACCTTCATTCCAACTGAGGGGGAAGAAGAGTCAGTTTTGTACAAACTCAGAAATCATTCAAAATTTCTGTCTCCCCATCCTTCATCTGGAAATGGCATCTGAGTTTTGTGGGGCTTGGACAGTATTGTAGCATTAAAGAGAGTATCATAGCATTAAAGAGAGTATCGTAGCGTTAAAGAGAGTATCGTAGCGTTAAAGGATGCACCGTGGGCATCCACTGAAAAGTATATGGTTCTCTCTTATTCACGGCCACCATCCTTCTTCTGATGGCACAGCTGAGATATTTTCCTCCCTGTTCTCCCCAAATTCTACATCCTTCCACCCTCCATCCAGGAGGCCACAAGGCCCTCTCTGTCTGACCACCCACTATCCTCCAGCACAGAAGTCTACTTTGAATTGCATACACAGAGCGTTGACTTGGCTCATTTACTCCACATTTCTATAGTAATAACCCTACCCTGGGGGCAGTGATTATAGAAACACCCCACTGATGCCCAAGTCATGAGAAAAGAGTGAAAAAAAAAGAGTGATAGAAACTCCAGAATAAAGGTAAGACCAATGGATACTCTAGTGTTTCATGCTGACACCTGTTTTTACAAAATTGAAATCATACTGTAAAAACTGATTTATACACTGACTTCAGGCTGTATTACAAAGCTGTAATCATCAAGACAGTATGGTACTGGCACAAAAACAGACACTCAGATCAATGGAACAGAATAGAGAACCCAGAAATGGACCCACAAACGTATGGCCAACTAATCTTTCACAAAGAAGGAAGGAATAAAGACAGTTTCTTTGGCAAGTGGTGCTGGGAAAACTGGATAGCAACATGCAGAAAAATGAACCTGGACCACTTTCTTACATCGTACACAAAAATAAACTCAAAATGGATGAAAGACCTAAATGTAAGACAAGAAGCCATCAAAATCCTCGAGGAGAAAGCAGGCAAATACCTCTTCGATCTTGGCTACAGCGACTTCTTACTCAACACATCTCTGGAGGCAAGGGAAACAAAAGCAAAAATGAACTACTGGGACCTCATCAAAATAAACAGCTTCTGCACAGAATACAATACAGAAAACAATAGGCAAAACTAAAAAGCAACTGATGGAATGGGAGAAGATATTTGCAAACGACATATCAGATAAAGGGTTAGTATCCAAAATCTATAAAGAGCTTATCAAACTCAACACCCAAAAAACAAATAATCCAGTGAAGAAATAGACAAAAGACATGAATAGACACTTCTCCAACGAAGACATTCAGATGGCCAACCGACACATGAAAAAATGCTCAACATCACTCATCATCAGGGAAATACAAATCAAAACCACCATGAGATACCACCTCACACCTGTCAGAATGGCTAACATTAACAACTCAGGCAACGACAGATGTTGACGAGGATGCAGAGAAAGAGGATCTCTTTTGCATTGTTGGTGGGAATGCAAGCTGGTGCAGCCACTCTGGAAAACAATATGGAGGTTCCTCAAAATATTAAAAATAGAACTACCCTACGACCCCACAATTGCAATACTAGGTATTTATCCAAGGGATACGGGTGTGCTGTTTTGAAGGACATATGCAACCCAGTGTTTATAGCAGCACTATCAACAATAGCCAAAGTAAGGAAAGAGCCCAAATGTCCATCAATGGATGAATGGATAAAGAAGATGTGGTGTATACACACACACACACACACACACACACACACACACACACACACACAATGGAGTATTACTTGGCAAGCAAAAAGAATGAAATCTTTCCATTCGCAACTACATGGATGGAACTGGAGGGTATTATGTTAAGCGAAATTAGTCAGAGAAAGACAAATATCATGTGACTTCATTCATATGAGGACTTTAAGACACAGAACAGATGAACACAAGGGAAGGGAAGCAAAAATAATATAAAAACAGGGAGGGGGAAGAACATAAGAGAATCTTAAATATGGAGAACAAACAGGGTTACTGTAGGGGTTGTGGAGGGGGCATGGGCTAAATGGATAAGAGGCATTAAGGAATCTACTCCTGAAATCATTGTTGCACTATATGCTAACTAACTTGGATGTAAATTTTTAAAAAACAAAACACATGAAAAAAACCATTCTAAAAAAATTTGATTTATACACCAAATATTGTCCTTCACCTGAGAAAATGTTCATAAAGATGTTGATTATTAAATAGTATGAAAGTCTGAGAAATTATGTTTCCATATTGCTGGATATCTGTTTCCAATTTTCCAAAGCAAAACACAAAACTGAGCTTCTTTGATGTGAGTCTTTATGCAACTTTCTTATTATCTCCCTAAAGTAAATCCCTAGAAATATAATTACTGAATCTTCAGCATGTTAATTATTTTAAGGCTATAAATAAATATTGAAAAATCATCCTCCAAAAAAATCATTCCCATTTTCACCCATTTCACAGATGCCTTCACCAATACCAATTTTTAAGGGTTTTTTTTTTAAGTTTTATTTTATTTGGGGGAGGAGGGCAGAAAGATTGAGAGACTGAGAAAACCCAAGCTCAGTTTTGGCCTGAGCTGAATCAAGAGTTGGATCCTTAATCGACTGAGCCACCCAAGGGCCCCAATTTGTATTACTCTAAAATCTCTTTGTCAAGAGATTTGTTGTAATTGGTAGTCAGGTCATGGAATCTCATTGTAGTATTTATTTGTAGTGACGTCATTCTTAGTGCATTTGTTAAGATCTCTTTTTCTTCTTTTGGGAATTATATGTTCAAGCTACACATCTTATTTTATGCTAAGTGCATTAACTTTCCTTTCTCACACTTCCTACAAAATTGTCTCAGGGTATCATCTTTTAATTGTGTCTATGGATTTTTTATGCATTTAATTTTCTTTTTATATAGGCACATCTACCTGTATTTTCCTTCCTGCTCCTTTTGTGCTTTGAAACTTCTTCACCACTCCCAAACAAGACAACTATTTTTTTCTTTTCTTTCTTTCTTTCTTTTTTTTTTTTTTAGTTTTTATAGTTGCATTTTTTACACTTACTGCTGTTATCCATCAGGAATTTATTTTGGTGTGTGGCAGATACTACTTTACAATAACGATGTGGTTTTCCTAATTGGGGTACTTGAGTGCCTATTAAATGAATGCTTGGTGTCCAAGAAAAAACAGGATGGCAACATAACAGCAGTCGTGAAAAACTTTGGTGTGGTGTCTGTTTTGGCGGCCTCTTGTGTGCATTGGGTGATATTACACATGCAGTTTCTGGTGTTTCTTTTTGAGACAATCACAAGACAAGCTCTGATTCTGGTTTCACCAGAAGCAGCTCGACAAAAACTTGACTTCTGAGAAGCTTATTATATTTGCATGGCATTGATTTTAAATCATGTGTACAATTAACCACCTCTTGGCCAAGGGGGCACATTATCAGCCCCTCCCTTTGTGCCCAGGCACTGCACTAGGTACTTTATATGTGTTTATGTGGTTAATGTTCAAGATAACTACATACAATAAGTATTATGATCCTTATTTTGTAGATGAGGAAATTAAGGCTCATGAAGATCAATTACTCTAACTAGAAGATGCAGAGCTTGGATTCAAACCCAGATGTGTCTGCTTCTGGAGCCTATTGCCCTTTATGTCAGGCTTTCTGGATGGAACCACAGAAAACGGCTTCTTTGTCTTAAGGTAAGTAAGCCTTATAGTAAGAATATCTTCTATGATTGTATGTTTCACAACCACAGAGGTCATAGCCGTTTTATTCACCAGTTTATACCCAGTGGGTGCTGTAAGGTGGGCACTCAATAAATATTTGTTAAATAAATGAAAAACTAAAATCATGAATGAATGTGAGATGATCCCCTGTAATGCAGTACATTGAGAGGTGTCCATTATAAGAGAGTGGGGTCTCTGCTGCCATTCCTTACCCATCTTTCATTGTTATCAATCACTGCTTCACTCAATCTCAGGTCTGCAAGTATCACTGTCCAATAGAACTTTCTGTGATAACAAGAATGTTCTGTAATTGCTCTGTCCAATATGGAGTCGACTAGACACATATGACTATTAAGCACTTGAAATGTGGCTAAGGTGAAACTAATTTTTAAATTTTATTTCATGTTAATATCTTTATGTTGAAATAGCCACATATTGTGACTTCTGTATGGGGCAGGATACCTCCAGAGGTTCTGTTTCAGATGGTATGGCAGGCTAGGTTATTTGGACTAACCTGCATTATGAAAACAACTGAATATGCTGTATTATTTTCTAATTGTTAGTCTTATTTTTTTATGTTTATTTATTTTTGAGGGAGACAGACAGAGAGAGAGACAGAGCGCAAGTGGGGTAGGGCAGAGAGAGAGGGAGACACAGAATCCGAAGCAGGCTCCAGGCTCTGAGCTGTCAGCACAGAGCCCAATGCAGAGCTCAAACTCATAAACTGAGAGAACATGACAGGAGCAAAGTCAGACTGAGCCGCTCAGGCACCCCTTGATCTTCTTAACAGCATCACTGAGCTGACATTACTTCTCTTCTGAGAGCATTTGCTGAATTTGACAAACTTGAATTGTAGTTTTCATGACCTTTCTGGGAGATAGAAACAGAAAATAAAGTCTAGGACCCAACCAAGGTAGAGGCTCCCTTCCATAAACTGGGACCCTCAAGGGCCACACCTCTTGGTGACCCAGACATAAATTCAGCCTAGTCACCTCCCATCACCACGGCACTGTAAGGAAAGTTACCATTCACAACTGAATCATTCAAAAAAAACTTCTGGCCATGAATTGAAAGAGGCTTCTGACTGGTAGTGCCCCAGTGTACTGGCAGGAACAAATTCAAATCCTGTCTGGAAGAACACACCACTATCCTACCTCCACAAAGTCCCACAGATGATATTCAGAGGAAAGAAAGTGTGGCAATCATTAGTGCTATCACCAAATATTTCTGTCTCTCTCTCTCTCTTTCAGAAACATTGCAGGAATGCACTTCTCTATCCCCTTTGGAGTTAGGCATGGCCAAGTGACTTGTTTTGGCTAATAACATATGAATAGAAGTGACACATATCACACATCATTTCCACACCAAGGCTATATGAGCTGATGTATAATGTGCCACTTTTTCTTCACCCTCCCAAGAAGATTTCTGGAAGTCTGTCTAGAGTTGGAGCAACTGTCAGCCTGGACCCTTAAGTAAGTATGATGATTAGAGACTCCTAATGGCTATGTGGGACATAGAGCATGAGCAAGAAATAAACTCCTATTGTGATAAGACTTGGGAAATTAGGGAGTTGGTTGTTACTGCAGTAACCATAACTTAGCCTAACTTTACTGGTACAGTGAACAATTTGCAGTCGTGCATAACTAGGCACACAGGGAAACAAGACACCATGAGTGAGAATCAGCAGAAACAAGAGAGCATAAACAGACGACAATTCAGATCCTGGAATTATCAAACACAGGTTATAATAAAGTATGTTTCTGTCTTTAATGGAATAAAAGGCAAGCTGGAAAATATCTACAGGTGTGGATAAATATAGCTGACAAGAGAAAGTCAGCCCTGTTTAACCACCCCCCTCACTTAGAATTTCATGGATGCAGAAAAGTCAAGATGTAACCATCTGGTGCTTTCTTTTGGTTCCCACCACAAGTGAAGACAAACCAGAGACCCAGAGAAAGTCTTTGTTTCAGTCGCTACTGCTGCATAACAGAAAGCCCAAATACAGTGAAATAAATCATTTTATATGTGATATAAATAATGTTATTATGCTCATGGATTCTGTGGGCCAGGAATTCTGAAAAAGCAAAGTAGGATGGCTTGTCTCTGCTCTGTAATGTCTGGAACATCATCTGGAAAGACTCAAAGCCTGCCTGGGCATCCTCAAGGCAGCCCAGAAGAATGAGGTGGAAGTTGCATTGCCTTTTATGACCTATCCTCACAAGTCACTAGTGTCACTTACTCTACAGTCACGAACTTGCCCAGATTTGAGGGGAGGGTCTACGTCAATGGAAAACTAACACAATCATGATGTAGAAAGAGCGTGGGAATAAGAGATATTATTGCACAATCTTCTTTTCATACAGTCTTCTTCTTATCCTGGGTAATCCTTTCCCAGCATGTGGGATGCATATGGCCTACAGTCTTTGTCCTCTGCCTCTTTCCTCCCCTTTCTCCCCAACAACAAAACCAAGAGGTAACTGGCATCAGCCATTTCTTCAGGTTTACTAATAACCCTTTAATTGAACCATACCCTGCATGCTCACTGTATTTCTTGCCTCTCTCTCTCTCTCTTTCTCTCTCTGCCTCATTGCCCATTAACAAGAACCTAAGGGAATTATTTGAAGGAAGCTAGAGTAAGGGCGACAAGCTCTCTCAGTTGGTCATGAAGGCTAATTTAATTCAATATCTCTGGTTTCACTGAAGTCAGGGAAGTATGAGGATCAGAAAAGATGATCCACGTTGAATGCACACTTGTCTCCTAGTCGAAGGAAAATCTTCCCAGCCATGTATTTTATGTTTGGAGCATACATGCCACCACAAACTCTATTACCTGCCATCTTGGAACTCTCCCTCCATATATAGTCAGGGTTGTCCAGAGAAACAGAACCAATAGGATATATGTAGATAAATAAATATAGATATAGATTATAAGAAGAGATTCATTATAGAAATTGGCTCACATGATTATGGAGGATAGGTAGTCCCACTATCTGCCATCTGCAAACCAGAGAACCAGGAAAGCTGGTAGTATGATCCAGTCTGAGTCTAAAGGCCTGAGAACCATGAGCATTAGTATCCAGGGGCAGGACAGGATAGATGTCCCAGCTCAAACAAAAAGAGCAAATTCACCCTCCGTCTGCTTTTTTTGTTCTCATCAGGGCTTCAATGGATTGGGTGATGCCTACTCATGTTGGTGAGGGCAATCTTCTTTACTCAGTCTACTGATTCAAATGCTAACCTCTTCCAGAAACATCCTCACAGACACACCCAAAAATAATTTTTACCAGCTATCTGGGCATCCCATAGCCTCATCAAGTTGACACATACAATTAAACATCACACTTCACAATCCCCATTTTTCTTTCTACTTCTATTTTAAAATTTATGACAAAGGATGCCACTGGAAGACATTCTTAATTAAGATCAAGATTTGCATTTGAAAAAGAAAATTCCATTCTGAGCAGGAAAGTTTCCTAATACAATGAATCTGCAAGATAAGATATCTTAGAGAAACTTGCATACCTACATGTGGTCCTTCTTGATAACCATACACTTATCTTATTGATGCTTCTGTGGTTGAGAGCATTTCCATATTTGTGTTTAGATAGGGTGCTTCCCAGTTCATCCTAGAGAGGGAAATATTCATATATAAATCTCGGCAGTGCTTCCAGGAGAACCCCCACAGGGATGAGTAGGCATTCAACATGGATCATCTTTTCTGATCTTCACACTTCCCTGACTTCAGTCAACTCTGAGGTATTGAGTTAAATACCTCAGATATTGCAGGCAAAGCTAAAGCAGTTAGATCTTTTATAAAAGGCCTTTGACTCACTTGTCCTCCTTTCTCCTTATCATAGGAAGTATGAAAATCACAAATGCCTTTACACAACTACTTTATTGCAAGGATCTGGACGAATGTCATTCCACCATTTGGCGGCTGTGGGTTGCCAGGACCAAACAAGAATGAATATCCTCCTGATTACTCAGCCTATCTTTAGCACCAGACATTTCCATCAGGTCAACAGCACAACCAGTAAGATTCCAGGGTCTAACACCTGGGATTACAACAACCATTGCTGGCTGAAATGAAGAGATTAGCTCGCTTTTCCACTCAGTTCCTTTGTATTTTGTTTTATACTTTGATAGCAACAAAATCCTTTAAGAAAAAAAAAATCTAGGCCAAAAATAAAAAAGAGGATCATGGACAAGAAGGGGTCAAGATGGTGGAGCAGCATAGAAGTTCTCTGCTTCTCTCATCTCTGAAATGCAGCTAGATCAGCACCAAACCATTTTGCATACCTAGAAAGTTGATCTGAGGATTAAAACAACAATCTGCATAACTTGAGCCACAGAACTCAGCAGGTACACAGCACAGAGAGGTGAACTGGGGGAGAGAGAAGTCACAGAGGGTAAGGAGCTGTTTTTGAGGAAAGAGGACAGAGAAAGGGGGGAAAAGAACAGGAAAATTGCTCCCCCACCCCAAATAGCTTGAGAGAAAGAGAAAGAGTAAAAACACCCACAAGTGACTGAAGAAGAAAGGAAGAAAGGAGAAGGAAAAAGGTTTCAATACCATTAGGACCCTATAAACAGGGGAGAGCAATCTTGGAAATTCCACAGTTTGATACCTGGCAGTGCAGATTCATTGTATTAGGAAACTTTCCTGTTCAGAATGGAATTTTCTTTTTCAAATGCAAATCTTGATCTTAATTAAGAATGTCTTCCAGTGGCATCCTGGTGGGAAGGGCGAATCCCCAGGAGCAGGCAGCAAGGCCTGAGGAGTCCGTGGGCCACACGGGGAGAAGCAGTTCCCCTAGTAGAAGGACATTTGGTAGACACCATAAGGCCTCCCCACAGGCAAAGATCCCAGTGTACCCCAGAGAATAGCCATGTTTGCTGGCATTGGAACAAAGATGCCAGGGTGCAGTGAAACCTGTTGACAGTTGTGTGTTGTGATTTACCATAATCCCTGAACCTCTGTTGCCATGTGATTGCATGAACTTTTTCTGGGACAAGCTGGCACCTAGCCATTGCTCCTAGACCCTCCTCCAGAGGGTCAGAGCAGGTCCAAGCTGCAGGGCCCTCAAAAGTGAGGAGTTTGGAAACACAGCCCCATGATAAAATTCAGGAGGTAGGTGCCACCCGGCAGGCTGACGGCTTGAACGTGGACAGTGTAGAAGCGGGGAATGGACAGAAGCCGGAGACAAAGGAAGAGTACTTGATTGCTGGTTGGTGAGAGTGCAGTGTTCCTGTGCCAGAGACTGGGAAGCTAGGTGAAGCCATTTTCACCTTGCCCACACATGCACATAGATGCACATGCACATATACATGCACACACATGTATGGAGCCAATGAGAATGGAGCCATTACACCAAGCCTCTTTCAACTGCAACAACCAAGCCCTAGATGACTACCACAAGTATCTCCACCTGCTTAGTGTACCAACTATAAAGTCCTTCATAGTTTGACTTCTAGGGGAAATGGGATATAATTTCATTTGGATTTCATTCTGTTCGCTGGTCGATCTATCTAGTTTTTTTTTTTCTTTTCTTTTCTTATTCTTGGATACAGAAAGAGAAAAAAATTATTTTTATTTTCCATTTTTATAAAAAAATTATTTTTTACCATATTTTTTACTGTTTTTGTAAATTTTTTATTCTATTTTACTTTCTTCACTTCATTTTATTCTATTTTATTGTATTCATTTGTTTTAAGTTTTGAACAGTTTCTTACCTCTTTTCTTTTCTTTTCTTTCCCTTTTTTCTCTATTCTATCAACCTTCTTTCAACAACCAGACCAAAACGCACTTAGGACCTAGCTTCCTTTATTTGATTTTTTGTGTTGTTTTTAATTTTTTAATTTTAATTTTTTATTTTATTAATTCTTTTTCTTCCTCCAAAATGACAAAATGAAGAAACTCACTCCAAAAGAAAGAACAGGAATAAATGACAGACAGGAAGTTAATCAACACAGATATAAGCAAGATGTCTGAACTAGAATTTAGAATCACGATAATAAGAATACTAGCTGGGGTTGAAAAAAGCATAGAATCCCTTTCTGTGGAGATAAAAGAAGTAAAACGTAGTCAGGACAAAATTAAAAATGTTATAACTGAGATGCCACTGTAGCAAGGATGGATGAAACAGAGCAGTGAATCCATGATATAGAAGACAAAATTATAAAGAATAATGAGGCAAAAAAAGAGGGAAACTAAGGCACAATAACATGATATAAGAATTAGAGGGGCCCCTAGGTGGCTCAGTTGGTTAAGTGTCCAACTTTGACTCAGGTCATGCTCTCACCATTTGTGATTTTGAGCCCCACATCGGGCTCTGTGTTGATGGCTCAGAGCCTGGAGGCGCTTTGGATTCTGTGTCTCCCTCTCTCTCTACCCCTACCCCTCTCAAGTTCTGGTCTCTCTCAGAAATAAATGAACATTAAGAAAAAAGAATTAGAGAACTCAATGACTCATTATAAAGAACTAACATCTTAATCATAGAAGTCCAGGAGATGAATAGAGAGATAAAGGGGCAGAAGGTTTATGAGAGCAAATCATAGCAGAAAACTTTCCTAACCTGGGGAAAGACACAGACATAAAAATCCAAGAAGCACAGAGAACTCCCATTAGATTCAACAAAAACCGACTATCAATAAGGCATATAATAGCCAAATTCACAAAATACACAGACAAGGAAAGAATTATGAGAGCAGCAAGAGAAAAAAAAAAGTCCTTAATCTATAAGGGAAGACAGATCAGGTTTGCCGCAGACCTGTCCACAGAAACATAGCAGGCCAGAAAGGAGTGCCAGGATATATTCAATGTGCTGAATCAAAAAAAATATGCAGCCAAGAATTCTTTATCCAGCAAGGCTGTCATTCAAAATCGAAGAAGAGGTAAAAAATTTCCCAAACTAAAACTAAAGGAGTTCATGACCACTAAACCAGCCCTATAAGAAATTTTAAGGGGGACTTTCTGAGGGGAGAAAAGATGAAACAAAACAAAAAAAAGACCAAAAGCAACAAAGACTAGAAAGGACCAAAGAACACCACCAGAAACTCCAACTCTACAGGCAACACAATGGCAATAAATTCATATCTTTAAGTATTCACTCTAAATGTCAATGGATTAAATGCTCCAATCAAAAGACATAGGGTAACAGAATGGATAAGAAAACAAGATCCAACTATATGCTGTTTACAAGAGACCCATTTTAGACCTAAAGGCACCTTCAGATTGAAAGTAAGGGGATGGAGAACCATCTATTATGCTAATGGCTGCCAAAAGAAAGCTTATATAAGACAATCTATATTTTAAAATAAAGAATGTAACAAGAGATGAAGAAGGGCATTATATCATAATTAAGGGGTCTATCCACCAAGTAGATCAACAATTGTAAACATTTATGCCCCCAACGTGGAAAACCCAAATATACAAATCAATTAATAACAAACATAAAGAAACTCATTGATAATAATACCATGATAGTAGGGGACTTCAACACCCCACTAAACAACAATGGACAGATCATCTAAGTAGAAAATCAACAAGGAAACAATGGCTTTGAATGACACACTGGACCAGATGGACTTAACAGATATATTCAGAACATTTCATCCTAAAGCAGCAGAATACACATTCTTCTCAAGTGCACCTGGAACATTCTCCTAAATATATCACATACTAGGACACAAATAAGCCCTCAACAAGTACAAAAAGATCGAGATCATACGATGGTATGATGGTCTGTGGTATTTTCAGACCACAACACTATGAAACTTGAAACCAACCACAAGAAAAAATTTGGAAAGAAAATGAATACTTGGAGATTAAAGAACATTCTACTAAAGAATGAATGGGTTAACCAAGAAATTAAAGAGTAAATTAAAAAGTACATGGAAGTCAATGAAAATGATAACACCACAGCCCAAAACCTCTGGGATACAGCAAGGTGGTCATAAGAAGGAAGTATATAGCAATCCAGGCCTTCCTAAAGAAGGAAGAAAGGTCTCAGATACACAACCTAACCTTACACCTTAAAGAACTGGAAAAAGAACAGCAAATAAAACCCCAAACCAGCAGAAGTTGGGGAATAATAAAGATGAGAGCAGAAATCAATGCTATTGAAATGAAACAAAACAAAACAAAACAGTAAGAGTTCAATGAAACCAGGAGCTGATTCTTTGAAAGAATTAACAAAATTGATAAACCCCTAGCCAGTTCGATCAAAACAAAAAAGGAAAAGACCCAAATAAATAAAATCAAGAATGAAAGAGGAGATATCACAACCAACACTGCAGAAATACAAACACAATAAGAGAATATTATGAGCAATTATATGCCAATAAATTGGGCAATCTGGAAGAAATGTACAAATTCCTTGAAACATATAAACTACCAAAACTGAAACAGGAAGAAGTAGAAAATTTACACAAACCCATAACCAGTAAAGATATTGAATTGGTAATCAAAAATCTCCCAAAAAACAAGAGTCCAGGGCCAGATGGCTTTCCAGGGAAATTCCCAAACATTTAGACAAAAGTTAACACCTATTCTTTTGAAGCTGTTCCAAAGAATAGAAATGGAAGGAAAACTTCCAGACTCATTCTATGAGGCTAGAATCACCTTGATTCCAAAACAGACAAAGACCCCACTAAAAAGGAGAATTACAGACCAATTTCCCTGATGAACATGGATGCAAAAATTCTCAACAAGACACTAGCAAACTGGATCCAACAATACATTAAAAGAATTATTCACCACGAGCAAGTGGGATTTATACCTGGGATGCAGTCCTGGTTCAATGTCCACAAATCAATCAACATGATACATCACATCAATAAAAGGACAAGAACCACATGATCCTCTCAATAGATGCAAAGAAAAGATTTGACAAAATACAGCATCCTTTCTTGGTAAAAACACTCAAGAAATCAAGGATAAAAGAATCATACCTCAAGATCATAAAAGCCATATACAAAAGATCCACCACTAATATCATCCTCAATGGAGAAAAACAGAGCTTTCCCCCTAAGGTCAAGAACACGACAGGGAAGTCCACTCTCACCACTATTATTCAACATAGTATTGGAAGCCCTAGCCTCAGCAATGGAACAATACAAAGAAATAAAAGTCTTCCAAATCGGCAAGGAGGAAGTCAATTTTCACTCTTCACAGACGACATGATACCCTATATGGAAAACCCAAAAGATTCCACCAAAAAAATCGCTAGAACTGATCCATGAATTCAGTAAAGTTGCAGGATATAAAATCAATGCACAGAAATCGGTTGCATTTCTATACACCAATAATGAAGCAGCAGAAAGAGAAATCAAGGAACTGATCCCATTTATAATTGCACCCAAAACCATAAAATACCTAAGAATAAACCTAACCAAAGAGGTGGAAAATCTATACACTGAAAACTATAGAAAGCTTATGAAATAAATTTAAGAAGACAGAAAAAAATGGAAAAATATTCCATGCTCCTGGATAGGAAGAACAAATATTGTTAAAATGTCAATACTACCCAAAGCAACCTACATATTCAATGCAATCCCTATCAAAATAACACCAGTGTTATTCACAGAGGTAGAACAAATGATCCTAAAATTTGTATGGAACCAGAAAATATCCCAAATAGCCAAAGTAATCCTGAAAAAGAAAACCAAAGCTGGAGGCATCACAATTCTGGACATCAATCTGTATTACAAAGCTGTAACCATCAAGACAGTATGGTACTGGCACAAAAACAGACACTCAGATCAGTGTAACAGAATAGAGAACCCAGAAATGGACCCACAAATGTATGGCCAACTAATCTTTGACAAACCAGAAAGAATACCCAAAGGAATAAAGACAGTCTCTTCAACAAATGGTGTTGGGAAAACTGGACAGCGACCTGCTGTCCAAGAATTAACCTGGGTCACTTTCTTACACCATACACAAAAATAAACTCAAAATGGATGAAAGACCTAAGTGTAAGACAGAAAGCCATCAAAATCCTTGAGGAGAAAGCAGGCAAAAGCCTCTTTGACGTCAGCCGCAGCAACTTCTTAACATGTCTTCAGAGGCAAGAGGAACAAAAGCAAAAATGAACTACTAGGACCTCATCAAGATAAAAAGCTTCTGCACAGCAAAGGAAACAATCAGCAAAACTAAAACGCAACTGACAGAATGGGAGAAGATATTTGCAAATGACATATCAGATAAAGGGTTAGTATCCAAAATCTATAAAAAACTTACCAAACTCAACACCCCAAAAACAAATATTCCAGCGAAGAAACGGCAAAAGACATGAATAGACACTTCTCCAAAGAAGATATCCAGATGGCTAACAGACAAATGAAAAAATCCTCAAAATCACTCATCATCAGAGAAATACAAATCAAAACCACCATGAGATACCACCTCACACCTGTCAGAATGGCTCAAATTAACAACTCAGGCAACGACAGATGTTGGCGAGGATGCGGAGAAAGAAGAACTCTTTTGCACTGCTGGTGGGAATGCAAAGTGGTATAGCCACTCTGGAAAACAGTATGGAGGTTCCTCAAAAAAATTAAAAATAGAACCACCCTATGACCCAGCAATTGCACTACTAGGTATTTACCCAAAGGACACAGGTGTGCTGTTTCAAAGGGGCACATGCACCCCAATGTTTATAGCAATGCTATAGACAATAGCCAAAGTAAGGAAAGAGCCCAAATGTCCATTGATGGATGAATGGATAAAGAAGATGTGGTATATATATAAACAATGGAGTATTACTCAGCAATCAAAAAGAATAAAATCTTGCCATTTGCAACAACATAGATGGAACTAGAGGGTATTATGCTAAGTGAAATTGGCCAGAGAAAGACAAATATATGATTTCAGTCATGTGTGGAATTTAAGATAGAAAACAGATGAACATAAGGGAAGGGAAGCAAAAATAACATAAAAACAGGGAGGGGGACAGAACATAAGAGACTCTTAAATATAGAGAACAAACTGAGGGTTGATGGAGGGGTTGTGGGTGGGGGCATGGGCTAAATAGGCAAGGGGCATTAAGGAGGACACTTATTGGAATAAACACTGGGTGTTATATGTAGGGGATGAATCACTGGATTCTACTCCTGAAATCATTGTTGCACTATATGCTAACTAACTTGGATAAATTTTTTAAAAAAAGAATAGAGGGGCGCCTGGGTGGCTCAGTCAGTTAAGCGGCCGACTTCGGCTCAGGTCACGATCTCACGATCCGTGAGTTCGAGCCCCGCATCGGGCTCTGTGCTGACAGCTCAGAGCCTGGAGCCCGTTTCAGATTCTGTGTCTCCCTCTCTCTCTGCCCCCCCCCTGTTCATGCTCTGTCTCTCTCTGTCTCAAAAATAATAAATAAATGTTAAAAAAAAAAAAGAATAGAGAAACTATATTGTAAAAGCCTATGCTTCTCTACTGAGGGTGAACAGAAGTTCTTTTTTTTTTTTTCCTATTTGCTGTGTTAAAAAATCAAGTAAACATAACATGAAAGATGACATAAAGAATTTGGGCTTTCAAGCCAGTCACATTCAGTTCCCTCTTCCCAGACACAAACACAATCATGAATTTAATAAATACACTCTACTAGCATTTTGTGCATATATAAATGTCTATACAAGTCCAAGATTTTTTTAAATATAGGCATAAACATTGACTAGTATTTTTATTCATTCATTCATTCATTCATTTTTATACAGAGAGAGAGAGAGAGAGAGAGAGAGAGAGTGTGTGTGTGTGTGTGTGTGTGTGTGTGTGAGAGAGAGAGAGAGAGACCTGGGAAGGGACATAGGGAGAGAGAGAGAATCTTAAGCAGGCTCCATGCTCAGCACAGAGCCCAACACAGGTTTGATTCCATGACCCTGGAATCATGACCCGAGCTGAAATCAAGAGTTGGGTGCTCAAACGACTGAGCCACCTAGGCGCCCCTTGACTAGTGTTTTTAAATCAACTAATTTAATTGGATATGAGATTAGTATGAGTTTGAAAGAATGCGTTGATTCAACCAAGAGATCCACTTTTTCACCAGCTCTTCATTTATTGTCAGTCACAGCTTAATGAGAGAAAGAAAAAAAAAAGATTCTTTAAACACACCCTGATTCTCTCAATTAAAATCTAAAACTTCTAGGATGTCTACCTTACTTTGTCACCTTTGAGCAGCTTTATGTCTAAGCAAGAGATGCCCACACCCTCTGTAGAGAGAAGAGGCACAGGGTCAAGACCAAAGCATTCAAGTTTTGGCTTGGCCACTGATTAGCCCTGTGACATGGGCTTGATGGTCACCTTTGGGGTCTCCGCTTAAGCACCTCCCAAAAGAACTGGTCAAATTCTTGGCACGAAGTCCACCATTGTGTGGTTGAAACACTTTAGCTCTTTACTTAATTTCTGTTTCGTGCTCAACTTAATTCAAAAGTCACACTCCATACCCCTGTTTTGTCACCATGAATTCCATGTCTAATCCTGTGAGTGTCATGGTTGTTTATATAGGGATGACACCCTGCCTTCAAAGCACATAGTGCCAGGGTTAGGAGAAAGGGAATTACTCCCTTGCTCATTAGAAAATGGCAATCATGTGTCTCCATACTTCCTGCTTTTCTCATAGTTACCCAAGGGCTTCTCCTCTCAATGAGCAAAAAGCACTTTTTGCTGTGTGGCATTGCTCAAGCAACCTCTCTGTGCTTCATTCTTTCATCTGCCCTAAATGAGTTATTAATTTCAGGCAGGCCAGTTATTATCTGTTGCACGTTGTCTCTTCCAGCACCTACACGAGCTCCTTCTACGGGGTAGCTGTCTGTGGGTAGCTCTGAGGGGACAAAGGAGTACTGTATCGCTCACTGGAGGAATTATCAAGAGGCCCAAGAAGCATCCTGGAAACACCCGGGAGGACATAATTGATTACGTGCTTCCTACATGTCTGCCATAAAAGGCACCCAAGGATCACTTAAGAAATGTGAAAATTCTTTGACATTATTTAAACTATCTGACTTGAGAGCCAATCTAGTAGGGACAGTGACCCAGATAGAGTCTGAGGACCAGGCTCCAGGCAGGCTGTGTGGTTGCCCCCAAGGCTGTCATGTGTAGTTGTAAGAGTGGTGTCAGGTGAAAGAGCACCCAGTGGTGGGATCATATAGACGCGAAAGAGCAACGTCTATGCCATTTGCCAAACCAGCCCCCTGTGGGGTATGTCCAGCCAGGAAGGAACCTTTCTCTAATTCACCAACAGCCCTTTTATCTTCCTGTTTGAAAACTCTGATTGCTATAATCCATGGAAATGTGAGTAGTTCACATGTCTTAACTACTTGCCTTCCTCCAAAAGCGCCATGTGCCACACACACACACACATACACAGATGCACACACAGAGATGCACACACATGCACACACATATGCAAATAAACGCAGGCATATATGCACACACGCACAGATGCATATGCACATGCAAATACATGCACAGATGCACACATACTCACACGTGTGCGCACACACGTAGGCACACACACACATGCGCGCGCACACATACATGCGTGCACATATGCACATACACATACACATACACACACATCTGAATTCATTTAACTCTGATTCTCAGGCCTCAAGCTCAGATTCCTTGGCGTCTTGCTCACATCCAGCCAGTTTGCAACAGCCTTTGCCTTGACAGAACTTGAAACCAGCTACCTAATCTGGGTGCCAACACACACGCACGCACACACACACACATACACACACACTTCAGTGTGTCACTCTCCAAGCGTTAGCTCATCAGGGCCACCCCTAACTTCATTTGTGCTACCATATGAAGCCAAGTCATGTAGACACCAACATTTCCCTGCCACACTGAGCACATGTTTTAATTTCTTATAAATCTGTCTTTGCCCCAGAAGTTGTACATTTTCCCTGGTCTTCCTTAAATTTCTGATGCACGCTTGTCCCTATATGTGACAAAGTGAGAAACAAAGAGAAAACTACCCGGAATGCCTGCATGGACTCCAATAAGAACCTGGCCAGGCCCGGGCCCACCTGCTTGGCACCTGCTCACTTAAAGGTGTCAGCACAAGTTTTGCGATAACAAGGGACAGGCCACATCACGATCCTATCTTCTTACCATTCTAGCAATTCTTGAAACTTTTGGCACCTCTCGTCTGATTTTCCTGTTTCGATGAGGAACGTGAGCAGTTGTTAGATATCAGTGACTCTTCTTTGAAGCAAAACAAAATGGAACAAAGCATTTGACTGTCACTGTCACCCACCACCCCCAGCTTTGAATGCTGTTTCACACTCAGCTGCCAAAGTGCTCCCGGGTGTTTTCAGGATGCTTCTTGGGCCTCTTGACAATTCCTCCTGTGAGTGACTCAGCACTTCCTTGTCTCTGCAGAGCCACCCACGGAAAGCTACCCTGTAAAAGGAGCGTGTGCAGGTGCTGGAAGAGATGGGGGTTACAATGTACATCCAGGAGGAGAAAGGAGACAGAGAGGCCTTGCAGGCCCACATCCCTTCTCCCACACCCCTTTCATCGCTCCCCCCAAGGCCTCCTATCACATTCCATTCCCTGTGGGTCCTCCTGTCATGTCAGTCCCTGGGACCTGGCATTCCATGGGTCAACGAGGAAGATGAATACCTGGAATAACATAAGAGGTTAATGCCTTTTCCAGAATGGAAAGTGGGTCCCGCTCTACCCCAGGGCCTTTTGGTGGAGCTCCCCAAGCTGGGAAAACAGGAGCCCAGGTTACATCTGTCAACAGCAGCAACAAAAGGACCATGTAGGACGCTGAATGGGATGGTTCACTGGGAGCAGACAATCTCAAAATTAGACTCTGTGAACTTAAGAGTCAGTCTTCAAGGTTCAAGGTCAAGGGGTCAATGGCAATAATACTAAGGCTTATGTGTGAACGGTGCTGTACCATTTACAAAGTGCTTCCACACACAGAGACCATCACAACCCCCATGAGGCTGGCGGCCCAGACGTTCTCTCAAAGGAAGAGTCTAGAAGTTGGAGGAGTTGAAAATTTGTCCAAAGCCAGGACCCAAATATCCTGCCTCCAAAACAACCCATAATTCTTCTACTGTAACTGTCATTCAGCAGGTCACATTGTCATTAGCAGGTGAGACCCATCGCCCAGCCCCGCAGAGGGTGGAGCTGGGCTAGGTGGTGGTCCCCAGGTTTTGATGCTCTTACTTCCTTGCTTTGGGAGTGCTGCTTTCTGGGAAAGCCTGGCTCTGGAATTGTTGACCTCAGCAAAGTTGGACTGGGAACCCATGGGAGGAGAAACTGATCTTAAACCTGGGAGAGTCCACCCAGAATTGACTAGAAGGTAACTCTTAGTAAGAGCTCTCACTCTTTTTCTTTCTCTGCCTCTGTTGCTGCTGAAAGACAATTTAAAAAGAGAGAGTTCCAGACCCATTTATTTCTTTCGTATCCTAAGCAAGCAGCAGACACCCATTTTTAATAATGCGACTTTCTACACTACTTTAATTGAGACCCGTATTGTACCATGTTAATCATTTTTAAAGTTGATAAGACCATTATCTACTGATTCTTCTCTGCTGAAGTCAAGTAAAGAATGGGGTCCTCTACTGGAAAGGGGCACAGGCTCTCAGAGGAGTCTGCTCCCCGGGGACAAGCACAGTAGCACGTGACCAGAGTCTTTCAGAGGCACTTCTGGCATTTCTCTGCACAGCAGCACTAACGCAGGGGAGAGGCTGGCCCAGAGACACCCAGGTGGGAAGGCTGAGCAAGTGTTGAGGGCCTGTCTCCTCAGCTGTCCTCAGGTATGCACACCCTGAATCAAGGTTTTTGGTATTTTCCCCTGGAACTCACTGCCACACCTAAGTATGTGGTCTCTGAGTTTGGGATAAAAGCTCTAGTCCCACTCTGGCTCTTGCCTTGCCCCATGATTTTCATAGACTGATGTTCTGATCTCTATAACAGTTCTCGTTCCTGATATCTCTTCATTCCAACCACTGATTTACAAAAGTGGGAGGGGCACCTGGGTGGCTCAGTCAGTTAAGCATCTGACTTCGGCTCAAGTCATGGTCTCACGGCTCATGAGTTTGAGGCCTGCATTCCTCTGCCATCAGCACAGAGCCCATTTTGGGTCCTCTGTCCCCTACTCTTTCTCTCTCTCTGCCAGTCCCCTGCTGGCTCTCCCACACTCTCTCAAAAAAAAAAAAAACAAACATTAAAAAAAATAGAAAAGTGGAAATCAGGGGTGCCTGGGTGGCCCAGTCAGTTGGATGTCCAACTCTTGATTTCAGCTCAGGTCATGATCTCACAATTTATGAGTTCAAGCCCTGAGTTGGGCTCTGTGCTGACTGACAGTGTGGAGCCTGCTTGGAATTCTCTGCCCCCCTCTGTCTCTGCCCCTGTTCCACTTGTGCTGTCTCTCTCTCTCAAAAACAAATAAATAAACATTAAAAAAAATTTTAAGTAGGAATCTTGTTGGAAAACAAGAGAATACTCTTGACCTGAGCTGGGCCTTGGGTTCCCTCACTTGATTGTTGTTTGTGTTCTTTGTTAACATTGGTAAGTGGAGACACCACTGAATGCGGGACGGAAAGACAATGCCAAATGCATACAAATAAAAATGGATGGAATTGGAGCTCCAGGGCTCACTGAAATACAGCATAAAGCAGCCACAATCCTCCACCATCTGAAGCACACTGCCATTTCCGGCGACTGAGCAGGGAAGGCACACTCCAGGGTAGACAGAGCTCCTGCCCACCTCACAGGACAATAGAGTAGTCCCAGCATTCTGGAGTGTGGAGGAGGGGACAGAAAGTGGAAGGTGAATCCCAGGCACTCCCCGCCCATCCAGCCTAGCAGATCTGGCCACTTCTCATGGCCACTGGATCCTCTACCCTCTGCTGTGCTCTCGTATTTTCTACCTACATATTGTGTGTGTGTCGAAATATATAATAGGTTAGGGGCGCCTGGGTAGCTCAGTTGGTTAAGCATCCAACTCTTGGTTTCAGCTCAGGTCATGATCTCATGACTTGTAAGTTGGAGCCTTCCATCAGGCTCCACACTGACAGTGTGGAGCCTGCTTGGGATTCTCTCTCTCTCCCTCTCTCTCTGCCCCTCAGACTCATGCACACATGCTATCTCTCTCTCTCTCTCTTTCTCTCAAAATAAATAAACTTTTTTAAAGCAATTCTAAATAAATAAATATATGTAGAATAGATTAATATATTATTAGTTATGTATTTATATTAACTATATTATATGTAATGTACATTAATATGTAATGATATAATATATGATGTATATATACATATATGCATACAGTTTATATATGTGGGTACATATACAGTGTGTATGCATGTATCTGGTATGTGCACATATGTATATAAGATAGATTTATAATACCTTAGTGCAATTTTCTCTTCAATTTTACCCCAGCTATTAGCTGGACTTCCCTTTTCTTCTCAGAGATATAGGCTTGGACCACCCCCAACACTTCCATGGCTTTTGAAAGTCTGAAGACCTCCCAAGAGTTTTTCTAATACTTAGGCACACTTTAAAAAAAAAATCTCCTGTGGAATCATAACATACAAACAAAAACCACAAGTCTCTTCAGCATCCAGCATGATGAAACTTCACCTGCTACTTTCTATGCACTGTGCAGTTTCTGCCTGGGACCCAAAAGCATTCCTCAAGCACTACCTGAGATCACCTTTTCCTGTCTGCACCCCAAGGGCAGCCACTCTGTGACTCACAATAGCCCAGATTACTTCTACTAGGCACAGGCCCGTGTGCTTCTGTGTACTCACTCCACCCATCCTCAAGATCGTCCTGTGAAAACACACTATTATCGCTTCTCCCTTAAAGATGAGGAAACTGGGGAGCTTCGTGTTGATGTTATTTGCAAGGTCAAACTGCTATTAAAGAGCAGAGCAGGGATCCAACCCACAAACTCTAGTTTCAGAGTCACTTTCTTCAACTTAATATTGTGGCCATTGGATCAACAGTTCAAACCAATGGAGTCAGATGTACCAGAGAATAACCACTTGCCTCTACATAGCACTTTGCAGATGGTTTTGCACTTACTCTGAGTTCACATTTTCTAAATTGCATCTGGGAGTGCTGGGAGGAGGCATGAAGCTTGGAGAAGGGGAGGGACTTGCCCAAGGGCCAGAGCTGGTAAAGAGCAGAGTCAGATTTGAGTACAGTATGGACTAGGAACCATTACTGATTTCTCCTTGTCACAAAGGACAGGAAGAACCTGGGGCCAGGAGAGTCATGGGAGCTACAGTGAGTGGTGCCAAGCTCAAGTGAAGTCTCAGCTTTTCCATGCCTTTCAGGCCCTTTGGGGAAGCCTGGGGTCTTGACGCAGTCTTACTGAGGGGCAGAACAACTGCCTGGGACCCGCAGCCTCCGTAGGGAAAGGAGACAATTAGGGGGAAGAATGAAGCCCAGAGGCTCTCTGTGAATCTGGGACTCCAGTGGGGTGACTTATAGGCACTTGCTGTGTCCTGACAGCCCAGAACAACCTTGGGAGAGGGGGCCATGGTGCTTCAGACCCACGATTTCACACAAGGTGGATATCTTAGGTGAACTGATATGTCAAGAAAGGTATACGTGTGTAAATGTCAGGCTGTTCTCTCACTTCAAAAAGGAAGAGTCTTTTTGATGGAAACAAAATGGTCTTAGTTTCAACTCCTTAGTCACACATGAGGCATCCCAAAGAGTTTCCACCCACAACTTTACGTGGGGTTGAAGTGACATCTCTGTCTGTACAGAGCACAGGGGGTCTGGGAGGTTCAGGGCCCACTACTTGGTGGGTTTCACAATATTTCATCTTACACTCCTACCAGAAAAATGCTGAGCACACACCTATAATGTGTTTACTTATCCTTATATATTATTTTTATGGATTTTATCATATGTAAATATGCCACAAAATATTATGTGTGTTACAAAATTTACACTGTATGCTACTAATGAAAATTTTTTTCAAGTTTATTTATTTTGGGGGGGAATGAGGGACAGAGAGAGGAAGAGAGACAATCCCAAGCAGGCTCCGCACTGTCAGCACAGAGCCCAATGTGGGGCTCAATCTCATGAACCGTGAAATTATTACCTGAACTGAAATCAAGAGTTGGATTGAGCCACCCAGGCCCCCCTTAATAAAAACTTTTAAAGGAATATGTAATCTGTGATAAAACTTTTACAATTATATTTGTTGTGATTATTAAATGGGTATAACATTTGCCCTCCCCCAAAATACCATGATTTAATAATATGAAAAATAATATTAACATTATTAATACTTTGGTGGGGCACCTGGGTGGCTCAGTCGTTTGGGTGTCTGACTTTGGCTCACGTCATGATCTCACTGTTTGTGAGTTCGAGCCCCATGTCGGGCTCTGTGCTGATAGTTCAGAGCCTGGAGCCTGCTTTGGACTCTGGGTCTCCCTCTCTATCTGCCCTTCCCTTATGCTCTCTCTCTCAAAAATAAATAAACATTAAATAATAATAACAATACTTTGGTGAAAGGAATGTAATTAAATAAGTCTTTTTTTTTTTCAAGTAGGCTTCATGCCCAGTCATGGAGCCCAAAATGGGCTTAACCAACTGAGCCACCAAGTGCCTCTGAAAATAAGTCTTTTTACAACATTGTGGTTTGATAATCTATAATAAACTGACTTGATATTCTGAACCTAAGTACAATGTATTTCTGCATTTTTTAATAGTTATTATAAAATCTATAGCTACAAAAATCACCATAACTTGATTTGGATGGCTATAAAGAAAACCTCTCTAATACACAAAGATAGAAATCGAGAAGATAATTGCTGGCCGATTTTATTTTCTCCAGTCTTTTTCTAGGTTCAGTGTTTTCATGTTGCCAAGAGGTATGGGCTTCCTCTCGAGATTCGCTTCCTCCTGATGATGTACCATTTCTGTGGTATTCCCTCTGAAGAGCTAGACAGAAAATGTTTGTAGATACCGTCATGTGGATTCACCAGTTTTTCCCCTATCACCTTCTGCCCATACCCAAAATTCACATCAATAGGTGGGTGATGTCTGGAGACTTTTCCTTTGAAGGAAGTCACATGACCCCTTCATCTGATGAGAGAACGCCAGTCACTTTTTATTGATACAAGACACCCAACTGGTGAATGAATGAACAAAAAAGGACAATTATCAGGTTTGTGCCAGAGTAAGAGTTTATTAGGAAGTTAATAAGGGACCCGTACTGTAGTACCTCCAAAGACCAAAAGAGTGACAAGGAAGATTTTTTTCCGATTATGTTCAGTTTTGTAGCCTGCCCATCAGCTCCATCATTCTTTTATGTAATTATTTTGAAATCACATTTAGGTAAGTATTTGTTCAAGCATAACTTGTTACACGAGTGCGTCATCGTGATAATAGATCTTGCACGATTCTGTTGTAGAAGTGCTCAGAAGACGGAACGAACTGGTACAGACTTTGCCGTCTAAAGGATCAAGCCAGGCAAATCAGTAGAAGGTAGAGTTGACACTTAGAAGCTGGTGCTGGTAGAAATTTTTCCTTTGTCCAAATTGTGGTCACCATAGGAGATGCTTGCATGAAGTAGAGTTGACATGTGACTTTGAAACCCTTCTCCTCCTGCTGGCACCGGGGCTTCTAACGCACAAAGGTGTTGCAAGGCCCGCACCGAGCACGTTGGACACAAGGATTGGTGACACAAGGCCCAATGGGTTTGTCACATGCATTGGTTGTGGCACATGGGTTGCAGGGGAGCCTGGAGACAGAAGATCACGGGGGCAAATTAGAGGGAAATGAGCTGAAGACATAGGAAGATACTAAATGCACTCTGTGTAAGAATATAGCACTTCTTCACACTGCTTCCAACCAAAAGCTTGAAATTATAAATTTGTCTCCATCAGGATGATTTCTCATCCCCACGGCAACCTCATGCACCCCCAAGGGAAATAGTACTAGCTTCCCACTCACTTGCAGTCCTCGCTCTCCAGCAGGCCCCGGTACGTGTTGATCTCGCACTCCAGCCGGGCCTTGACGTCCAGCAGCACCTGGTACTCCTGGTTCTGCCGCTCCAGGTCACAGCGGATCTCGGCCAGCTGGGCCTCCACGTTGCTGATCAGGCACTGCACCTGGCCCAGCTGGGCGCTGTAGCGCGCCTCGGTCTCCGTCAGCGTGTTCTCCAGGGAGTCCCTCTGTGAGGGGAACACACGGAACGTCACAGAGCCGCTTCTCAGGGGGCGACTCCGTGGGACTCCAGGGAAGTCACGGGCTTCACCAGGTGAGGAGAGGGTGGGCAGCACCCCGAGCGACACCCACCAGGTTGTGCTGGGCCTGCAGCTCGATCTCCAGGGCGTTGACCGTGCGTCTCAGCTCGATGATCTCCGCCTGGCAGGACTGCAGCTGCTCCGCGCTGGACACCACCTGCTTGTTCAGCTCCTCGGTCTGAAACAGCACAGGGGACGAGACAGGGTGAGACCCTGCCTCGAGGGCCGCGAGGGGCCGAGGGGCCCGGGCGGCCGCGTGCTGAGATGCCCACCTGGGTGGTGAACCATTCCTCCACGTCCCTGCGGTTGGTCTCCACCAGGGCCTCATACTGGCTCCTGGTCTCGTTGAGCACGCGGTTCAGGTCCACGGTGGGGGCCGCGTCCACCTCCACGTTGAGGCGGTCTCCGATCTGGCAGCGCAGGGTGTTGACTTCCTGAGGGAAGAAGAGGAAGAAATGAACCACAGAAATGGATCTGCTGTATATCTTCCTACTGTAGGAAAGTGAGCACAACCCTGCCAAAAATGTATATCCTGATCATTCCCAAAGACTGACACAGATACGATGTAGGATTAGACCCAAATAGGGATCACATCAATATATTTCCCCCCAAAACTGAAAAAAGCTCACATTTCCAATAAGACTTAAGTCCGAACTCCCCGGCCTGTGCAAATCCTACCTCATTTCCCAACTCACCCCTATAGGTAATGCATGCCCAGCCATATCAATCCATGTGCCAAACTCTAATATACCTGCTCCTCCACTTCTGTGTCTTTGCTCAGTCTCTTCCCCCAGATTGAAACATCCAAGTGTGAAAGCCTCCTCCTTCCCATGACATGTCTCTGAGAACATTCCCTGTCTCCTTCCAGGTAGACTGGACTATTCCCTGCATATGTTGCTCATACTTCTCATATGGAACTACTTTCCTCTGCCCGTATTCTACCATTGTTTGTACATAGCCATCTGCCTAGACCACTGGGAGCCCGTTGAAGAGAGGGAACATGTCTTAGTTCTTTTTTTCCTTCCATCTCTACCACCAAATTTAAAAACTAACAGTGAGCAGCAGCGAGCAGGGCTCAATAAATGGATGCCTTTTCTCAGCATCTCCAACACCTGCCCAACCTCACCCAGTTTCTGGAGAATAAGCAACCCACCTCCCTACGTGCTATGGGTATAGTATCATCATTCTCTGAAGAGTCTTGAGTTCTTCAGAGAAGAGTCCCAGCTCAAGAAGCCTGATAGCACTTGCCTCCTGGTTGCTGATGCTAAAGGCTTGGATCTGAAACCTACTTTTTTTTTCCTTTTCCTCTCACCTCCTCGTGGTTCTTCTTGAGGCTCAGCAGCTCCTCCCTCAGGGACTCCACCTGGGCCTCCAGGTCAGACTTGCACAGAGTCAGCTCGTCCAGGATCCTGCGCAGGCCGTTGATGTCCGACTCCACTAGCTGCCTCAGGCCCAGCTCCGTCTCGTACCTGCACACACAGATCAGAAAGGATGAGGCAGGAAAGAAGCCGGTCCCCTGTTCTGTGTCTTGTGTGCATGGACTGGCCTCCATCTCTTTGAGCTGGTACAGTTTTCTCCCTCTTTTCTTCCATGTTTCCCTCAAGCTCTGCACAAATAGATTGGAGAGGCCCCTGACTCACCCTAACACCAGAAGGTCCCCACAAGAACTCATGAGATGGAGTCTCTCATTTTCCTCTCAATTTGGTTGGTTAATATACCACCACTCCCCATAGAACAGTCTCTGTCAATCTCTGAATTTGGGGGTTTAAGAAGGCCTTCCAGAGATAGCAATATAGGCTGAAGTGCACACAGCATATGAGTCTGGATCTCTGTTTGAAACCAGTTTTAGATAAAGCCGGGCTTCAGAAGAGAAATCAAAAGGGAAAAATGGCTGCCTCTCCCCTTCCAGGAAATGTTAGTCCCACGGGGCCATGAGAGAGCCATAAGTACCTTAGGGGTCACCTAGCCTAAAAGTCTCAACCTACTTGGTTCTGAAGTCATCAGAGGCCAACTTGGCGTTGTCGATCTGCACCACCAGCCTGGCATTCTCAGACTTGGCACACAGAATCTGAAAACAAGATTCTACTGTGAGGGCCACTTGAACTTGAGAATGTCTTATTGTTCAAAGACAGTCAGCTGCTGCTGTGCCCCCACATGGCACCCCCTCACCTTCTGCTGGAGCTCCTCGATGGTCCGGAAGTAGGACTGGTAGCTGGGGCACACGAAGGGCACCTGCTGCTGGCACCACTCCCGGATCCTGGTCTCCAGCTCCGCGTTCTCCCGCTCCAGCTGGCGCACCTTCTCCAGGTAGCTGGCCAGGCGGTCGTTCAGGAACTGCATGGTCTCCTTCTCGCTGCCATTGAAGGCGCCCTCGCAGAACCAGCCGCAGTTGCCCACGTTGGCGGGGATGTTGCAGGCCCCGGGCAGGGTACAGGTGTGGCAGCTGGGGGGCACGCAGGGCCGGGAGCAGCAGGTGGAGCGGCAGCTCAGGTTGGGAAGGCAGCAGTTGTAAGGCATGGTGCGGGAGGGAGCGAGACGCCCGGCTGAACACGGAGTTCAAGTTCTCCAAGCCACAGAGCTATGGGTCTCCTGCCCCTGGGGAGCATTTATACCCCTTCCACAGAGGGTGTGGACATGGAAGGCCTCCCTTTTTTTCTTACTCATTTGGTGATTGTCAAAAGCCCTTCCCCCCTGGTTTGTTATGTTTCCTCAGAAGAGTCCCTCACCTCGTAAAAGACTTTACTTGGGCTTCTCGCTAAGTCAGGACTCCTCTGCCATGCTGTGCATCAATGAAGTATGAGCTTCATAGAGTGGCTTCAAAGAGCTGGGCTCATGAATGCCCTGAGCTTCATTAGTGGGGTGGGGCAGGTCCGGGGACACTATTGCTGCTTTGCCTCCTGGCTTGATGGCTCTGACTCCTTGGCAAGCCCCCAGCTCTTCTTGCTAAGATGCGAAAGCACAGTTCTTGCCCGTGTATCTTTTGCCAGGTCAAATTTCCAAATGCCAAATGTCAAATTCATGGTTCTCAGAGAGAGGAATAGATCCCTTCTGGAATACTTAAAATAACCTGGCTCCCAGTGGCTCTGTTTCTTGATATGGCAGAAATTTCCATGATAATATAAATCAACCAAATAACAGATAGTCACCAGGATAACAGTATGTCCGGGGCACTGTAAGGAATGGAAGGTTGGCCCAGAGCTGCCGGAAGGAGCTCACACTTGTTGAGCGCCTGTACAGGCTCACCTTGGTGCTAAGCCCTTTTCACAAACATGATCTCATTCATACCTCACCATGACCCTACAAGGTACATGATATTATTCCCATTTTACAGGTGGGTAAATGGAGGCATAGAGGGTAGGAGGTAATGTGTTGCGAAGCCAGGATTCCAACACAGAGAACAGTGATCTCTGTTCATCACCCCATGCTGCTTAAATACAAATGAACTATCTCCTTCCCTAACTTTTTCAGACAGATAATTTCTTCCTCCTCTGTGAGGTCTCACCTCACTTTAAGCATGGCAGTACACAACTTCTGTGCTCATCTATCTCTGTATCTGAGTTCCCTGAAGGCAGCAGCAGAGTCTAATTCTCTGAATCCTCAGCTTTAAGTGCATGGTACTCAATAGACACTCAATGGATGTGCGTTGAGTGGATGAGGAATGAATGTGGAATCATAATCTAAGGCAGGAGATGGTAAGTGATAAGTGAGAGATTGAGGAAATGGGCAAGAGGGCACTGCCAGGATGGGAAGTTCACAGGAGCATATATGTGCTGGGGCGCAAGGCTTCTGAGACGCAGAGGAGAAATATGGGCCCTGCAGGTGGAAGAATGGTGTGCACACACAGCGGGCAGGTGTGACACACACAGTCAATGAGACTAGTGGCTGGGAGGGAAGAGGTGTGTAGGGAGATTGTAGAAAATAAAGCTGTATGGGGAGGTCGAGGCCATATGGTAGAAGTTCTCTATGGCAAAGCTAAAGAGCTTAGACTGTCCTGGAGGGAGATGTTTTAGGAAATATTTAGCAAACATTTATCTGTTTTAGCAAAACGAAGGTAAGGCTGGAGGCAGAGGGGCCAGCAAGGAGGCGACCGCAGTAATCCAGGCCAGCGGTGAGGTGGGGCTTCATTTAGGTGTCTGCAGAGGAAGCATAAAAGAAGAAATGGTGTTAAGAATCATTCTCAAAGAAGACATTTTTTTTTAACCAGCAATCATTTAGAAAGATGAGATGTGGGAGAGGATAAAGAATGAACCCAAAATTTGGCAAGCAAAATATTTGAGAGGAACACAGACTGTTTTGCTCATCAAGGATGAGCTAGCCCACTTCCTTTAACAGACATTTAACTGAGCCCTTCATGTGCCAGCAACCGAGCAGGCACGGTGAGCGAGAGAGGCAAGCCTACACTCTGGTGGAGGATGCACACCAGCTGGGTGCAGGATACATCTGTGACAGGGCAAGCCCCAGCGGCTATAGGAACGTGCAAGAGGACCTTACCAGACTGAGTGGGGGGGGCTAGTAAGGCTTTTTGGTGCAAGTGCACATTGTATTCAGGCATGCTTCCCATTTTTCACACAAAAGCTTATGTAGGAAATGATCACACTTTGCGGCTCACTGGGGCAGTCTGGGCTGCCTTGGCCAGCCACTCCAAGGATTCAGAGCATGAGTACCATGGGCCCTCCAATCCATTCACCTCAGTAAGGTTGGGAGGTTCTGCAACAGAGGAACTGAGAGAAGCTCAGTAAGCACCATGTAAGTCAGGGAGTGATAGATGAGGGTGGAGGAGAAGTAAACTCTGTCCATCATCTCATGTTGTTTAGATATAAATGACTTAGCTCTTTCCCTAACTTCTGACAGATTATTTCTTCCTCCTCTGTGAGTTCTCATCTCACCTTGAGCACATGGCATTGTCATGACCTACATTCTTCTCTCTCTCTCTCTCTACTTGAGTTCCCTGAAGGCATGGAAAGACTTTCATATGAAGGACCTTGTATACCTCCTTGAGGAGCTTAGGCTTCATCAGGAGGTCAATGGGAAGCCATTGAAGGTTCTAAGGAGAGCAGTGATATAGTTTCATTCTTGATCAGCTATACTGGAAGGAATGGTGGACTCTATACAGGAAAATGTTCATCAGGTCCTTGGAGTAACAAAGCTAGAATTCATGGCGGGTATGAGCCTAGTGAAGATGTGAAAGCTGGAGAAATTAACCAAGAGAGAATGTACGAAGAGAAGAGCAACAAGGACTTAAGGACCAAACTTTGGGGATTCCCCAACCTAAGAGCAGGAGAAGGAAAAAGAGTCATAAAGAAATGGAGAAATGGTTGGAGAAAATGAAGAGAGCCAGTTCATGGCATCAGAGAAGGTTAGGGAGGAGAGCTTCAAAGTGGAGGTGAAGGTCAAAAGTGTCAAGTGTGGCAAAGGGACCCTATAAGATCAGAATCATGGAAAGGGTCTTGGATACATTGGCCAACAAGTTGCCAGGACCTTTCCATGGTCACATGAGTGTGTTTACTGTAAACAGTACCTGTGTTCTTGAAGTACCTCCACACTGAACTTTAGGCAATCAAGATTTTAAATAACCCAGAGGTGAGATGTCCATTGTTTAAAGAAGTCCTGCCACAGTACGTTTGTACACCTGATTATAAAGATTTTGAGCTTTGGTCTTACCAATACAAACTTTCTACAATAATTAGAGTGTGCTTTAAGTAGTTTAAAGATGTCAAGCTTGTTTGGATTTGATGATTCATAATAGTTGATGATTTAGGAACATCTACCCAAGAAGCACAAGCAATCAGAAATGCTCATGAATATAACACAATTTCTGGGGTTTTTTTCAAGGCATAAGATGAGACTTATTTGGTATCTTAAAGAGAAGCTATGAGGAAAGAATTCAGTTGTGTGCCTAGGTGAAGAGAAATGCTCCTTACTGCTGTTCTAGCGGAAGACAGCAGAACTCAGGGACCTGCTCACAGCAAGAGTCCATGATTCAGCTATAGCTGCAGATCCAAAACCAGGCTGCTTTGCATTTGGCTTTTCTGATCCTCCCTTCCACTTCCTAATGTAAATCCCAAAAGCCAAAATTGTCAGAGAGGGAGAAAATCTTGGAAAAAGAGTGATACCAGAGATCATCATGATCATCTTATCCAAGCCTCTCATTCTATAAATGAGGAAACTGAGGCTCAGAATGGAGAAAAGGCTTACTTAGGATCATATAATTAGAAGCCAAATCTGCTAATCCCCATGGATTCCCAGCCCCCATCAGCAGACTGCAGAAATGTTGAATAATTTCACAACCAATATGGTCTGTCAACTACTTAGGGGCAGATATCAAAGACAATAAAAAAAAAAAACAGAAAAAACACACTTGTTACCCATAGATATGCCATGTTGAAGAAGAATAAAGGGTGAATATGGAAATGATACAATTCAGTGATATTAAGGTTCCTTATTGCCATCCTGATTTCAATCATTATTTCTAAATTGATGATACAATTTTGTTTCAATAGTTTGGAACAACTTAGATATAATTATATCCCATTGGTTGAAACAACTTAGAACCACAAATAGTGACCCTACTCAAGAGCAGTATAGTTACCCAAAATAACACACAGTCATAACAAAATTAATGTACATGATTTTAACAATGGGGACAACTGAGAGATAAAAAGAACCACACTATAATGATGACATTGGATGCTTTTAAATGGTAGGGTTATGAATGCTTCCCCTGCCCTTCTCTGTACTTTTTTGTTCTCTCCAAATTTTTTGAAAACATACCTATTCCTCCTACACAAGCAAAAGGAATAAAATTTACATGAAAAAATCCAAAAGGAAATTCTTGTAAGTGTTCTAAATAAGTAAAGAGTTGTAAAAAAGACCCAAGTAAGTCTCCTATTCCAATATAATCACTAAATTACACTTGAGCTTGTTGTTCTGGAAATAAAAGTTTTGTCACGATTTTCACTGTCACCCTTGTGATAACTGCTGACTTTGCCAATTCTGAAGGGGAGCTATTAGGAAGTGAGGAAAGGACACCAAGCTTCCTATGGGATCAAACAATCTGTAGTTCAAAAGTGACTGAGGTGTGGTTATGAGCTTCAGGCAAAGAGAATGCCAAAAGGAACAACCCCTGGAAAAATGTTCTGCCAATTTACTGCCAGTCCATAGTCCAAGATCATGTATTAGAATCACCTCACACTGAGCCACACTCTAAGAATGGACTTCCCACACAAATAAAGGATTGTGAAATTTCTCTTCTGGAAATCATGTCTGAGTCAGATAAAGCCTAGAATCTTAGAATGTTGGAGCCACCAAGGGCTCAAGTGGTCATCTCACGCAACTATGTTACAAATGGGAAAACATTAACCCCAAAGAGGAAGTGATTTGCTTAAGGTCACACAGAGAGTTTGTGAAGAAGCTAGGTTGAAAAACAGTGAATTAGAAATGAGGGACAGGGGACAAGACCTTCAGTCTATATGAGAGAGTTGGAGCTCAGACAACAGGAAAAACCCGTATCTCTCAAGGGACTGTACCCTTAGTGAAAACGTGATCTAGAAAAAGAAAAAGAAAAAGAAAAAGAAAAAGAAAAAGAAAAAGAAAAAAGTATGCTCATTGTCACAGAAAGATTAAAAAAAAAAGCTGAACTTTTATTTGGTCTCTAAATTTAAAACATTATGTAAAAGAAGCCAGCCAAAAACACCACAGATTTTACGATTCTATCCATATGCAATGCCTAAGCTAGGCGACCTTATAGACACCATTGTGGTTGCCTAATTTGAGGTGGGGTGTCCTAGGGAATGACTTCTGGGTAGTGGGCACACGGTATCTATTTGAGGTGATGAAATGTTCTAAAATTGTAATAATGGCTATACAACTCTATGACTACAATGAAAAGCACTGAATTGTAAACTTCATACAGGGGAATTTTGTGGCATATGAATTATATTTTACATAATATGAATTATACTTCAATAAAGCTATCTTTTAAAAAGGAATTCAGACGTGGAAAATCGAATAAGACAGAAGTAGTACACAAACAACACAATGGCTGAGAATGTTCCACTGGTTCTGAAAAGCATGAATCAATTCAAGAAGTACATCAATCCTAATTAGGAAAACAAAACCAGACCCACCCCTAGACAAAATATAGTGAAGCCACACAACACTTCAACACAAAGAAGCCATCTTAGAAACAAAGAGAGGGGGAAATAAAAGGATTGCCAACATGGAACCACACTTAGATGGGTAATATGCTTTTTAGCATCAGCAACAAAATGCGAAAGACAATGGTATGATAATCTTGAAAAGACCGGAGGAAAATAGCCACCCTTCTGGAACTCCACACTGAACTAAACCATCGTTCAGGAGGGACCACTAAGAAGAGACATTTTCAGACAGAAACTGGGAGAACTTATCACAGGTACTGTAGGAACTACCAAAGAATGCATTTCAGAAAACAAGAAATTAAAACCAGAAAGGAGGAAGAAAGTGCAAAAAGCATTGGGAGCAAACAACCCAGTAAACATATAGGAAAATCTAAACATAATAGTAACAATGACCAAATTTTTGAGTGCAAAAACAAGGCAGAACTAGGGGCATCCGGCCGGCTCAGTCGGTTAAGCGTCCGACTTCAGCTCAGGTCATGATCTCACAGTTCGTGAGTCCAAGCCCCTCATTGGGCTCTGGGCTGACAGCTCGGAGCCTGGAGTCTGCTTCATATTCTGTGTCTCCCTCTCTCTCTGTCCCTCCCCCGCTCACGCTCTGTCTCTCTCTCTGTCTCAAAAATAAACATTAAAAAAAATTTTTTTAAAAAGGCAGAACTTAAAAAATAAAGAACATAAATCAAAATTTCTTTGCACCTTGTTTTATATGCAAGAAGAGAGAGATTAGTTAAAATTAGCACTATGTCTGCACATTTAAAAATTAATAAGCATCAACAAAGAAAACAAGATCAAGCTGATAGATCTCAGGAAAGGGGAAAACAATAAGCTAAGAAAGAAATCACAATTGATAGCAAGCACAAAATAAGATTATAAAAATAAATCCAAGTGTGTCAGTAGTAAAATTCAATGCAATAGACTAAACCCTATTTTTCTGTCAGACGTTCAGTGCCCTGACCACCCTATCTGAAAGGCTTCTTCCCCATCCTTCTCTGTCCCCTTGACCAGTGTCTTAGTCCAGGCTGCTATTGTAGGTTACCAAAGATTGGGCAGCTTATAAACAATAGAAATCTATCTGTCACAGTCGAGAGGCTGGGAAGCCCAAGATCAAGGCTCCTGCACACTCAGTGTTCAGTGAGGGCCCACTTCCTGGTTCATAGACAGTAGTATTCTCATAGCAGGAGAGGTGAGGAGCCCTCTGGGGTCTCTGTTTGTAAGGGCTCCAACCCCATTCATGAGGCTCTATCCTCAGGACTAATCAGCTCCTAAAGGCCCCCACTTCCCAATACTATCACAATGGGAGCTAGGATTTCAACATGAGGATTTGGGGGGCACAGTCTACAGCACCTAGCTTTGTTTTTGCTTCTTAGCACTTACCACTTGACATAGTCATGTTTGTCTGACTCTTTTTACTGCCTGTCTCCCCACCTGAACGTAAGTTCCTTGGGAGCAGGTCTTAATTTCTTTCACTCCCCTGTCCTGACACCCAGGACAGTTTTAGGTCATCGTGGGCATTCCATGATTATTGAGTTGAATTTATTGAGTTGATAAGAAACCCAAACGGCCAATCAAAAGATTCTTTAAAGGCTTAATTTCACTAAGAATAAGAAAACTACAAGCTATAACAACACGATGCCATCATACCCACATTTATTGGCAGTATTTGTATCTGTTGGCACTGCACAAATTTGCAAGTGAAAACAGATTGCTGGGTGTACAATTTGATGCTTTTATATACATACACATACATTGTGGAAGGATCACCACAATCCAGCTAAATGACGTATTCATCACCTCTACTGGGTCACCTTTGGGTGTGTGTGTGTTTGGGGGGTTGCAGGTGCACGCATGCATGCTGGGAAGATTTAACTTAGGATTTTTCTTCTTAGAAAATTCCCAAAAATACAATACAGTATTATTAACTATCATCACCACACTGTACATCAGAGCTCTAAGACGTACTCATCCCGTATAACTGAAACTTTGTACACTTTGACCGACAGCTCTCCATTTCCATCACACCCCTGGTCCCTGGCAACCACCTTTCTACTCTCTGTTTTTATGAGTTCAGCTTCTTTAGATTTCACATGTAAGAGAGAGAATGCAGAAATGAATGCAACATTGTGTGTCAGCTATACTCAAATAGACAAAGGTTTTTTTTTAATTTTTTAAAAAAATGTTAACAAAAAATAGGCCTTGCAGTATTTGACTTTCTATGTCTGGCTTATTTCACTTAGCATAATGTCCTCCAAGTTTATCCACTTTGTCACAAATGACAAGATTGCCTTCTTCTTTCCCCTTCCATTGTGTGTGTGTGTGTGTGTGTGTGTGTGTATAATCTGTATATATATTACAGTTATCTGTGTCTACAGACATTTGTTTCCACTTACGGCTTTTGTGAGCAATGCTGTATTGAACATGGGGGTGCGGTTATCGCTTTGAGACAGTGATTTCATTTCCTTTGGATGTATACCCAAAACGTTTTTACAAAGTTGTAAAACAAAACAAACAAAGAAAAAATAAACAAAACAAAACAAAACAGATTGCTGGGCCCTACCCCCAGAGTTTTGGAGTTAGTAAGTCTGGGGTAGGACTGAAGAATTTGCATTTCTGACAGCTTCCCAGGTTCCCAGGACCACACTTTGAGAACCACGGCTCTGGAGAACGACTCACACAGGTACATAAAGAGAGATGTTGACAAGGATGTTCTTGCAACACTGTTTATAATGATTAAAGAAAGGAAGAAACACCCTAACTGTCCTTTAGCAGTGGAATAAGTAAATAAAAACATGATCTGTTTCATTATGAAATACTACAAAGAAGTTAAAATAAATTATAAGAATAATGTGTATTAACACAGATAAATCTCAGACACGTAATGTTGAATGGAGAAAATTGACGGCAAGCTTTATACCACTTGTATTTTCTAATTTAAACTGCTAATTCATACACACACACACACACACACACACACACACACTGTACATGGATACCCTATGTATAATTTTTAGAAATGTTTAAATTGGAGAATAATATATCACTAAATTTAGAATGGAATTTACCTCCAGGGGGACAGAGGGAGAGAAGAATGGGTAACGGATCAGTTCGAGGTCAACTTGTAACCTTTTTTTCCCAAAAACTAAACCAAACAAACAAAACACACACATAGCAATGGTATAAATACAGCACAAGGTTACATCTATCAAATCTTGGTTGTGGATTTATAGGTGTCTTAATGTTTTTTTTTTGTATTTTCAGATGTTTGAAATACTTCATAATTAGCAATTTAAAATAAGAAATAGCAGCAGTGCCTTGTTTCACCAGGTGGCAAATCACAGCTCACCGGCAGGGGACTTCAGCGCATGTGTCTTGCCCCATATACGAGGTGAGTAGCACTGAAACCCACCCAGACAGCTCAGAAATCAATCTGGCTTTGTCCTGGGACAGAGTGATTTCCTTGAACTCCTTTCTCTTCTTCACCAAAGAAATCACTGTGGCAGAGACCAAGATTCAGGACAGCCTCCCCCAGACCTAGTCCTCCCATTGATAGACTTGACTAACATAGAGACAACGTTTTGTTTGATGCTCTACACACTGAGCGGTAAGAGAAAGTGTATTTACTGCGCTGAAACATTGGAGCTCTCACTCGCAAGGCAGAGGACTGGGTGTCTGGGAGGCACCTGTCCCTGATAAAGGCAGCTGCTGGTACCCATGGGTGAATGGTGGTCCCAGCACATACGGAGAACTGATTGCATAGGGTGCAGAAGTGTATTCATAGCCCACATGCAGGTGGCTTCTGGGAAGGAAGGATGAGAGGCTGAAGTACACCAGCTGGATCTGGGACATTCTGAGCACAGCATGGAGGGTCACTCTGTCATTGTCCAGGGCCACGCCTGAGGTCTGGATAAGGGAGCTCCAGCAGCACCAGCTAAATCAACGCCACCGGAGCAGACACTAAGGAAGCTAAGTGTGTTAAGACAAGAGTTTATGACCAACACTGGAGCAGCCATCATCCTAGCAGCAGGACATAGTGTCAGCTGCATCTCAAGGAGAGATTACATAACTAGCACTTTAGCCCAAGATGGGACAGTTGGCTTGCATGGACTCAGCACGCACAACTGTGGGAACCATCAACCGTGGCCGGACATCAGGAGGCACCGGACATGCAGGAGCAGGTCACCAGCATAACTGTCACTTCTGGGCTCCTTACTGGTACAGAAGAAAGAAAATGAGTTGTGTAGTTCCTGGTACTTGCTCAGTGTCCAATAAATGTTAGCTCCTGTCCTTCTTCTTGCAGGCACTTAGAAAAGAAAAAGGGGAACTTTCTAGAAATGTTAACCACTGTGCATTATTGAGTCAGCTCCCATAGTGAATATACACCATATTCAGATGAATCCTGTTGACTTAGTGGTCCTACTGGTTTCCAGCTGGCCCAAGTGGACGCTGGACTCACTGCACCTAATGAATGTTAATTAATGGTGATGAAGCCCTTTGGGGAGAGGATTAATGACACAGTCCTCCTGTGCTTTCAAGTGGTTTTATAAGAAGCACGTACACAACAGAGTGAACACTTTGGAAAGAATGAATACAAATGAGAACCATCATTGCTTTGCAAGAGGAAAGTTTATTAGATTTACAAAGGGATTCGGGGACCCGCAAGGGAGGTCAAAGCAACAGAGAGAACCACAACACACATCGTATGACACCTTCACAGCCCAGACCTGGCAGACCATCAGGTCACAGCATAACTACAAGAGAGCAGCCTTGAATGATGAGGGTCAGGTGGGCTGGGCTCAGTGCCGGGCCACACCTGGGCTCTTGCTCTCCTTCCAGATCGTGATTTATAGGGATGCCTGGGGCTGGCTCCTGTGGCTGATGCTCGTCAGAGAAGCAGGGCTGGCCCATCAATGGCCCCTGTGTCTTCATGCAATCCTCTTGCTGGCCCCTGGATATCTAGCACCCAAAGGTGTTGCAGGGCCCGCAGCGGGAGCGTGGGCCACACGGGGCGCAGGGATTGGTGACGCAGGGCCCGATGGGCTTGTCACACGCATTGGTCGTGGCGCAGGGGTTGCAGGGCAGCCTGGGAGACAGAATTAATAGCTCATCAGCACGAGAGGGATCATTTTTAAAAAGGAGGGAGGTCAACCCAAGGAGACAGAAAAAGCAGAAGCCATTCTCCAACATCTTAGGAAGCCAAGCCTTCTTCAGACTGTTCCTTCTACAAAGCTCTGAGACAGTGTCAGAGAAGAGCAAAGAAGACTGAGGGTGGGATTCCAGCCCTCATTCTATAACCCTGGAGCTATGGGGAAGTCCCTTCACCCCTCTGAGCCTCAGTCTCCCTGCCTGTAAGATGGGATTGGTAATACCTACCACACAGAATGTGTTCATGAAAACACTGTGTCATGCTCATATGTGAGTTGGCTATACTGTCCCCACTCCGCCTGCCTCGGATGATTCCAACAAGGATCAATGAAATAGTGGATTTGAAAGTGTGGTTTAAATCTGAAAGCGCTGCTCAAATACATGTGATGGTTGTTGAGTTTTGTTTTCCCTTTTGCCGTGACAGGCCAACCGTGAAGGTAGAAGGCTTTATTTACCCATCAGCCTCCAAAAGCTCACCAGCTGGAGAAAACAGTCAAGTCTCCTGAGTATCTTTTGGAAAAGAAAATACCTTTCGGCCAGGTAATGACAACAAAAAATTCCCTCTACGGTACACTATTGTAACAGAAACCTCTGATCTCTACAGACATGCTGGCCTCTGAAACTTAACCCGAAAAGTCTCTGTTTTGTCCTTGAGTAGAACCATACATGTGCCTTGCAGGGATGATGTCTGCTGGCCACTCACTTGCAGTCCTCGCTCTCCAGCAGGCCCCGGTACGTGTTGATCTCGCACTCCAG
>NC_064814.1:11183179-11204230 GCF_023721935.1 Panthera uncia
GTGCAGTGCCTGATCAGCAACGTGGAGGCCCAGCTGGCCGAGATCCGCTGTGACCTGGAGCGGCAGAACCAGGAGTACCAGGTGCTGCTGGACGTCAAGGCCCGGCTGGAGTGCGAGATCAACACGTACCGGGGCCTGCTGGAGAGCGAGGATTGCAAGTGAGTGCGAGGCAAAGAACTCTGGAGGACATGTGGTGGGACTACAAGATATTGTGAGCATACACATGGCGGCCACGTTTTCAACTCACAGAACAACGTGCATGTATAGAGTCCATGATGTGACAGTTAAGCAGAAAAGGAAGGTCAGAGGTGAAGGGCATACATCCCCTGCATCAGGGAGCTAACGATAGAGAAGTGGTGGTGGACAGATTGTTGCAACAATAACTGTTGGGTAAGACAGCGTGTATTGTTTTCAGGAGAGCTCAAGAGCGTAACATTTTTCAAAAGGACAATTTCCACCTCAGCACATGGCATTCTGGGATGGGGAGAAGGATTCGATGGCAATCAAATTTGATTCCAACTATCTCCAACCACTGAGAATTCATGGGTTGTCTCATTAGGCACCTTAGGGCTCTCTCCACAACCATCCCCAACCCGCTCTAAACCTCTGTGTCCTCCCAGGCTTCCCTGCAACCCATGTGCTACCACCAACGCTTGTGGCAATTCCTGCGGGTCCTGTGGTGCCTCTCAAACGTGTTGCTCTTAATTTAAGAACTTGCACCCTCTTTGAAGACAACAATGAAGCCACTCTGATCAAGCAAAGGAAAGGTCCTCGGGTCTTGCCTTCTTTGGAGCCTAGCCATGCCAAATATGATATCTCTAGACATGAAAATGCCTTCCAGATTCAACAAGCAAAGGCACACATGGTTAACTTCCAATGTCTGGGAAATCCCTTTCTGTTGAAGTTCGAGTGTCTTTGTTTCTGAAGATGTCCAGCTCCATGGTATCTGAGCTCCAGGTATTACTTTTAGGGCATTTCCTGTATGTATTGTGTTTCCTGTTTTTCTTGCTTCTTTGGTATTCTCTGGAATGCAAGGAAGCTACTTCATTTACTTCCCAATAAACTTCATTTCTCTGGCATAGTAAATGTGTTTCTCATTCATATTTATGCACTGTAAAGTACCTGTTGTGGCTATTTCATAAAAACGTCCCTTTGTTAGGATGAAATGGGTTAAATGACTAACCCCAGCCATTATGCTCCACTGGTAAATACTGCTGGCGGTGGGAGGGACTGTTCTCCTGGGAAGCTCCTGCCAAGGGGCGACCATGAAGGAAACCTGGCCTCCAACACTCATGCCCCTCTTTCCTCGGCTGCAGGGTGCTTGGCAATACTGAGTCCTCCCCAGATCTGACTGCTATTTCCCACGGTCATCCTCATCATTCAGGGGTTGGTTTTCTGTTCCCCTTTCTCGTAAACTGCCTAAAGACCAGCTTCTGAAGAAACTGCTCAAAGAGCAGCTACCCTCTCCTTTCAACCTGTCAACTGTACCTGCATCCCCACTGTAGATAGCTGCCTTTCCCTGAAGACGTGCCTTCAATGATTTCCATAAGCCAGCACACTCTGGGTTCTCTCGTTATACCTCCTGCTACCCATTTTCCAGCTCCTGATTAGCCTGCCTTCTCCTTTCTGTCCCAATTGGAGGAAATGCCTAGATCCTCAGCTGTGTTTTTTTCTCCTCCATCTCTGTTCAGGAAGAACTAGCACCTCTATGCTGACAACTCCGAATCTTGCTCTCATTTTCGTTCAAGTCCCAGGTCTTTAGTTGCCCATAGGACAGTTTCACTTGATACTAGGCTGCCACATCACATTTAATTGGACTGAAACTTATCTTCATCAAACTGGTTCCTCTTGTTACCCACTTGTTACACCCAACACTTCGTAATCTAAAGACCCTTTAAATGCAGGTAAGCGCATCTCCCCACCTCCCCCTCTTTTCAAGTTCCCTCTTTCCTCTAGGTCTTCTCTCCTATCTACAATGTTCTTCTGTAACTTCTGTATCATTTTATTTCTTATAATTTCAAGAAAGACCAGTGCTCATTGTCTCCCCCAACAGACATGACCCCTACCCCCCACGTGATTCATATCTGAATTATTAGAGCTCTCAATTCTCTTGGTCACTGTGTCAAGTCTTCATTCGATTTGACCCTATCTAACCTACACAACTGCAACCAACCATCTGTTCTGTATGCTCCATGTGGAGCACTGAGAATACACAAATAAATGAGCCCTGGTCCTGGCCCACAGCATGTTCACAGTCTAGAATGGACAAGACAAAGAGACAACCCTTATGCAGACAAACATCCATGTGGCTTAAGAAAGGTGTAAGTAAAGAATGATACATTTCTGACCTGTGAGAGAAAAACTATATGATTTCAGGAATTATTTTTATAGTTTAAGTGTGAGAGAGTGGTAAAAAGAGAGAGGAGGTAGAGCTCAATCAGAGCTTTGAAAACCCAAATATTCTGTTCATATAAATACTGTCTGCCTATCCTTCAAGAGAGACAGTATCATCACCCAGTTATAGCCCAGTGTAAACCACAGAATACTGTAAGTGGAATAAAGGAACAGTAACACTAATGAGGATTCATGAGAAGGTTATTAAAACTTAATATACTTCCCTTGTTCCAACTTCAGTCAACGATTACTGTATGATATTAGCATAATTCTGAAACGAAGTTTGATGAGGTATGTTTGGACAGATGAGTATATGCAGGTCTGACAAGAGGGAAAGTTCTCCTTACTTTGCCTGGTAAGGAGAAGAGGAAGCAGGAAATGTGTCTAGAGCTTGGCAGACCAATTTCTAACTGGAGCAAAGCATAAATGTAGTGGCTGATGATGAAACTGCAAAGTAGTCATGGAGCACCATATCTGGCAGTGCTTTTCATGGTTATCTGTGAGATTTCTTTGTAAGGAAGTTTGGTATATGATCTATCGAGAGCTATGTATAAGGTGGGTTGTGATGAGTCCTAGAAGTTGGTGAGATTGGGTGGAAAAGAAGGAAGAATCATTGGGGGGCTGGTGAGAGACAACAGGACAGAGATGGGGGTGGTGGTTGGGGAGCCAAGTGTGGGGTGGATTTCAGAGGCACAGCCTGGGATGTGGAAGCAAATTCGGGGTAGAGGAACAATGGAAAGGGAAGGAAGGAAACTAGTACTGATTGAATACCTGCTTTGGGTCAACATGAGAGACATTTTTTGAGCCTGAGAAAATGAAACACCAGTGGGGCTCCAGTGGAGAAGGCTGGAAGAGAATGACTGGATTTGGGAGAGACGTCAGAGAGTTACCTAAACAGAGATGATCAGTTAGAACCATAGGAGTTGTTAAGACTGTCAAGGGGATGATGTTACACTATGGACAACCTTGGGAACCACTGGTAGAAATGACAGAGTGGCCTCAGGCTCTCCAAAATCCCTGACGTGAGGTTCCTTCTTGATTTGGCTCAGTCCCCAAGGAGAGAGGTGATATCTGGTTAAAAGCAGTTGGGAGGGGGAAGCTGAAGCAACACAGAAGTCAAAAAAGGGGTGCCTGGATGGCTCAGTTGGTTAAGCGTCTGACTTCGGCTCAGGTCATGGTCTCACGGTTCATGAGTTGAGCCCTTCATCGGGCTCTGTACTGACAGCTCAGAGCCTGGACCCTGCTTCAGATTCTGTGTCTCCCTCTCTCTCTGCCCCCCCCCCCCCACCCCCTGCTCACATTCCATCTCTCTCTTTCAAAAAATAAATACACATTAAAAATTAAAAAAAAAAGAAGTCAAAAGAAATTGGGGTTTTGATGAGGGAATGGTCAATGGCATCCTTCTCATGAATCCTCATTAGTGTTATGGTTCCTTATTTATTCCACTTACAGTATTCTATGGTTTACACAAGGCTTCAATTAGGTGAAGATATTGTCTCTCTTGAAGGGAGAGAAAGAGGAGAATTCAGACAAGTCAGTGGACATAGTAATAGGGAGATCACTGGTGACCATAGAGAGAGCAGGGTCTATAGGTTGCTGAGGAAAGAAGTCATAGTTCAGTGACTTTCACATCTTTTTCAAGTTACCAACTTAATAGTGAACTTAACACAAAAGTTCAACACAATGTATTCATACTAAACATGAAGCTTACTTTGCTTTATCTTCTGTGTACTCTTTTAAGTGTTTATTTATTTTTGAGAGAGAGAGAAAGAGATGGGGGGGGGGAGAGAGAACAAGTGGGGGAGGAGCAGAGAGAGAGAGAGAGAGAGGGAGACACAAAATCTGTACAGGCTCCAGGCTCTGAGCGGTCAGTGCTGAGCCTGACACAACATGGGCTCAAACCCATGATCATGACCTGAGCCGAAGTTAGAGGCTTAACTGAATGAGCCACCCAGGTGCCCTCTCTGTGGAACTCTCAAAATGTTTTAGCACCTGCTCTTCCCTTTGGTATGCAGAGCAGTCACATAAACAGGTGTTCATTCCTTCTCTGAGTGGTTCCTGAATCCAGCTTTCGCAGATTAGGACCATTAAGTTATATTGTCTTGGATTTTTTTTCACATTCTTCTTGACTTCTCTATTCTAGACTGGATAGAGTTAACATACTGATGAGCTTTGCATTTTTATGATTTGGCTTGGTCCCTTAAAGACCTCCAAACTCCATTCCCACTGGGAGTCGAAGACTGAGTGTAAGGGACAGAACAGCAGTCCTGGAGAGGATTTGAGTGATGGGCTTTGAATCCTATTTCGGGGTGCATTTTGATCAGCCCATATTAGCATTGACCTAGCTCATTCTGCATATCCTCCTCTGCTTGTTCCTCATTGAAAATCTTGTTTGAACATCTTCCCAAAGCCAAGCCAAACCTGTTGGTTTAATTCCTGGATCACCATGACAATTGCTCCCTTCAATGTGGTAAGACTGAGTGGTTGATAAACTGGCAATAGACACTTTTATGGAATAGTCTATGGAAGCCCTATATCTTGTTCTTATAAGCAGCTCTAACGGGGGCTGGCCCAGCAGGGTGGGCTAGGGTTGGTAATGAACAGTGTTTCTGCTTTTCGGATTTTCCAGTGAATAACTCTTCATCTCTTAGGCAAACATCAGTATCTTGGTCTATGTGTGCCCAGCAATGGCACTCCTGGTCTCTTCTTGCCATTTGTCTACATTAAAATAGAATTAATCTGTAAGTGGCCCAGTATGTTACTTTGCATTTCCCAAGTAATGCAATTTATATTTCTCTTGGTGAGAATTTCAAGTGCCAGTACCTGGCCATCAGAGAAGATGGTTTTGGGAAGGAGGAGGGAGGCTTCCTAATACCTTTAAAGTTCTGCCATGGGAGGATGGTCTCAGTAGATCTGCCCTGAATCCACTCTGTGGTTGAGTGCCTCCGGTGGGTTGGCATGTGATCTCTCCCACGGATATAGTCTTGGCTTCCATAATAAATAGTATCTTTTAACCTCAAGTGCAATTTTCTCACATCTGGAGACCAGAAGCCTTACCGTGGCGTCTGCCACAATTACACAGGCAGGTCTAAAACTTTTTTGTTTGTTAGGATTTGATCTGCTCATCATGTTTATTGAAGGGTCATTAACTAGAGACAATGACATTGCTTATGTAAAGGGAAGGATTCAAGCACACAGTAAGTGGAATAAATAAAAAACAACTGCCTTCCAGAAATCTTGGGAGATAAAACTTGGCTCTTTTCTAAATAAACCCAAGTCCTCTCAGCTATTATAATCTAATTACCATGTAGCTATGCAGCAATCATGGTTATTTTTGCTCAAGAGGTGGGAGTAGTCATGTTTTCTAAACTCTGCCCTCCACTTTTGAAGATTCAGGGTATTTATCTCTGGGTCATTTTGTTCTGAGGCAGAAGCTGCCATCATGGTTTAGGAATCCCTGCGGACATATTTATCAATCCAGAATACAGCATCTCTCCTATTCTTTAAAAAAGTGCCATTGTCTCGGTTTTCCTCTTTGGAATGTTGAGAAATAGAAGAAGGAGCGAAACAGAAAAGCTGATGAATCTGATGAAAGCTATTTGTTTTATGTTATTGGTACTGATTTTAAACTAGCACGCCCGTCCGATCTCTCTCTAAATGTACAGATTCAGGCAGGAGAGGCAGAGAATTGTGGATTGTGAACATGGGTAAGGATGTCAGTGTCTTCAAAGCATTACCTTCTGGGAGACTGCACACTTACTCCAAATTCGCTGCCCTTTATGGGAGCAGATCTGAAGCTTCATGTTGGCAATGACTTTCAGAATCACCCAAGAAAAAGTACATTGTTATTTTACAGTCCCAATGTGTTTCTGACCCATTAAAGATGCTACCAAATTCCGTTGCTTATCCCACTTACTAGGCTTGGTTCCAAATGATATCTGGTGAGTTTCAAAAGGAGACACACTCTCAGAAGATGAAGATTTGTCTTCAATGAGGCTAACCAAAAGAAAGTGTCCCAGAGTGTGAGGTCAGCTTTGTAGAAGAGGTGATGTGAGCGGTGGCTATACAGGAGGAATGAGCACATAGCTTCCAGAAGGAATTGCTTTAAGGTGTCTCTGTCCTATTTTGAGTGCTGATAGATGAAACGTAAAGTGCTCATAGTTCATATCTCCATCTGGAATAGCACCGGGGCAGAAATATATTGATGGTCAAAGATGTTACTAAGCATGTCATGGCGTGGTGGTTTTTCAGGATCACATCCTTTGGAGAACTGGGCTCAGATGTTTCTCTGTCAAATCAACCAAAGGTTTCTTTTTTTTTCAAGCTTTTAGCAGGTATTACACTTTCTCATTTAGCAGACTTCCTTCCATTAGAATGGAAAGGACCTTTGGTTCTTTGATGGAGAACAGGCTTTTGTTTCTTGGCCCACTCTAATGTAGGAGGGGATAGTGTCTGGTAGTGACTGAGCTTCACTGAACTCAATCCACTTGCGCATTATTGCAAGTCAGTAGTGAGGAGACTGGAAGAGACGGTGTGATGGAGAGAGCGTGGCTGTTGGAGTCAGAGAGGTTTGGGTTTGAATGCTGGCTCACAGTGTGGGAGCCCTGGGACCACAGGCAACCTCTCAGAGGCTTGGGGTCCTCCTCTACAAACCCTGCAGGGTTTTGTGAGGCCGGGAGGAAATAATGCATATGAGGTGCATCGAACAGTGGTCCTCAGGAATCCGGTGCCATTCCGATAACACTCCCGTTGTGTGTAAGCACACAATACATTCTTCATGCAGGGTGGGTACTCCCAAGTTGTTTGTTTCCTTAACGTTGCTGACCACTGAGTAACAGTAGAAATGGAGTCTGGTGGTGGGTGGAGGGGCTTCCTGCAGCCCCTCTAAGGAGAGCAGAGAGTTGCCTCCAACTGGTCCGCATGCAAGGGCAAAGGGCTGTTGAACAGGATGGCCTCACAGGTCTGCTCTGGTCTCAGCTTCCAGGACTCCCTACTGAACAGTCCAGTTTCCAGGCAGGCTTCCTTAAGTGGCTTTCCTCACAGAGCCCTCACTGAATGGGAGCTGGATGAGGCACAAGTGTTTCCTCCTTTAGGAGAAAGAGGCACAGAAGTGCCTCCATCTCTGGGGGACAGGGGACAGCTGTCACTCTAACTCAAAACCCTATGAATAAGCGCTGCTGTTGACAAGGTCATGGGTTGGTCACTTTGAAGGTCTTACTTAACCAACCAGCATAATTGGCGAGGAGTCCTGACTTAGCAGGAAGCCAGAGTAAAACGTTTTATGAGGTGAAGGACTCGTGTGAGGTGGCTAAATAACAAGTGGAAAAATGGGTAAATAAGGTAAAAGGTGGGTAATGCTGCATGTGGTCACCACACCCACTGCTGACAGAATATAAAGCTCTGGACAGGACCAGGGCTTACACCAGAGAGAGGAATCAGCCTTTGGAACTGACCTTCAGAGCTCTGCTGAAAAGCCCTCCAGCACCATGCCTTACAACTTCTGCCTTCCCAACCTGAGCTGCCGCTCCACCTGCTGCACCCGGCCCTGCGTGCCCCCCAGCTGCCACACCTGTACCCTGCCCGGGGCCTGCAACATCCCCGCCAACGTGGGCAACTGCGGCTGGTTCTGCGAGGGCGCCTTCAATGGCAGCGAGAAGGAGACCATGCAGTTCCTGAACGACCGCCTGGCCAGCTACCTGGAGAAGGTGCGCCAGCTGGAGCGGGAGAACGCGGAGCTGGAGACCAGGATCCGGGAACGGTGCCAGCAGCAGGAGCCCTTCGTGTGCCCCAGCTACCAGTCCTACTTCCGGACCATTGAGGAGCTCCAGCAGAAGGTGAAGGTCTTTGCTGTTATCTCTGAGCAAGAGGAGTTTGCTGTGATTCTCAGTCTGTAGCAGAGCAGTGTGTCTGTCTCTTGCGTCTATGTGACCGTGATTCTTGCTTCCCCCTTTATCTTTGGAATAGCTTTCGAAGCCATTTTAAAGAAGTTGCTGGTTTCATACTTATTTTCAGTCCTCACTAAGCAGCCTCTCATTCTCCAGGTCCTGTGCACCAAGTCTGAGAACGCAAGGTTGGTGGTGCAGATTGACAATGCCAAGCTGGCCGCAGATGACTTCAGAACCAAGTAGGTTGTTCAGAATTCACACTGGTGTCCACCCCTCTTGTTTAACCTGTGGTTAAAGGAAAGGGATTTCCATGGCTTTACCGAGCAGCAGTTCCCATCCATTGGTGGTGAGACATTCTATAGAGATTGAGGGGAATCAAGCAAAGGAATCACAAAAATAGATGAGGACTCAGATCAATCTGTTTATTTTTGGATCAATATTTGTTCTGGACTGAGCCTCCAGAACCCTGTGTCTCCTGGGTCTACTCATTGCAGAAAGTGGGAAGACTAAGCGAATGGGGTTATCAAAGATCATTCCTGTGAGTCTTGAGTGTTTGCTGGTCACTGCTCTGACCTTGTCCTTGTGCAGGTACGAGACGGAGCTGGGCTTGCGGCAGCTGGTGGAGTCGGACATCAACGGCCTGCGCAGGATCCTGGACGAGCTGACTCTGTGCAAGTCCGATCTGGAGGCCCAGGTGGAGTCCCTGAAGGAGGAGCTGCTGAGCCTCAAGAAGAACCACGAGGAGGTGAGACTGGAAATGAGAAATGAAGAAACCTGGTTCAGCCTCAGGTTGACTTGAGTGATTTGGAGTGGCAGAATGCAGAACACGAGGTTGAGGTTGACTTTATAATTTTCCTTTAAAAACACCAAAACTTCATGATGTGTGAAAAAATGGAGAGATGAAACCTCTCCATGTTCCCAGAGAAGATGTACTTTCACTCAAAACTGGTGCATCATGGGAATTTCCCAGTGCTCCCCCATCGGCTTGTGATTGGTTACTCAGTTGCAGAAAGAGTCTCAGCATTGCTTTATTCATGCTGTGCAAAGTCATTTCTCTCCCCAAAGGTCACCAAATCAAGCCGGTGAATCTGAGCCTCCACTCTTCCAAAGTCTTGGTGAAAAATGAGCCAAGACTCCTCCTTTTCTCTCCTGGAGGGGTCACGCCATCATCTTATTTGCTGGCCAGAATTGTTTGCTATACGATCTGAAATTGTATGGCCAATTCTTTGCATTATGAAGTCTTATGCAAACAGTCTGGAAACTGGGAAAGTTAGGCATTAGTCCATCTTTTGGTGGCATCTGAGCAAATCCTTGGGAATTCTTTTTGAATCCAAGTACAGGGCACAGTCTTGTGAGGAGGGAGCTGTTCCACATGGAGCACAGAGCACCTTGCCTCGAGCTGTCACAGACTGCTCCACTCAAGGTCTCTTTCCCAAGGAAATAGACTAACGGGGCTTCAACAAGCAAAGTCCATTCTTCATTGAGGAGAGTCACTCTTGCCTTTTCTGCATCCATAGGAAGTCAACACCCTGCGCTGCCAGATCGGAGACCGCCTCAACGTGGAGGTGGACGCGGCCCCCACCGTGGACCTGAACCGCGTGCTCAACGAGACCAGGAGCCAGTATGAGGCCCTGGTGGAGACCAACCGCAGGGACGTGGAGGAATGGTTCACCACCCAGGTGGGCATCTCAGCACGCGGCCGCCCGGGCCCCTCGGCCCCTCGCGGCCCTCGAGGCAGGGTCTCACCCTGTCTCGTCCCCTGTGCTGTTTCAGACCGAGGAGCTGAACAAGCAGGTGGTGTCCAGCGCGGAGCAGCTGCAGTCCTGCCAGGCGGAGATCATCGAGCTGAGACGCACGGTCAACGCCCTGGAGATCGAGCTGCAGGCCCAGCACAACCTGGTGGGTGTCGCTCGGGGTGCTGCCCACCCTCTCCTCACCTGGTGAAGCCCGTGACTTCCCTGGAGTCCCACGGAGTCGCCCCCTGAGAAGCGGCTCTGTGACGTTCCGTGTGTTCCCCTCACAGAGGGACTCCCTGGAGAACACGCTGACGGAGACCGAGGCGCGCTACAGCGCCCAGCTGGGCCAGGTGCAGTGCCTGATCAGCAACGTGGAGGCCCAGCTGGCCGAGATCCGGGCTGACCTGGAGCGGCAGAACCAGGAGTACCAGGTGCTGCTGGACGTGCGGGCCCGGCTGGAGGGCGAGATCAACACGTACCGGGGCCTGCTGGAGAGCGAGGACTGCAAGTGAGTGGCCAGCTGGAGGGATCCGATGAAGCCATGCTCACAGGAGCGTGGTTCTCATTTGACCCCGGGGCAAAGAACACATACTGTCAAAAGGAAATCATGCCTCCACCCCAGGCATGATCAAACAGAACTCAGAAAACACAATATGGCCATCATTCAAAATACAGGGAAGCACTAACTGTTTGAGGCACACACTGAAATTGTACAGCCAGTTCTTTGCATTCTTCTGTGACCACACAGATATGAGATCTATGCGATTGCTCACACGTTACAAGACCGTATTGCGCAGAGGGAGCATTTGCATACACTACCTTATCTGACCTTGCAGTTGCCGCCAAGCAGGTTGGATCAGGATTCTCCCCATTCTGTAGGTGAAGAGAAGCTAAGGTGACTTTCCCAAGATCGCTAGCTAGGAATGGACAGTGTGGGGAGTCAAAGGTTCTGGAGTTTCTGTCTAGCGCTTTGGGCACTGTATGGTGGGAAGACCAGGAGGGGTCTGATAGGGAGCTTTGCAGCAGGGAAGCTTGTGGCCTTCTCTGTTATAGGTCAGGCCAAATCCCACAGGCAATTCCACTCTTGGGGTCTCTCTTGTGTGTACCACGAGCCTCCCTCAATTCACCTTTCCACATGGTTCTTTTTCTCCAGGCTGCCCTGCAACCCTTGTGCCACAACAAATGCGTGCGGATCCGCCGGGTCCTGCGTCTCTAATTCCTGCGCCCCCTGCACGCCCTGTGTCCCCCGCCCACGCTGTGGGCCCTGCAACTCCTTCATGCGCTAGAGCCCAGGGGCTACCAGAGGAGCAAGGAGCCCGGGCCCACGGTTCCAGAGCTTTGACCCGGCACTGGTTCATTCGACAAAAAAGGGCAGAAAACACAGTTTGCGTGGCTGGAGCTGCCCCAGTAAGACAGCCACGAAATTCACCCCACCTACTGCAGACCATTCCTTGCCCACCCTTTCCTTCATGGAGGTGTGTTCTTTCTTCACTTGCCCAGAGAATCCTCGCAAGTGCCAGGGCCTTCCCTTGTAACCTGCTAATAAACTTGATTTCCCTGGCAAAGCAGACAACTTTCTCATTGGTATTCATTTGTTTCACCGCGCCCATCACTTGAGCACTCTATAAAAAGCCACTTGAAAGTCAGGCTACATAATGGCCTGACTCTTGGATACCAGAGCCGTTCTCTGCCTGGCGGGCAGACGGCTGGCCTGGCGCCCTGGACGCCTGGGTGAGGCAGACTGGCAGGAGGGAGGGCAGGGCAGCTGCCATGAGGTGGCCCCCACCTCCCCCTGACCATTCTTGGATGTTCCCCACTCTCCTCTCGAGACGTGGATGTCTCCCAGAGCTGATTGCATCTAAATCCGAAGTGCAGAGGCAGGAGTGGGGGCTAGAAAGAGGCTCTGGAAAGTTCATCTTTTCTCAGCAGGAGGCTTCAGGTCCAGTGCTGTATGATCTGGGGGCTGGTGGCTGGAGCGTTCCAAGCAGCCTCAGGGCCACCCAGCAAAGGAATGCTCTGGCCTGCCTGCCTGCCGGGTTCAGGACATCCCCCTCCTGCGTAGGTGGATCATTATCAGCCTGGGCTCCAGCAGCTCACTTCCCCTCCCAGCTCTGGGGCTTAGAGACCTCCTCACTCTTCATCTGAGACTTCTGCCTTTCTCAATCCAGTACCTGTTGAATAGTTACCCTGTACACACCCTGGATGGTGGGGAAGGGAGAGACATACGGAGAAAGACATTTTTAAAAAACATTTATTCATTTTTTAGAGAGAGAGAGAGCATGAGCAGGAGAGGGGTAGAGAGAGAGGGAGACACAGAATCTGAAGCAGACTCCAGGCTCTGAGCTGTCAACACAGAGCCAGACTTGGGCTCAAACTCACGAACCACGAGATCATGACCTGAGCTGAAGTCAGACGCTTAACCAACTGAGCCACCCAGGCGCCCCAACAACTTGTTTAAAGGGATAAAACTAGTCCCTAAGTAGTGCTATTATAAGGCATTATCCCCAAACACCGAACACGCAGGCTTGTGCTGCAAACGAAACTCCGAGTACTGGAAGTGACATCAGTGTTCATCAAGAAAGGCTTGAACTTGAATCTTTAACTTGAAAGAAGAGCCATGGAAATGCTAAACACTGACTCGCTAAAACCCCAGAGGACCATTTTGACATGAAAGGATCAGAGACCACTCAGGTTTCTATCTTTTCCCACGAACCTTCCCATCACACCAGGCTTTCTGAGGCAGATATTGGACCCCACTTTGGTGAAACACAATCTTGTGTACTGGAATAACCAAGTGGATTGAAATTACATATATATTTGACAAAGGAACTATTTATTGTTTCTACCACAATTGTCCCCTTGACTCTTATTTTTAAAGCGCAAATTCCAGGGTGGATTCAGACTTGCACACCTGGCTTCTGGTTTGTGAGAAGCCTCTGACCTGGAATCCCGTCCCTGATGTGGTCCCCTACCTTGGATTTCCTCCAAATCCAAGGTCAACCTCAGTTCAGAGGCCCTCCCTGATTTTGCTTGTTCCTTTATTCCGCATCCTGTGTACATATATTATTTTACAATAATGGAAAAGTAATGCTACTACCTCCTGCGGGAGGAATGACTGCCCCCTTTCTCGGCAAAGATGCCCATGTTGCTTCCTGGAACCTGGGAGTATGTTAGGTTGCATACAGAGGGAGATTAAAGGTGCAGATAGAACAAAAGCTGTTAATCAGCTGACCTTAAAATGGAGAGATTACGCTGGATTATCCAGTGGGCCCAATGTAATCACAGGAGTCCTTCAAGGTAGAAGCGGGAGGCAGAAGACAGTGAGAGGGAGAGGGAGATATGACTGAGGACACATGTCAGAGCCATGTGATACAAGGACTGAACCCTTCACTGCAGGGTCTGAAGATGGAGAAAGGGGACCATGGGCCAAGGGAATTAGGTAGCTCCTAGATGCTGGAAAAGAAAAGGAAAAGGATCCTTCCTTGGAGCCCCCGGAAAGGAACATAGCCCTGCCAACATCTTGATTTTTTTTTCATTGTGGATAAAATACATATATATAACATAAAATTGACCATTTTATCTATCTGTTTTAGCATTTAATTCAGGGACATTAAGTACATCCACATTATTGTCCATCAATCAGCACTATCCATCTCCAGAACTTTTTCATCTTCCCGACTGAAACTCTGTCCCCATCAAACTCTCTAACCCCTCTACCTCAAGCCCCTAGTAACCTCTATTCCCCTTTCTGTCTGTATGAATCTGACTATTCTAGGTACCTCATATAAGTGGAATCATACAGTATTCTTTTTTTGTGTGTGTGTGTCTGACTTATTTCACTTGGCATAATGTTTTCAAGGCTGATCCATGTTGTAGCATGTATCAGAATTTTGTTCTTTTTAAAGGTTAGATAATATCCAATTGTATGTATCACACTTTGCTTGCCCATTCATCCATGGATGCGTATTTTGGCTATTGTAACTAATGCTGCTGTGAACAGTGGTGTATATATATGTATACATATATATATACACACACACACACACACACACACATACACATATATATGTATATATATTATACACATATATTATATATAATATATATTATATATGTTATATATATTAAAAATGTGTCATATATAATATATATGTATATACATTATATATATATATTCAAGTCCATGCTTTTGTTTCTTTTATGTATGTACCTAGAAGTGGAATTCCTGGATCATATGGCAATTCTATGTTCAATTGTTTGAGGCCATGCCATTTAACATTCCTGCCAGCAATGCGCAAGTGTTCCAATTACTCCACATCCTTGCCAACACTTTTTAAATTCTGGGTTTTTTGTTTGTTTTTTGTTTTGCCAATGGCCATCCTAGTGGGTGTGAAGTGGTACCTCACTGTGGTTTTGATGTGCATTTTCCTAATTATTAGTGATGCTGAAGCATCTTTTCATGTGTTTGTTGACCATTTGCATGTTTTTGGCGAAATGTCTATTCAAGTCTTCTGACCATTTTTTTTTTTAATTGGGTCATTTAGTTTTGTTGTTATTGAGTTGTAGGAGCTTTTTATGCATTCTGGATATTAATTCCTTATTAGGAATATAATTTGCAGGTATTTTCTTCCATTCTGTGGATTGCCTTTTCATTCTCTTGATAGTGAAATTTAAAAGCTTTTAAATTTTCTGGAGTTTATTTTACCTATTTTTTCTTTGGTTATCTGTGTTTTTGGTGCCATGGCCAGGAAATCATTGCCAAACCCAATGTCATGCAATTTTCCTCTATGGTTTCTTCTAAGAGTTTTATAATGTTAGCTCCTACATTCAGGTCTATGATCCATTTGGGGTTCATTTTTGCATATGGTGTGAGGTAAGGGTCTAGCTCCATTCTTTGCCTGTGAGTATCCAGTTTTTTCAGCACCATTTGTTGAAAAGACTGTCGGTTTTCCCATTTATTTGTATCTTCTTGATTTTCTTTTGGTAATGTTTTGCAGTTTTCAGCATACAAGTCTTTTGCCTCCTTGGTTACATTTATTCCTAAGTATTTTATTCTTGTTGATGTTACTGTAATTAAAAAAAATTTTTTTACTCCCAGTGAGAGTAAAACTTTGATTTTAGACCTATGTTAGGCTTTTGACATATAGAAGTTTAAGATAATATATTTGTATTGGTTTAAGCCAGTAAATTTGTGGTGATTTGTGATGGTAGCAATAAGGAACTAATATGGCGAACATCTTTTGAATATCAGCTATGGGTTAGGCAAAACACTAGGAACTAATCTTAATCTTTATAAAATGCTTCAAATTAAACCCATTTTAACAGATGAGGAAACTGAACTTTGGAAACTTGCTCAAATCACAGTTGGTTATTAGCATTTATGATATTTGAAACAGGTTCTAGTTATAGGTGCACATGACACCACTATAGAGTATGAAGAATGATTTAAAAATCAGAGCAGAATGAATACATCCAGGTCAATGATATTCTTCAAAATTGTTCCCTACATAAAGATTCCAACTTAATTTTGGCAAGTCTCTTTAAGAATTAACTTTTGAGGACAGCTAGGTGGTTCAGTCAGTTGAGCCTCCGACTCTTGCTTTTGGCTTAAGTCATGATCCCAGGGTCACCCATCAAGCCCCATGTTGGGCTCTGCACTGAGCATGGAGCCTGCTTGGGATGCTCTCTCTCTGCCCTTCCCTCACCTTGTGCATTCTCTAAAAAAACCCAAAAAGTTTGCTTTTGAATCAATTATAAGCCACATATGGAGGTTTTTTCCTTTTTAAAGCTTTATTCATTTATTTTTGAGAGAGATAGAGAGATAGAGAGCATAAGCAGGGGAGGGGCAGAAAGAGAGGGAGAGAGAGAGAATCCCAAGTAGGTTCTGCACTGTCAGTGCAGAGCCTTACGTGGGGCTCTATCCCACGAATCACAAGATCATGACCTGAACTGAAATTAAGAGTCGGACACTTAATGGACTGGGTCACCTAGGTGCCCTGGTGTTATTGTTGTTTTAATTATCTAAGTTGATTGTTTATCTTTTTCACAAGGTTTCTTGTTGAATGGCTTCCAAAAAATCAAATCCATCCTTAAAAGACAAAGGTTTTCTATCAACAAACTGGATGTTAAAAAGATACATACATTGCCAAAACATAAAGCTCCAAACATGATTTGAACAGAGAGGCCATCATTAGAACAAAGGAAGATTCTGGCCAGAGGCAAAGCTTTTTGGATCTGCAAATTCTGTCATGTTCTTTCAAAACAAATCTCAATCCTTAGAGTTAAACCTTAATTTTGTAAATAAATGTGCTCTACATCCCCTTAAGCACTCCTATGTGGCTTTTAAACTGTTGGCAAGTACTCTGTCATCATCATCACACATGAGGACAGTGGTTCTAAACCTTGGTGGTGCTTTGAAATCACCTGGGGTACTAAACAAGTGCTGAAGACTGAGTTTGTCCTTAGAAAGCTTGATTTAATTGGTCTGGGACACAGCCTGGCCACTAGGAGTTTTAGAATCTTTACTGGGGGTTCTAAAGAGCAAGGTTGTGACCCACTTGCCAAAACCAGGGTTTTGGTTCTCTCTTATCCTCTCACCTACTCTGTGTCCTTGGACGAGACACATAGCTTCTCTGAGCCTCGGTTTCCTTAAAGTGGAGGTAACAATCTCTTCTCTACCTGCTTTATACACTTGCCAAGAGGATCATGGAAGATTGTGTTCCTGGAAACACTTTGCAAGCCAGACATTTTTATCAGGGTTATTATTTTGATTATTGATGACTTAACACATAGACAAGCTTCTTAAGAATAGAGAACCTAGTCATTTTTGTTGTTGTTTCCTGCCCAACGGTAGAATTTGTATACCATCCTATTGTCTTTCACACGACTGTTTCTTTCTTTAAGTCCCCCACCTAGCTCTGCACCTGGTGTATGTGCTCTATTCAGCATTATCTGATGCTCTTTGTCTCCAGACCCATCTTCTGATGGGCCCCAAGGCCCTTCTCATTTGGCATGCCCAGTGCTCTTTGGTGACCTGTTTTATTGGCTCTTGGCTGTCCTGGTCTGAACTCTTAGCCCACTGGGAATATCATCCTCAGAGACTTGACCCAACTCCAAGCTTGTGTCCTGAATATTTTTGTTGGTTCTTTTCCTGTTTCCTTGAAAATTTTGTATTTGCTATGGGTAAGCTAAGGCACTTTTTTGCATCCTTATATCTGGGGTCAAAGTCATTCACTAAGTTCTTTGAGGCCTGAGGCTACTGTCAGTGTCTTCAGGAAGAGCAGGATGGTCCAGGAACGCATAGCATTTTTCTCTGTAAAAGCCCATTTCATTACTTCCAGGAGGCACGCCTCATCACAAGCTTGTGGGATTTGTCACTTTTTAACCTCCAGTTTACTGAGGAGCAAAGCAATATGCAGGAAGCCTAGGTGTGTCTTGCCATCCACGCTCAGAGCTGGCATTGGAATTCATGAGCTCACCTCTTTGTTTTTTTCTAGTTCTCGTGTTTTGTCACACCCTGGCCAGTGTCTCATCTCTCTACCTCACAGTGAGGGCCCAGCAGACTCAAGTCTACTTGCTTGTATCATTTTGAACAAGTTCACTTCTTTTCAGATTATTTATCTCTGATATATGGTGACAATAATGGCATTGAAACATTCATAGTTTGGGGTGAGGGTAGAATATCATACGTGAAGGGTTCTAGTAGACTACCCGATGAGGAAATGACATATTGATACTCATTACTTTCCTGCCTCGCCATTTGGACCTCAGTTTTCTTCTCCATAAATTCAGGTCTTTCTGGCTTTAGAATTCTTTGATTCTTAGAAAATAGATCTTACTTCTGAGAGGTGAACTTTTACAGGGCTAAAAGTTCAGGGTGAGGCAAAAAGCCTGTCTCTCAGATTCTAAATCACTTTAGGTCCTGCCATTGTGCATTTTGATTTGTTTAGATGCTAAGAAGAGGCAGTGTAATCTCCAATCTGGACGCATCAATCAGTAATGCAAAAGGACAACCATTTCCCTTTGGAGAAAAGTAATAAGTGTAACTTGGTTTTGGTTCAAGAGGGTACCATAAAAAGTAGCTGAGGGAAAGGGCTGCTTGGGTAGACAAGGCTTTGGAGGACTGATGGGGTTGGGAAAGGGTTGGGAATAGGGTCCCAGAGGGAATCAGAAGCAAAAATGATAAAGAGAGGGGCAATGGGAAGAAAGGAATCTAAGATTTTCTTCCCCTTAAAAAATCAGAGAAATTTCTGTGCCAAATGTTTGCATTGTGTTTAGGTATTTGGGCTCAAGAGTTAGACAATGAATTGTTTAAATCCCAACTCTGCCACTTACTATTTGTGTCTTGGGAAAATTCTGAGCCTTCCCTAATCTGTTAATTTATCTGTAAAATAGGAATAATTTTATAGACCGATATTATAGGGTTGTTGAGAGGGTCAAATAATAAATGTGCCATAACACTTAGCACCTCGCTTGTTTGGCACAGAATAAGTACTCATGAAGTGGTAAGTAACATCATCAGTATCACCAAAACCACTGTCATCATTATTATGGATGCTAGCACAGAAATGCAAGGCTGGGGAAATCTCAGAAAATGAGTAGAGCCCATTTCAATGCCAATACAAGAAAGGAGGCTTTGGTGGCAATACAATCTCCATGTAGAGAACTTGTCTTCTCAAAAACCACCCCAGACAAGATAACCAAACCCACAAGATCAGTAACCTAGCAGAGAATGTAGGCACAGTGTGCCCTGTGCCAACTTCCTATTCTGGCTACCAAGTCAATGTTAAAATTTGCATTTTTGTTGATTAATTCATGAATTTAGTTCTATGTCCCTAGTGTTCGCAAGGTAGGTGAATGAGGTATTATCACCATTGGATTGGCCTGGGCAATGTACCCATGTGTCTGCTCAACAGAATTGAACTTTCAAAAAATTCTACGTCTGGGCCATCTGGCCAACACTAGGAAGGATAAAAGTTAAAGAAAGAATCACTGGTCTCACCTCCAACCATATTCACACACAATACATTACTTAAATTTTATAACAGAACTATGAGGCAGGCAGCATTATTCCTACTTAAATTTAAGTGATGAAGAAAACAAGAGTGAAAAAGGGGAACTCACTTCTTGGAGCTCATCTCATCAGTAAGAATGTGAACTCAGGTGGTTTAGCTCCAAGTGTGTGCTTTTCTGTTACCTTGATACTGCCTTTGAAATCTGGATACATCCTTCATAAATGACTTATATTGTGTTCCACAAATAATTTTTTGGGACTTCTGTCTGAACCGTGATTTTGTTTCTTTTTTTTTTTTTTTTAACCTTTATTTATTTTTGAGACAGAGAGAGACAGAGCATGAACGGGGGAGGGGCAGAGAGAGAGGGAGACAGAATCGGAAGCAGGCTCCAGGCTCTGAGCCATCAGCCCAGAGCCCGATGCGGGGCTCGAACTCACGGAACGCGAGATCGTGACCTGAGCTGAAGTCGGACGCTTAACTGACTGAGCCACCCAGGCGCCCCCCGTGATTTTGTTTCTGTGTGGAATAAAGGACAGACAGAGTGACAAGGAACAGAAGGTGAGATGAGGAGGGCTACTTCATTAAGATTCTTTATTGGGCAATAGGGAGACTCCCAGGAATTTGGAAGGGTCCAAGGGTATCTGACCCCACAGGTGATAGAGAGGCACCCACACATCAGGGATGGTGTCACTTCTTAGGGACGACAGAGTGAAGGTGCGTTCTCATGGGCATTGTGACTGGTTTTGGGAGCATCTCAGGTTGGCAGAGTCACAACTCTAGGGACGTATGATGCTCTCACAAAGAGGATTAAGTCTAGGAACGAGGAGAGAGAAATATCCAGAGACTTTGAGATAAGGTCACCATGCACACAAAGATAGCTCTGAGCTCCTCATTCTGGTTTTTCTATTCTTGTTGAGTCCGAAGTATTATGCTTCAAATTTATGCTTCAACATTGCCACTTGAACTCTATGGACTAGTCCAGGCATAATTTTCCTTCTAGATATTTCTTCTCCTTCTCATCTTTAGGAAGATTGTTGCTTAGTACAGTTTGGTAAACTTTTTCTATAAAGGGCCAGAAACTAAATATTTTAGGCTTTGCAAACCATATGGTCCCTGTTACAACTATTCAATTCTGCCATTGTAGAAATCAGCCATAGACAATACCTAAATAAATGAACATGGCTGTGCCAATAAAACTATATTTAGAAAGAAAGGCAGGAGGCAGAACTTGGTCTGTGGGCCCTAGTTTGCTGATATCTGCTTCAGGGCTATTCCCACCCATTCAGCCAGTTTTACTTCCCAGCCATGAACACTCCATTATTTTCAATCTCCATGTATTGATAAATTTCCACAGCCCCAATTAATACTCTCATAAGTAGGGCCCAGGTTTCTTGCAACTAATGCAGGACAAATTTCTGCTATGAAGTCAAGTTGAACCAAACACTGAACCATGGGTAGGACTGGGAAAAGAGAGCCCCTTGGAAGACTGTTCACTCCAGACTCTCTTTCCAGGGAATCTAGTGGCATAACCTCATGGGTGAGGAGTTCCAAACAACTCCACCCCATGTCCCTGGCTGTCCTACCCTCTGAGTAATGGAGAGAGCCATTTGGGGTTGTGATGATTCTGTCTCCTTTGAAGCCATCTGATGAAATTCTGATTTCACCAACCACTAGCACCCATGAGGAACCTGGTGTGACACAAGCTAAATGGAATAATTTTATGGGTTGAGGAGACTCTTTGCAGGCATCTAACTAGCATATTTTGGAGAAAAAATTAGCTGAAGCATTAGGAAAGGAAATTATGCTGTATGCCAACCCCCACCCACCATTAAGGGTATAAAAGGACCATGGAGGAAGGAGAAACTCAAACCTCACCACATCCACCTAGATTAGCTTACTTGCTCTCCATCACCTCTCCCTGCACCATGCCTTACAACTGCTGCCTTCCCAACCTGAGCTGCCGCTCCACCTGCTGCTCCCGGCCCTGCGTGCCCCCCAGCTGCCACACCTGTACCCTGCCCG
>NC_064814.1:11214230-11354767 GCF_023721935.1 Panthera uncia
AAAATCCAGGAGTATGAGGGGAAAATTAGAGAACTAAGTGATACACTGAATGCCTCCAGTGATGGGGAGCTCACTGCTTCCCAACTTTGGCCAGCTCTGACACTGCTTTCTGGAGACACGCTGTTCCTGGCCATGGCTGCCTAAATATGGAGCTTCTGGTTCATGTGTCTACTGCCCAGAAGGCCCAAGCCAGGCAGCTGCCCAAGGGCTTTCTGGTGGAACCTGTGGGGGAGCTTAGATGGGTCAGTTTGGCCTTTTCTCAACTGATAGCCTAACAGGCTCAGAAATTGCCATCATTTAACACATTCGGCATTTCACAGCACGGAGGGAAAAGTCACGATCTTGATCGGATGAAGCCTTCCTCACACATGGGCTCCATCAGGAGCCTGGAGCCAACTCCTCCTGGGATATATCTGGCCTGTAAGGGGCTCAGTCCCAAAATAAACCCCCTAACCCAGTGGTTCTCAAATTTGAGTATACATAGAATCATCTGGAAGGCTCAATAAACTGGACTGCTTATTCAGAAAGTCTGAGGTGGGGTCCAAAAATTTGCCTTTCCTAAAAGTCCCCAAGTAAAGTGGGGGACTCCGCTCTTAGATCCGCCACCCTAAATCCCCTCGTGTTTAATCTTTTTCCTTTCAAAGCTTTCAGAGTGCAGGGTTTGGGCCTAATTCAAAGAAACCAGAGTTCAAGTCTTGATTCAGCCACCCGCTGCTCCCCTCTTTGCAGGGTTTGTGTGGGACGCTGCATCCCAAGATCCATAAAGCCTCACCAAGGGCGTGCCCCCCATGGGCATGTGAGCACAAAAGCTAACTTTAAATGGAGTCTTCTAGGGGGTCTGGGCAGAACCTCGAGCCTGAGCTTTTCCTTTGCACAAGGACCAGAGGCTTCATCCTGACAAGAGGTGGAAGGCGAGGGGCGATATCTGTTGTGTGTATTTTAAAGCTCTGTGAATCAGGCTTTAGATACCCAGATACAGCTGGGTGTCTCTCAACTGTGCCATTCTGCCGCAGTCCTGTTTTCAACTGCGGTCCTTGCTGGCTTTACCATCTCCCAGAAGCCCTCTGGTGAGGGAGCCCCAGCCCCTGCTTCCATCAGCGGGCTCCAGGACACCTCTTGGCACGGCGTGGAGACCTTGGCCACAGGCCCTGGCCTCTTCATGCTGCGGAACTGAAGTTTATTAGCAAAAAGTTTCCCTACCACATCTCAGACTGTGAGGCCACAGAAGAGAGGAGAGAGGAAGCACAAACCCAGGGGTGAGGGCTGAGCCGCTGGACCGGACAGCCCATCAGCAGAGAAGCGCTGCCTGGCGTCGTCAGTCTGCAGCCGGGCCAGGCTGAGGAGGCAAGACCCGGGAGGGTAGGGGCTGGGGGAGGGGGCAGGCCCGCAGAAGGGGGCCGGCGGGGCTGCAGACATTCCCCATCCCCCGATCCCTCAAGCTGAGGGGAATGTCAGCATCGAGACGATGAGCGGGAGGCACAGGAGGCCCGAGGAGGAGGAGGAGGCCCGGAAAGGCAGGGAGAGCAGGGCCCAGAGGCCACAGGGGCCGGGCAGGGCGTCCTGGAGGCCGGGGTTGCACAAGGGTTGCAAGGCAGCCTGCGGAGAAAGAAAAGGTGTTTCAAACATTGGCGTGAGATGGGGCATGAAAGACAAAAAGTATGCGCTTTAGCATCGGAAACGCCAGAGGGGATTTTAGATTTCAGAGGTCCTGCCAGGCCTAAAGACAGGGTAGCGATGTGGTTGGAGCCCACTGTGGAGCTGGGACGGGAGCTCAGGGGGCCACGTGCAAAACCTGAGCTTCCTGCCACAGGCGAAGGAACACGGCGGAGAAAGGCAGAAAGGCTGGCCAGGCGACAGCAGGCTGGGCGTCAGCTGCCCTCCAGATTTACACACAGCCTGTAGCCTTGTCCTTTATTGCTTAAAGGGGAGTGTGTAGCCCCCTTACCTTTCTCACAGTGCAATGGAAGGACAAAACGAGACAATGGCTGCGAGTGCCCTTAGCAATATATTTTAACGTTGAGTATGAAGATTCCCTGTTACCGGAATACTTCCTCCAGGGAGTTTAGCAAAACCTAAATGCACTGAGCTCTCCAGTATGTCAGCACCTCTCCCCCTCCCCCGTGGCAGTGACTGGCATCTGGGAACGTGCTCAGCAAAATGGAAGGCGTGAGCCGAAAAGTTCCCACGGGCCCTCCTCCGCATCCAGGCAGCTCACCAGGTTTACCGGGTACCAAGTCTGTCCCCAGAGATGTGGTCGGCAATGCCGCTCCTCCTTTCAAATCACTCCCATGAGAGGTCTCTGCTTTCACACCCGACATTGACACGAACGTCAGGGCACGTACTTGCGATCCTCGCTCTCCAGAAGTTTCCGGTACGTGTTGATCTCGCCCTCCAGCCGGGCCTTGACGTCCAGCAGCACCTGGTACTCCTGGTTCTGCCGCTCCAGGTCAGCCCGGATCTCAGACAGCTGCTCCTCCACGTCGCGGATCAGGATCTGCATCTGGGCCAGCTCGGTGCCGAAGCGTGCATCCGACTCACACAGGGAGTTCTGCAGACAGTCCTTCTGTAACACGAAAGGGGGAAGCAGGTGGGAAGTCACGGAACGCAGCCCTCAGCCTCTTCAGTAAGACCTCGACACCCCAAGGCACTGCCCAGGCCCAGAGAACATTCTGGGTCCCGTTAGCAGGCCGTCAGCTGGAAGAACGAACATCGTGCTATTGCTCGTCACTGGAGACCCTCAGGAGAAGTTTGCAGAGCCTCCCTCCCCTGGGTGAATGTTCATGCCCTCAGCCTCCACATCTATGAGAAAGTCAAGGTTTGAGCCGTGTCCTGGTCTGTATTCAAGGGAGACCCGTCCTGACCCGGAAGTGCCCTTGGGCGTGGGAGCCAAGCCGGGTCTGCCAGGCGTACAGAGGGGCTCACCAGCGTGTGCTGGGCCTGAAGCTCCACCTCCAGGGCGTTCACCGTGCGCCTCAGCTCCAGGATCTCCGTCTGGCAGCACTGCAGCTCCTCGGAGCAGGACACGTCCTGCTTGCTGATGCTCTCGCACTGAAGCACAAGGGCACAGAGACATCACATCACCCCCCTGCCCAGGTGGAAGCCGGGGGGCCCTCCCTGCTCCGAGGCGGCACCCTCACCTGATCTCGGAACCACTGCTCCACGTCGTTGCGGCCGGTCTGCATCATGGCCTCGTAGTGGCACCGCATCTCGTCCAGCACCCTGCTCAGGTCCACGGTGGGCTCCGCGTCCAGCTTAATCTGGAGCTTGTCCCCCAGCTGGCCCCTCAGGATGTGGACTTCCTGTGGGCACAGGAGGAGGACATCCCATTCGTGGGACCCCCCCACTGCCCTCCACCCAAAGCCTCGTCCCCCACTTCCCGTCCCCCGACCCCGACCCCCGCCCAGTGATTTCCCTGTGCCACTCCGAGGGAGAGTCACCTACGGCACCAGCCCCACAACTCGCAGAGGCGGAGGAAGAGCGGGCCCCCACCAAAGCAGGAGCTCACCTCCATAGCTCGTGAGGCTTAACCATGAGGCAGAGCCTGCAGAACTTCCATCCTGAGCAGGACGAAGAGCTTCATTTCTTCCCCCAAATGAGCGTGAATTCCCCCCCCCCCCCCAGAAAGTCTCACACAAAAGGCCATGCACCTGTTCGTGGTTCTTCTTCAGGCAGAGCAGCTCCTCCTTCAGGGACTCCAGCTGCGCCTCCAGGTCACACTTGGCGAGTGTGAGGTCGTCCAGGGCCCTGCGCAGGCCGCAGACGTCGGCCTCCCCCAGCTGGCGGAGGGAGTGCTCCGTCTGGTACCTTTAGCAGGGCACGTACAGAAATCGAGGTTAGAGAGCAGAGGGGCCCCAGGACACTGGCAGTCGACATTTCCTATGTGGCTACACGCCCAGCCCGGCCAGCAATGGGTGTTCCCCATGCGTGTGACCCTGAGCACCTAGGACAAGCCTGGCAGAGTGGCCGGTACTGAGAGTGCCAGGGTGGGCTGGTGGCCAAAGGGGAGGCAGTCGAATCACACCAGGCAGTTGCCACGCCAGGTGACCCCTGCGGACCCTCCTCGTCCCCGTCCCCTACTGAGACAGAACCTGGGTTCTCTCTCGGATTAGAAGCCAAATGCCAAAATAGGAGGATGGAAATGGCTTTCTTTAGCTCCAGAGGAGTGAGACTTCTACAGGGCCCTGAAAAAAAAAAAAAAAAAAAAAGAGTAAAACACAATGCCCCTTCCTATTCCCAGGTTGGACCTTCTCAGGTGGCATAAACCTTTTGATCTTCACATGCCTCCCATCGTAGACTGAAGCATGATTTCTGTCATGAGTTACTAGTGCTTACAAATTGGTCGGGCTGCAGTGTGGAAACATCCTCCGGGAGGCAGCAGAATTTGGTAGGAAATGGCCTCGGGGTAGGGAATGCGGGGCCAAGCTCCAGTTCTAGCACTCAGGAGCCACGTGACTTCAGGCAGGTCGCTTCAGGGCCCTGAGCTTCTGTATCCTCACAAAGATGAGGCCACCACTGCTCTGCCTGCCTCCCCAGGTTCTTGCAACAGTAGCAGCAAGTGGATGATGCCTTCTCAACAGTTGTGAACTGTAAAAGCAAAACAACTGAGGAGCAGGGTGGGTGTTCTTTCAAAGTCTCAGGCATAAGGCTCTGTGTTTTCTCCTGCTGTAACTGTCGGTCTGGGATCTTGGTCAATTACATCTCTGACGCCGGCTGCATCACAAGACCGAAGAAGTCAGGGAGGCCCCTGGCTCCTCCCTCTGCGTGCCCTACCCCAACTCACTTGGTCCTGAAGTCATCTGCAGCCAGCTTGGCGTTGTCTATTTGCACAACCAGCCTGTTGTTCTCAGATTTGATGTACAGGATCTGGGGAGAGAAAGCAGGCTCAGTAATTCACTACCTCCAGAGCCATCAATGGCCTCAGGTCAAAAGACGTTCCATTGGCTAATTCACAGCATCACCCTGGGACAGTGCAAACTCCCAACACGTAAGAGATGCTGGTGTGGTGCAGGACGGGGGGTGGTGTGCAAGAAGATGCTTGGCAGAGGCTGAAGGCGTAGAGCCAAAGGAACTGGGAGATAGAAAGGAGTAGCAAACCAAACATTTGACAGAGACTCAATTTTACTTCTCCAGCTGTGATGCTTCCCCTGATATAAACAAGATCTGAAATCTAGGCCACAGAACAATGGGCTGGATATGAAAGGTTTACATAAAAGGGGACCTGTTCTTTTTTTCTATACATAATTTTTTAATGTTTATTTATTTTTGAGAGACAGAGAGAGACAGAGCATGAGCGGGGAAGGGGCAGAGAGAGGGAGACACAGAATCCAAAGCAGGCTCCAGCCTCTGAGCTGTCAGCACAGAGCCCGACACGGGGCTCAAACCCACAAACTGCAAGATCGTGACCTGAGCCAACACCAGACGCTTAACCGACTGAGCCACCCAGGCGCCCCAGGGAACCTGTTCTTAATAAGAAGTCCCTCATGTTGGTTGGCCAACCTCCCCAAATGTCTTCTGTGAATCTAGCCAGGTTTTTTGGCCCCTATTCTGACATTCCTTGCCTTCCCATCTCCAAAACTAAGATGTAGGCTCTTAAGAAGCATTGCATTGACCTACAAAGGGGACAGCAGATATGCAGAAGAGACCAATGCTACTGAATGGCCATATACTGGCTCATGAAGGACATTACAACATTCTACCTTGTGCCATGCCAGAAATTACATTGCACTGCTTTTGCAACTACAATTTGTAAGGACTGAGACGAAGTAAACATAAATCCTGGAGAGCCAAATCCTACATCTCGTCTTTTACATGTTCCCATTCACCTCCACTCAAGAGATTCTCTTCCCACAATCAAAAAGAAAGAAAGAAAAAGGAAGAAAGAAAGAAAGAAAGAAAGAAAGAAAGAAAGAAAGAAAAAAGAAGAAAGAAAGAAAGAAAGAAAGAAAGAAAGAAAGAAAGAGAGAGAGAGAGAGAAAGAAAGAAAGAAAAAGAAAAAAGAAGAAAGAAAGAAAGAAATTTCAGCTATGGCTGTTTCCACTGTCAATCAGGCCCTCAAAATTCTATGCAAGTATCAGTAATCTTTTTCTGAAAAGGGCAAAACAGTAAATATTTAAGGCTTTGAAGGCCATGAATCTCTGTCACAACTACTCAACTCTGCCATTATAGCACAAAAGCAGCCATATACAATACATTAACGAATGAGCATGGCTGTGTACCAATAAAACTTTATTTACAAAATCAGTCAGTAGGCAAAATGGGGCCATAGTTTACCAACCCCTGACCTGGAGCACCACAGACCTCACCTTCTGCTGGAGCTCCTCGATGGTCCGGAAGTAAGACTGGTAGTCTGGACACACGCTGGACTCGTGGCATTTGCTCGACTCTCGGATCTTGGCCTCCAGCTCTGCGTTCTCCCGCTCCAGCTGGCGCACCTTCTCCAGGTAGTTGGCCAGGCGGTCGTTCAGGAACTGCATGGTCACCTTCTCGTGGCCAATCGGGGCGCCTTCCCCATAGTTCTCACACACTCCGATGTTGCCGGGAATGTCGCGGGTCCCTGGCAAGGGGCAAGCGGTTTGACAGCTGTAGGGTACACAGAGGCTGGGTCGGCCCAGAGGCGTTGCCCCCACATGCACCCGGTTGGCATGTGCCAGGGTGGCGGAGAGGCACAGGGAAGCAGCCGTGGGCTCTGAAACCTGTCCACTGAGGAGAGAATCACAATGAGTAGAAGTCATGGTGTACAGGCCAGGCTCGTGCTTTGCCCGCAGTTGGATTTGCTTGAAGATGAAGCCTTCCTTCTCCTCCAGAACTTATATAGGCTTGTAGTGGGTGTTGGTGCAAGAAAATAGGCATTTTCCTCATTAATATTTATATTGATTCTCATACAATCACTCTATTAGTCAGTGATTTTGTCTCTCATAAAGAGTTAATGAGCTCATGAAAGAGGCCTTCACCCACACAGGAAGCTTCCCCCTCACTGCAGGGTCCTAGAATACAGAGAAAGCGAGGTCTTCTCCAAGTGGCCCGCATTCTGTGGTTTATGTCCCTTTCCCCTCAGTCAGCTTATCTCTGTGAGATCATCAAGACCCAGAGACTCCCAATATCCCCCCAAAGTCTCTCCCATTCTATATTCCTTTCCTGCCTCCAAATGTTCCCATCATGGCAAAGTCTAAGATAGTAATCAGGCACATTGAGGAAAGAAAATCAAATCACAATTAGTTTGTTTCAGCGGATGTGTATGGAGTGTCCAATGTGGGACATGGCTTAGCTTGCTTGGAGGGAGGGGGTTAGATTTTTAGTAAGGGGAATAAGAAAGTAAATGACCTTAATATTATAAAGGCAATAAGAGAGGATGTTAAAAAAAAAAAAAAGTTGCATAGATTTTAGGAAGAGAAAACACTGAGTGACCAGAAAGACTTCATAGAACAGGGAACATTTAAACTGTGTTTCTGATAATGGTTTCCAGGAGGGGTTGAGGGAGACAGCATCTCTCATAGAGACCAAAATGAACAGAATCAAACAAGTCTGGGAAATGGAAAATAGTCTAGCTATGCTGATGCTTATAATGAACACACATTTGCCAGCACTGGAAAGTTGCATTTAGTCCAGGTTGTGGGAAGCCTTGAATGCCAGGACCATCCCATATATAGTCTTCAGGTAAAGGTAAATCAAAGGTAGGAATCTGCCCCTGGAAGCTGACTCTCCTCAAATATGAGGGAAAATAAATATCCACGCTCCTTTCGAAGCAAAGGAACAGAAGAGAGATGAAAGTTTCCTGTATAAACATTAGAGAACAACACCAGACCAGAACAATGAAAAAGAAACCTAACTTCCAAATTGATTTTGGTGTTTGGAAACTGAATAGACACTTTTTAATTACCCATGGGTCAAGGGAGACATCAAATGAGAAATTAAAGTATTTTAAACTGAATTAAGATGAAAATACAACCTATCAAACTGATGTGGAATTAAAACTTTCCCTGTGCAGGCGTGAAACAGATAAGTAGTTTTGGAAGTGGGAAAAAAAAAAATCATGAATGAAACGGGGTAATCTGTGATCCCAAGGAATAAAATTATGTTTTTGTGTATTAGAGTCTATAGACTAATTAAAAGCGGGCAGTGATTAGCACTTTATGGTGTCTGTTCTCAGGCACCTCCCCCTCTTTTCTGGCATCTTCCCTTGTAAGACACTGGTCATCCCACCGACTGACTCCCTCTTCACCTTGTTTAAGAAGATACACACTCAAGAACTTTGATCTTTCATCTTTTGAAACTTCGTACATTTCAAAGAAATGCACTTACCTTGATTGTCCATTACTTAGCAGACTCTAGAATAAATTTAAATTTCCTTAATCTTCAGACACACTCAGAGCATCAGAAGGTTTATGGCCTCCTCTATTCCTAAATAAGTCAGTGGCCTGTTGTTCAGTAAGCCCTGGAAAAGGGCAGCCTGCCAGCTTCCAGGCTATGCTAATGAAGATGCTTTGACCCCATTCCTAAGATGAATGCATTCACCAGGAGGGCCCTTGAAGCAGCAGTACGTGTTTTAGGTGGCTCTAAAACACGGAATCTGAGCTGAAAGGAATCTCAAAGTCCTCTAGTCTAGGGGCCTTTGGCATTGAATCCCTTCTGATAACCTTCCAACTCAGCATCCAGTCCACCACTCTCCAGAAGGTCTATCCCATCATTGGCCAACTGGGCCCCTGTAGCCCACAGTTTCCCAGGCTTTGTGCAAGATACTGGGGTCAAGAGATAAATAGCAGCCAGCTTTGTCTTCAGGGGCTTACAATATAGGGGACTATTAGAAAGTCCTTTATGCAGAAACCTATCTACCTCCATGCTATTTATGTCCATTGCTTTCGTTTCTTCCTTCATTCATTCAACAAATATTGAGTGAGTACCCATTCTATGCCAGACAGGCTCTGATGCTGGATGCTGGTGGTATGTTAGCAAGTAAGTCAAAGAGTCTGTCCTTTAATTTACTTTCTAGTTCTATCCATGGTGTCCCATACAGGATAAATCCAATCATTCTGCCACAATGGCTGACCTGCAGCTCTTTATGACAAATGGTTCTAATCCCCCTCACCATCCTGAGTACATCCCTCTGAATACATTCCATGGAGTCTCTACCACTCTTAAGTCAAGGCTCTAGAATGGAATTTTGGATGAGCTGGAATTAAGAGGCTGCCAGCAGATGGCCCAGCAAATCTTCTTGCCCAGGAATCTTGTGTGGAATGTGCTGGTGTCACCAACTCTTCAACCATGATACCCACCCAGCCACCAGCCGGTCCCATATACGATCAGTGAGACCCATGAGGACACTCCCTCTTAACTACTCCTTGTAGAGATATGGGCAGTATTCACGAAGGCAGGGTTCACCACCATCCGTGAACTTGTCCCAGTGAGCTACTCCGAGGGATCCAGTATTCGTATACGCTCCAATATTCAAAGCCCTCTCAAGGCACCATGAGGACCTCAGGGCTGAATCAGACAAATTCCCGTTGCAAAAATTGCAGAGCAGAAGGAGAAATAGGTCATGTCACTCAGAAGAAAGAGAAGTCACAGAGAGAGCTGGGGTGAGGGGCGGACATCAAAGAGACTTTATCTGGAGCTTCAAAGATAGGTAAGATTTGGACAGGCAGAGGAAGGAGAGAGAGGATTTTCTAGAAAAAAGAGGCAAGCACAGGTACACACTCAGAAGCAGAGACACGTGTGGTGGGCTCTGGAGAAGCAGGGGGTGCAAGCTTGGGAATGTAGGTGTGCAGCCAACAGAGGCCCACCTGGAAAGAAACCACCTTGAATGACACAAAAACGTACACCTTGCAGAGTCAAACCGCATTTTTAAACCCTATGAAACTGAAATGTGTGCTCATTTACGCTAAAAATGTGGTCGCCTTATATCTTCATAACTTCTACACAGATGATTCTCAAACTTTAGGCCACATCAGAATCATCCAGCGGGCTTGCAAAAATGCAGATTGCCAGGCTCCGCACCAGAGTTTCTGATTCAGTAGGTTTGGAGTCAGGCGCAAGAGTCTGCATTGCTAACAAGTTCCCGGGTGATACTGACTCTGGGGATCTGGGGAGCACACTTTGAGAACAGGACTTCTGCTCTCAGGGAAAGAGGAGCCTCATGGTGGTTGTCATCCTATGTAAACGAAGCACAATGTAGCAAAATGGTATTTTTGCGGAACATTTGTGCACCGATGTTGGGGCACATTTCAGACACGTGAGCATATGTTTTCCTCAATATAACAAGCAAGTTCTGTTTGCTTTCTTCCTGGTTTACTCTTCTTCATAGAGGTTTGTTTTGCAAGGACATCTAAGACCGGAGAAGGGAGGGACAAAAGGGGAAACCCATACAGTGTTTGTTAAACCAGTGGGTAAGCCCACATGAAACAATGTCTGTAGAGGACAGATGAAGGTCAAGTGAAGTGATACACTTTAACATTACTAGGTGCTGGGATTCTGGCTTGGCACTTACACAGGATTCATCTCTCTCTCTCTCTCTCTCACACACACACACACACACACACACACACATACCTATATATCCAGAGTTGATACGAACTATCACATTTGACCACCTACTATGTGCTACACCATATTGTACCTGGTGCTTTAATCCTTTCAACCACACTGAAAAGTAGTTACCAATGTACCACTGTAGAATAAGAAAAAGCTCAGAGTGGTTAAGTAACCTGTCTGAGCTCACAAAAGTAGAAGAGGAAGTCCGTGAAACATTAGCTCAGGTCGGCCAGACGCTCAAGCCCAAGCTGCAGCTCCCAGCCAGGAGCCCAGACACCCACTCCATCCACTCCGTTCATGCAACAAACAGGTGTCGTCCTCCTCCGGGCTGCACCCTCGTCCAAAGAGCTAGAAATATATGGGGAGACAGAACAGAGTCCTCTGGAAAGTTTTGGGCAGACAAGACAGATGACCAAAGTAGCAGTTTAGGAAAAGTAGTACCCAATAAGCACCCCTGGGATGGGAACGCTGAATCTCGATTTTGTGGGCTCTCTAGTAAGTACTGCAGCGCCTGATACAAAATGCACACTCCGGAACCATTAAGCAAGAGAGTGAAAGGCTGGTGGTGTGTGCGGCATAAAGGTGGCACAGAAGAGACGGGGCAGACAGAAGAGGAGAAGGCTCTTACGAGACCCCGGGCAGCACATGATGGAATCCAAATCCTGCCCCCAGCAGTGCCGACAGGTAGGAAGAGATGGGAGGCAGAGGTGTTAAAAGAAGATTCTGCCAAAAGAGTCCTCGAGGCTGAGTGATTTGCTGTATATGGGGGTCAAAGGAAAGAGGGACACCAAAAGTGCTCTTGCGGTCCCTGGGCTCCTGGAACAATAATGTGCTGGGAAAGGGAGCCAGGAAGTCAAGGCAAAGAGTAGGCTCAAGGGGGAGACGCTGAAGTGAAGTTTGGAGAATGTGAAATATAGCCAAGTGGGACTGTCCACCAGGAGATCCAAGACCTGAATTGCTTGGGCTCACTGAGAAACTCTCCTGAGCCGCTAAGTTTTCTTCTTACACCTGGCAAGCAGGTAGGGCTGTTGAGTTAGCCCAGAGGCTCATACCTGAACAGGGCAGCAATTCTCAAAAGGAGGGTTCCCTCCTCCCCCCGCCCCCCATTAGAGGGGAAGTGGCAAGGAAGATAATTTGGCGAGAGGGAGTGTCACTTAAAAACAAATACAACCTGTATTCGAAATGAGCTTTTGGCCATGATTGAGTTCCGTATTTATATTTTTGAAAGCTAAAACAACATTAAGTGACAAGTGAGGGATTTCTTTTTTTAACGCTTATCTTTGAAAAAAATGTTTATTTTTGAGAGAGAGAGAGAGAGAGAACACAAGTGGAGGAGGGGCAGGGAGAGAGGGAGAAGAGGACCCAAAGAGGGCTCTGCACTGACAACAGACAGCCCTATATCAGGCTCAAACTTACGAACCACAAGGTCATGACCTGAGCGGAAGTCGGACACTTAGCACCTGAACCACCCAGGCACCCCAAAGTGAGGGATTTTTTTTAACGTTTATTCATTTTTGAGAGACAGAGAGAGACAGAGCATGAGTGGGGCAGGGGCAGAGAGAGGGGGAGACACAGACTCCAAAGCAGGCTCCAGGCTCCGAGCTGTCAGCACAGAGCTGGTTGTGGGGCTCGACCTCATGAACTGTGAGATCATGACCTGAGCCAAAGTCGGACGCTCAACCGACTGAGCCACCCAGGAGCCCCAGAGGGAATTTTTTTAATATGTGTCAAATGAGAAAGCATGGAGAGAAAAAAGTTGAGAAACACACTAAATTAGGTGGAGAAAGACAAAGACAACAAGATGAGCTCGTGAAGATTCTTATAAGTGGTCCTCAGAAGGGGCGAATTTGAGTTTGTTCTTTGTAAGGAGGATGATGCGGGTGTGACGAGGTAGAGCCTTAGGTATCATACATCGTGGACCACAACACACGAAAATTGGTGCCTAAATAAAAAATGTTCCTGTTCCGGAAAGTCCAGAATTCCACCTCGATATTCTTGGCTTCCAGGTTAAACAGCGGGAGCAGAAGTGTGGGCCCTTCCCCCGAACTCGCTCAGTGACGGCAGCATCTGCCCCTGAGGACGGCAGCGGGCCACCCTTACTCCTTCCACTTTCCTGGCATTTGGGAGAAATGGCATTTGAGTGAAAAAAACAAACAAAACAAAACAGGCAATGAGTACAGGGGCCTGCAGAGGCCTGCCTGGTGTCATAGGTGAAGCCTGGAAGGAAATATTACAAACCAGCACACTGGTAGTGCAGGGGTGGTAATCCGAAAACCAATGGGCTCAGTACTTTACTAGGTGGCTCAGAACCAGATCCAGTCCCAAGTCAGAGTCTCAGGGGAAGAAAAGTAATCAGTCAACCTGGTTGAAATTATTGTGACCACAGCAAAGCCTAATAGTGCATCTAGGCTGTCGGTCCAATCTGGGAGGACAGCGAGATGTAGGGGCCAGAGCGCCGCCAAGGGGAAGGTGCAGAGATGGGAGTCACTCTGTGAGTGCCCGGGTTTGGGCACCAGAGGGCGCCCTGAGCCCTCAGGCCATAATTACGGGTGAGGGTAAAACCGCAGTGTCCAGGTGCCCTGGGCCAGGCTGGATAGACACCTGCCAGCCTCCCTTGCCTGCAGCACCCATCCTGCATCTGAATTGCCTTTCTTGCCACACCCAGGAGCTTCGGGAGTCCCACACTTAGCCTGGTCAGACTAGCAGGGGGACAAGGCCCGATTTTCATGGCGCTGTTGCATGAAAACGTATGGCTACTCCTTAAAACATACGATTCTTGTGAGGTATTTGTTAGAAGAAAGCCCACAGAGCCTACTGGACATTTGGACATTTTTGTCCTCTGACAGCCCAAAGAATGCTTTTTTTTTAATGTTGGTTAGGACACTTGGAGTGAAAAACTAAGCTGCAATAACAACAGTGATTGATTTTATTATTTATTTATTATTGCTTATAAGTGGACAAGGAGGGTGGTCAAACTTCTAGGCCACCAACTCAGAAATACATGGCCCCTGATACTGCTAATGGGTTTTGCTACCACCTCCTTAGTCCCTCTTTCCTTCTAAGAGGGAAAGATTATCCCTGCCGGTTCCCAGGGAGCCCCATAAACCAATATCCACCTTCTCTGTGCCAGGAGCATTGTATGGATTATCCCTCAGCAACAGTGAAGGAAAATAGAATCTTTCTAACCTTACAACTGAAGAGTAAGTCTCAAGAGAGTGTCATGGCCCAGCGATTTCACTTAACTGGTGTCACAAAGGGTGGCATTTGAGCCCAGATCTGCCCAACTCCAGAGCAAGTGCCCTTCCCACCATACTGTGCTCCTGGGCAGAAGATCCGAATTTGCATTGATCTTGGGACCAGGTTCCGCAGGTGAGCCGAAACCTGAGAGCTTCATTCTTCTGGGCATGCTCAGCACATTCCAGAAGCTAAATTGAGTAGCACAGCAAAGAAGGCACATCATCTCTTGGGTGGTCTTCCACCATGTCTGACTGTGACCCACCTGGGCCTGGGTCAGAGCCATGTCCAAGAGGCAGACTCATGCCTACTGTGCTCCTCACCTTCAGCACCCCAAAGGCAACAGCAAATAGACAAGGACACCTCTCTTGGGAGGGAAATATGCCCAGGACCCAGACAACTGTCCTGAGTACCCAAGCTAAGAGAGCAGGTAATAATTCCATGCCTCCACACAGGAGCCAGTTTGAAGGAGAGAAAAATAAAAAATAAAAACTTGGCAACCTGGCCAGGGCAGTTCTCAGCATGACCTCCCTTTGGCTGGATCGGAACTCTAAGTTGTGTGATTTTGCTCTTGGACAAAATACCAAGACGCTAAAGATGCCAAAAGCATGGCAGGGACATGTTAGTTCTGAGCTGTTCTGAAGGAATTCAACCTTGGCAACCAACATGTCTTCCTTTCACCAGCCCATAGAGATGGATGGGCAAGGTAAATCGAATGTCAGCAAAGGGCCTTCATCCAGAGGCTAAGACCCCAGTGCCCCAGTGGAAGATCCTGGCAGTGACAAGACATGTCGGGGCCAAGGATCACCCAAGGTCTTGAGGGCCAGAGTTGTTTATCACACCATATACATTGCCAAGCACGAGAAACGTAGCACAGGACGTAATACAGGAAGGAGATTTATTGACCGTTTCATACAGGAACCCAATTACATCTTAGGAGACTCTGAAGCATAGGATTAGAAGGCAAATCCCAGAAGAGGTACTGGGATCAAATGATAGCTTAAGTGAAAGACAATGATAGCATTTGATGGGGGGGGGGGGGCGCGGATGCGGTGTGGGGACACACAGGGAGCCATGGTTTAGAAGTTTCTGTTATGCTCTGATTTAGTGAACATGCCTCCAGTGAGTTCAGTCTTCCTGGAAGGAAGGCTAATGAGCAGGTGAAGGCAATCCTAGCCTGGGTACAACCAGCCTTGACCTTCTGCACCAGCACTCAGACCTTCAGAATCACTTCTCAGCGCTGAGGCCACTTGCTTAGAGAGGGCAGGTGGCTGGGACACAGCTTGGATGAAGGACACAGGCAGCAGCCGTAGAGCAGGGATTGATGGGGAGTCTGCAGGGAGAGAGAGAGAGAGAGAAAGAGTTAGACACAGGGAGTACAAAGATGTCTCAGTGATGCACGGAAGAGGCAAGACCAAAATGGACAAAAGACAAGTCTGCCACCAAGTCACAGAGCGCAATGAAATCTGTGTGAGTAGTTCCTCTTCCAGTGCCATCTGTGTCTCTCCGTGTCCAAGAGTCCTCTAGGGGGACTTGGCTTAGGAACCAGCTATCGTTTATGTAACAGTCAATCCACAGTGCAATCCACATACACCAGGAGAGTTGAGCACATCACTAAGCCAGTGTGGACAGGGAGGCTTGCTATCCGTGCTGATATCTCCTTCCACAACCATGTCAGTTATCTGTGAGGAACTGCTTTATAGTCAGGTATGTGCCTTGGTGAGAAATTGACTCTATCACACGTACTTGCAATCCTCGCTCTCCAGAAGTTTCCGGTACGTGTTGATCTCACACTCCAGCCGGGCCTTGACATCCAGCAGCACCTGGTACTCCTGGTTCTGCCGCTCCAGGTCAGCCCGGATCTCAGACAGCTGCTCCTCCACATCACGGATCAGGATCTGCATCTGGGCCAGCTCCGTGCCAAAGCGTGCATCCGACTCACACAGGGAGTTCTGCAGACAGTCCTTCTGTAGTGGCAAATAACCGGGTAAGAGACCGAGGTGTCCCAAAATTCAGCAGTAGGAATCATGGCCAACCTCACCATGTCATAGGACATGCCCAGAACTCTGGAGAAATCGCTGCCCATATCACCACGACTTTTCACAAAATTCTACCTGGAGGAAGTGTTCATCCCAATATTCCCAGTACCTGACCAAGTAGACACCCAGTGACGTCTTGTGGAACAAGGGCCTGAACCGCCACCCTTTATTGTAAAGGAAGTGGAGTTGGCTTTTTAAAGGAACCGGTTTTGGGGATCAAACCAACCTTGATGACGAGGCATCTCCCCCAGGGAGAGAGGGACCCAGCCCCTGAGTTCTGATTGTTAGTGGGACTGATGAGTGGGACTTCTAAGACACGCTGCTGCCAGGCCATGGCCCGTGGCCCCAGCAGCACGGTGAGGGCAGAGGACCCTACCAGGCTGTGCTGGGCCTGAAGCTCCACCTCCAGGGCGTTCACCGTGCGCCTCAACTCCAGGATCTCCGACTGGCAGCACTGCAGCTCCTTGGAGCAGGACATGTCTTGCTTGCTGATGCTCTCGGACTGAAGCACAAGTGCACACAGACATCACATCACCTCCCTGCCCATGTGGAAGCTGGGGGGCCCTCCCTGCTCCGAGGCGGCACCCTCACCTGATCTCGGAACCACTGCTCCACGTCGTTGCGGCCAGTCTGCATCATGGCCTCGTAGTGGCACCGCATCTCGTCCAGCACCCTGCTCAGGTCCACGGTGGGCTCCGCGTCCAGCTTAATCTGGAGCTTGTCCCCTAGCTGGCCCCTCAGGATGTGGACTTCCTGTGGGCACAGAAGGACCAACACTCTGAGTGAGGAAAGGGCTTTGGACAGAGCAGATGGCACCTGAACCCCTTCTCTGATGAGCAGCATGAGGGGTGAGCCCACTTGTGCACGATGTGAAAGATCTTGTCCAGGATCCACTGGGAAGAGCCCAGTGGGTCGCCTTCCTAAATTCACAAGGCAAACCTTTAGAGACAAGGAACCACCCCCCCCACCCCCACCGCTACCTCTGCTACGTCCTACAGAGTCAGCCTGACTCCCACACCCAGATCAACCCCTCATCCTGATGCCAGCTGAGCCTGGCTTCTAATCCTACAGCCACAGGGTGGGCGGTGCTCCCTTCTCTGCTCAGTGCCCTCTCCCATGGGTCTGCAGCCCCAAGCCCAGACCTGCTCGTGGTTGCTCTTGAGGCAGAGCATCTCCTCCTTCAGGGACTCCTGCTGGGCCTCCAGGTCGGCCTTGGCCAGGCTCAGGTCATCCAGGAGCTTGTGCATCCCACACATGTCCGCCTCCACCACCTGGCGTAGGGACAGCTCACTCTCGTGCCTTCCAGGACAGGAGATGAAAGGTCAGCAGGATGACAAGGACAGCCCCTTTCAGCTGCCCCCAGTTTCCATTTCCTTCACCAACTTGGATCCTCATTTCCTTGGTTAATCAACATTCACTGTGTTGGATCCTGTACCTACAGAACTCATTGTTGGAAGAAATATCATTATGCCCACTGGATGGAACTACATGGGAAACTGTGGCTCAGAGAGAATAAATGGAGTATCCAGGATTGTATATCTTGGTTAATAGTAGATACATGGATTCACCCTAAGTCATCAAATTAACGCAGTATTCATTCTGCTATAAAGGAGTCATTTAGCTAGGAAAAAGAATAGCTTGAAAGTAAGCCTTTTGGACCTACAGTTTTCTAGTTTACCCCTTGGATTAATTATTTCAAGTGATTTTTATGCCTTTCTCATTCATTCAATTGCAACTCTTGATACCAAAAAGCTATAGTGACAATTCTTCCCACTCATAAATTTAGTGAAGAGTCAGTGAATCTGTCAATGACCAATGAACTGAAAGATTATTCTTGCAATGATTTGATTTTGTTTCTGGCTATAACACAAAACCTTCTTATCTTCTAGATGGGGAGAAAATGACATAGGACCTGACCCATCTAGATGATTCTTCCTCATTTTGTTTCAATGCTTTTGTTCACTTTCAACCATTTCTAGGTTCTAGTCAGTAACCACTTTTTAACATCTACTTTGGGCCAGTACCATGATGGGCACCTAGAAATAAAACAGAAGAGGAGTCACTCTGAGCCTTCTTCCAGCCCTACTTACTTGATTCTAAAGTCATCGGCAGCCAGCTTAGCATTGTCAATTTGAGTTACCAGCCTGGTATTCTCAGCCTTGCTGCACAGGATCTGTGGAAAACCAGGAAGACAGTTCATGCACAAAACATCATACTCTGGGCTCCAGCTCTATGGGTGACATCTATGCTCATGCTCAAGAGAACCCAAAAACACAAAGACCCTTGAGTCTTCAATGGCCCTTTGACTGCCATGCCCTTCCACCTTCCTCAGACCCAGCGTACCCCAGGCTACTTCAGACCTCACCTTCTGCTGGAGCTCCTCAATGGTCCGGAAGTACGACTGGTAGTCTGGACACACGCTGGACTCGTGGCATTTGCTCGACTCTCGGATCTTGGTCTCCAGCTCCGCGTTCTCCCGCTCCAGCTGACGCACCTTCTCCAGGTAGTTGGCCAGGCGGTCGTTCAGGAACTGCATGGTCACCTTCTCGTGCCCGTTCGGGGCGCCTTCCCCATAGTTCTCACACACTCCGATGTTGCCGGGAATGTCGCGGGTCCCTGGCAAGGGGCAAGCGGTTTGGCAGCTGTAGGGTACACAGAGGCTGGGTCGGCCCAGAGGAGTTGTCCCCACAGGCATCTTGTTGGCATGTGCCAGGGTGGCAGACAGGCACAGAGAGGCAGCCTTGGCCTCTGCCCCAGGCTGGCCCCCAACGTCAATGCAGGAACCGCAGACATTTGCAGCTTCGGGCATCTGAGTGCTGCCCAGACAGCGGGATGAGCTGATGTAGCAGGAGGTCATGGTGTGGGCTGAGGTAGCACAGGAGCTTCGGAGCAGCTGTGAAGGCCGAGCCACTGAGTGTGACAACCCCTTTCCCTGCTAGGCCTTTTATACCCCATCCCAGGTGGGTGTTGGCTCAATGCTTTGACCTCAGCGCCTTGATTTTCTACCTACTGTTGTACTGTCATCCTGTTACTCAGCTGTTGGTTTACCATTAAGAGTTCCTCGCCTCATTAAAGAAATGTTGATGAATTTGACATGCCCCTTGCTGTTTGATATCAGGTTGTCGGTTGATGAAAGATCAAAGATGTATATTTCTACTCAACAATCACCAGCAGTTAATTCAACTTCCAGATGCCCTCTTGCTGGACTGAGCCAGTCTGTCTGTGGATATAGCCACACTCAAGGATTGAATCTTTCAGTCAGTGATCTGTATGGCAGGAGGGACAGTGAATCCATCACCAGCATTTAGACTCACCCAGCGTTTCCTCTGAAGAGAAAACACCACTTTATAAAACTGGGAAGTCTACAGATATTGATTATTGTAAGGTCCCCTTTCTTCTCTCTTCTATCCTTTACACTACATACTCCTCTTGAGAAGCTTTAAAGCATCAATGCATCCCAAAACATTAGTGCTGGCTAAGTTTTGGTTGACTAGTCAGAATCAGCTTTCAGTCATTCACTTGTTGAGCATGTTTCCTGAACATTCCCTTGAACTCAGGCAGTGTGCCAATTCTTGAACATGCAGGGGTCCCTATTCCTCAGGAAAAAACAGTTCCCCAGAAATCTCAGGATATCTTTAACTTGAATGAGAACCATAGATCAATGGGGGTTAGTGAAAGACAGAGGATCCATGGTCCTGATCAAGGATGTATCTAGAGAGAAGCTACTGATAAAAATAAAAAATAAAAAATAAAATAAAATAAAAACTTTATTTGATCCAGAAAAGGGAACTGGGCCCAGAGCTCAAGGGGTATCTCAAAAGTTTAAGAACCAGGGCGTCTGGGTGGCTCAGTCAGTTAAGCAGCCGACTTCGGCTCAGGTCATGATCTCGTGGTCCATGAGTTCTAGCCCCACGTCAGGCTCTGTGCTGACAGCTCAGAGCCTGGAGCCTGCTTCAGATTCTGTGTCTCCCTCTCTCTGACCCTCCCCTGTTCATGCTCTGTCTCTCCCTGTCTCAAAAATAAATAAATGTTAAAAAAAAAAAGTTTAAGAACCAAAATTTATGGGGACGTAGGTATATATTGCTATTATTATTAGGTGTTCTTTCCTATTGAATCCTTACTACCTGTGATGTAGCTCTTGGTGGCTTCAGTGTGCAGATGAGGTAACTAAAGTCCATCTTCCGATTCACAGAGAAATAAATTGGCAAGGGCTCGATTTGGTCTCATGTCTGCAAAGCCCATTCATTCTCTTTCCAACCCACCATGACTCCCAGTTAGAACAACCTGTGTACTGCCTGTGTTATTGCTCAGGGGGACGCAGAAGGCTTAGTAGTTGGGCAAGAAGCTGACGTGAAAAGAAATAAAATATCCGAGGGTCCTTGTGTTCCAGCAAAGGAAGATATTTAGACATAGAGCAGGGAGAACAACAAAATGCACATAGAAAAATTATACTCAAAAATCAAGAGTCTAAAGTAGACCTCAAATCCCAGAGATTTTCGTTAGAGCCAAGGGACCAAGGCAACCGGCTCAGGAGGTGCCCCTGCAGAGTGTTGGGACCAAAGGACTGAGGGAGATCTAATGGAGGAAAACCCCAGAAAAGTATAAGTAGGTCTCTTCTCTAAGCAAAATTCAAGAACAAGCAGCCCCGAGAAAACCAAATGGGAGGATGTCGAGTATTGGTGAAACCTGGACTCTTAGAATTCTCTCAAAAAGAAATAAAGGGATCTGGAATTCTTCCCAAAAAGAAAACCCACTCTAGGGTCAGTGCCATTTGCCCTGAGGTCACCAATGAATAATCCCCTTACAAACACCATAAATTAGGAGACCTCACGAGGCCAAACCATCCCATCCTTCAGAGGCCTCTGGGTGCAATCTGCATATATTCCATCTTCAAACACCCCTTTAGTTCCTTCTTGCCTCATCACAGTGCATCACTATAATCCAGAGAATTGGACCATTAAAACTGTTTCCTTTGATTTGCTAAACAGGCTCCATGTTTTGACCCTACCCCCTGGCAGGATTTGTTCCATCAACTAAAATTATGGTTCCTCCCATCTCAGAACACCCGCGGTTTGTTACTTCTTAGGCTCCACAGCTGAAGTTTTGATGCCCTGACACCTCTCTGTAAAGCCCTGGCTTGGGCTCAGCAAGGTGTTTTGCATAATGACACTGATGCCCGCCTGTGACTCTGTAGAGAAGTGGGTTCTGCCAATTTCTTCCCTATCAAAGAACTGGCAGTAAGTGGAAAGCATGAGGCAGGTGTTTGAGATGCACTCCGCTGTGTCACTGAGGAGGAGCCCATTCTTGACACCCCAGACCGCCTCCTTCGCTCCCCATAAAGAGTCGCTGGCCCCAAAGAACAACGTGAGAGCCAGACTGCATGAAGGGAGGTCCCGGCGCTGAGGGGTGAAGAGGGAGGAGGTCCTGCAGCCCCTCCTTCATTCACAGAGGCCACCTCATCTCTCTTTAGGAGTAAAAGTTTTGGAGTTGAGTCCGTCTTCAAGGTGGGGGGTAGGACACTGGGTCTGGAACAGCACCATTCAATGCCATGGTGATGGGACCTACTGAGGCAACTCAGAGTGAAAGAGAAAGCAGTCAACTGGGAGCAGCCCACGGGGTTAGGGTCTGATCTACGCTACCTTATCTGTTGCAAAAGGGTGACTCTGAAGTTGTCTAAGGAAGCAGGTGCTGTCCCCACACAGTGTGCACTGTGTTCACCCGGAAGAAGTTGGCAAACCACAACAGGTGGTCCATCCTGGCACAGCTGTGCCTGCGACACCCTCAGACACTCTGGACCAGGAGACGGGGCTTCCAGGAAGGACACCCTCAGGGAGCTTTGTGATCTCAAACGTCCAGCTCTAGAGACTTTGAAATAGAGGCAACACTGCTGAGGTCTTCTCTATTAAGTGGCATTTAATAATATGATTATTTGGGAATCTTTAGTCTGACTTTAAATGTGTTTATTATTATCAGTCGGCTTTATTTCTGTCCCAGGTCTCCGGGTCATTAGAGACTAGCTGACAAAATAATTGTCCTTCTCCTCTCCCTCCTGCGCTGATGGCAGACTTCCTTTATCCACATTCTAGGGCAGCACATTTGCCCTTATTTATGTCCTACCTGGGCCCATGACAAAGCCCTTTAATGCAGCATAGTAGTATGGTCAAGGCCAAGAACCCTGGGGTCAGCCTGCCTGGATTCAGATTCTGGTTCCACCATTTACTAGCTGTGAAAACTTGGCCTGATGGCTTGACCTCACTGTGCTGTGGTTTCTGCACACGCAAAACGGAGGCAGTAATAGCACCTAGCCCACAGATTTGTTTTAACCATTAAAGAATTTGATCTCTGTAAATCATTGAAAATAATGGCCAGCACGTGGCACCGTAAACACTAAATAAGTGTTGGCTGTTTTTTTTCAAGTGGCTTTTAATCACGGGTCTAGATGCTCACATCATTTACAATTCAAAAATGCTTATTAAATTACCATTTTGTACCTATTTAGGTTAAATTAACAAAGATCAAAAAGGCTAGTGGCACAATGTTGGCAAGATGTAAGAAAACAGGCATCGTCAAACACTGTTGGGGTGGGGGGTGAAACATGCAGCCTCTTCAAGGCAGTTTAGCAATATCTATGCAAATGACAATTGCACCTACCCCGTGACCCGATAATTCCACTTCCAGGAATTTATCCCACAGACGCACTTACACGCGTACAAGGATAATAAGAGTATTTATGGCAATATCTGGGGGGTCATAGCAGACCGAAGAGAAAATGAAACGCCTACCAAAAGAAGCCTGGTTAAGTGAATTGCAGTGCATGAATATAGTGAAAAGCTTGTAGCCATCACAGATACTAAGGTAGATATAGACACAGCTCTAGATCTAGACGTAGTCATAGATATAGACATAGACATAGACAGACATAGATATAGACATAGACATAGATATATACTACCATAGAAATGACAACTACAATGGAATTTTCAGTGAAGAAAAGGCAAAATGCACAACAAGATACCCAGTATGCTACTTTTTATATTTACCCAAAGAAGGACATATGTGAGATTACATTTATAGCAAAAATGAATCTCAGACCATAAAGTCAGGTGTGAAAAATATATACCTTTATTTTCTTATACTTAAACCAAATTGTACTTTTAATCTTCATCCCACACTACACCAGGTAGCAGAACCTTAATCTCAGTCATCTTGAGGACCCCTTTCCAAGAGGTCACCCCAAGTGCCAAAGGCCTTTCCTCCAGGATGTTGGGAGACAGGAGGTGGGCAGGGCTCAGCCCTTGGCATTTGCATCCATCCACACGGCCACAGAGACCCACGTGGGTCCTCCTGCTCAGTTCTTGGCTGCCAGAGCTCCCAGTGTGGCCAAGGTGTCCTCATTCTTACCCATGTGGCTCTTGAGCTGTCAGATTTCCTTTTGCTCTGTTCATGCTACTCTCTGATGCACAGGGTCATCTTTCAGATTCGGTACCACCCCAGGTCTCAGGATAGTCTATGATTTTTTTCTCAGGACCTTCTGTCCAGACTCCCCTGGGGTCTTGGTGCCTCTCCACATTCTACCTGGGAAAGGGAGGACATATGCCCTCTGCTCCTACATCCTGAACCTATTATCCTCCTGCCCTTGACTCTGTATCCCAGCCCAGGAGAAGGGGTAGGGCAAGCAGGACCCACCAGCATCTAAATTCTCTTCCCTTCCCCTCCTTTTCATTCCCTGATCCCAGCGTGCCTTCCTCTAACCAGAGGGCAGAACATTTCCCCTTACTCATCTCATCCAAGTCCATTCTCTTGTCATTTCAGGGCTTGGACTTGTGAGACTCAAAACCCTCTTCCCTGCCTTCTACTCTGCCATCCCTCTCCCAAATCACTGAGTGCTGCTTGGGCTATAGCTACTAGAAGGGCCCTGGTGTACAGTGAGAAATACAGTGAGAATCGTCTGTTAGAACCTCACAATACCCCCCCCTTCCCTTGTATACATATGGAAACTAATTTGTGGAGGAGGACTATTGGCTTAGTGTAGCCTTCACTTCTGTTTCAAGTTTTTGCAAGATGTGTGTTCTATGTGTATAATTTCTGTAAGCTAGGCTTTTTTAAAGAAGACCTCTACAAACAAAAATAAAAATGCTTGGTATTTTGTGAGAGTTTGGACACACTTGGGCTCCATTTCCCCTTTCAGGGGTCTATGTCTTTTGTGCTGAACCAGTTGGGTTCAGATGTGCCCTGTCCCAGAGTTCAGCTCTCCACAGCCCCACAGCCTCATCTTTGATTCTGGCTGATGAGGTCCCTGAGGCACTGGATTAGGAGCCATCTCCTTTGTTCTGTGCCCCCCAAAATTTGTGGATTTCCCCTCAATGTAGGAGTCCATTCCTCTGAGCTTCTCAGGGGACCACATCTTGTGGATGTGATGCTAATAAATCTCTCCCTGATCTGGCTGGAGACAGTCCTGGGACAAAGGTGTGCTGAATGAAAAGGAGGAAAATGCAATTGTAGAAACTTGTAGAGTAGATGATTTAGGAAGTCGGGAAAATATGAAATTCTGAGTAAGTCATTATAGAATTACTTACTTGGCCCACTTCACAGATTTTATGCAATAAAAATAGGGAAATATTGACAACTCTGCTTTATTTTGCACATTGACAATCCATTATTAAATACCCTAATTCTGAAACATTCTGAAGGTCAAGTCCATCCCTGGGAGTTCATATTTTTCAGCTCAAGAACTGCCTTCAAGTGAAAGCTTCCACTCATACTGAATCCTCAGTTTACGTCCTGGTAGTGTGCTTTGTTGTTGGCTTATGAAGAAGACCCTTGTAAGCAAGGATTTTGACTTACTTTTGTCTTGTTCATCTCTGGGGGCACCTGGGTGGCTCAGTTGCTTGACTATCTTGTTCATCTCTGTAATTTCCAACATGGCATCTGACTCACACAAAATACCCAGTCAATGTAAACATGAAAGAAAGAACCAAATGAGCTCAGCTATGGAGCAAATCATACCCAGTTTTACCCTCCACAGTGCCTAGTGCATGGTGATGCTCAGCAAGTGTGTGTTGAATGAATGAATGAATGAATGAATGAATGAACGAACAAACGTGATATGAAACCAAACAATAGCTTGTTGTTCCAATGATAGAAAATCCTTGACTTCTAAACCCTGTAGTCCTAAATCAAATCAAAATCAGGTTGACATGTTTTCATCTAGGAATGTATTTCTATGAAAAGTCCTACAGAGCATTCAAAAGTAGATCACACTGAATTATGTGTTTAACTCATGTCCTTTTGGGAAAAGAATAGAATTATTTAATGACAGCATCAGTCGCTTTGGTTGTACTGGTATTAGTCCTTCTCTGCTAATGATGTACTCTTCCCTCAAAAGTCATCTTCTGTCCCTTCTCAGATACTGACATTGACCCATGAAATGTTCAACACAGACAAGGCATTCAGGAGGAGTTAGCAGTGAGCTGGGGGCAGACTAGCTGGTTCAGGAACTGACAATACACTGTCCGGTAAGGCTTGTACTAAATTGATCAAGCAAATGACATGATTTCAGCGACCCTTTCCAAATTACACTGTCAGTGACCCTGAGTGTGAAAAATAGGGACATCCAAGTCTCACATTGCAGGGTCTTCCTATTTTGTATTTTTATTCAAGTATAGTTAACATACGGTGTAATATTAGTTTCAGGTGTACAATATAGTGATCTAACAATTCTTAGAGTACTCAGTGCTCATCATGATAAGTGTACTCTTAATCGCCTCTATTTCACCACCCCTCCCCCTCCCATCTATCTCCCTTCTGGCAACCACTGGTTTATTCTCTGTATTTAAGGGTCTGATTTTTTGTCTTTTTTTTTTCTTTGTTCATCTGTTTTGTTTCTTAAATTCCACATATGAATGAAGTCATACAGTATTTGTCTTTCTCTGACTGATTTAGTTCACTTAGCATTATACCCTTTAGGTCCATCCATGTTGTTGCAAATGGCAATAAAAAGATTTCAATCTTTTTATGACTGAACAATATTCCATTATATATGGAATATCTCCATCCATTCATCTATTGATGGACATTTAGGCTGCTTCCATGTCTTGGCTATGGTAAATAATGTTGTGATAAACTTAGGGGTACATATATCTTTTCAAATCAGTGTTTTCATTTTCTTTGGGTGAATACCCAGTAGTGGAATTACTGAATCACATGATAATTCTATTTTTAGTTTTTTGAGGAAGAAGGGTCTCTCTTTAAAAGGCAGCTCAATCACTCAAAGGAACAGAGGATAAATACGTAAGTGATATAATGAGAGTTGCTTTGTAGCCAAGCAATCTAGGTCTGAGTCCTGGCTCAGCCACTTGCCAAATCATATCTTTAGACAAGCTATTTAACCTCTGTGAGCTTTACTACTTCATATTTTAAAAGCAGTTACAATGCCTACCATGTAAGAATGCTAGAGAGTGGTATTAGCTTCTCAGGAAGAAGCGGCAGCACTTAACATCAGGCAGGAGGAAGCTACCACTATATAAAATTCCATTTGGGGGCACCTGGGTGGATCAGTCGGTTAAGTATCCAACCTTGGCTCAGGTCATAATCTCACAGTTCGTGAGTTTGAGCCCCAAGTCGGGTTCTGTGCTGACAGCTCAGAGCCTGGAACCTGCTTTGGATTCAGTGTCTCCCTCTCTCTCTGCCCTTCTGCTCGTGCTCTCTCTCTCTCTCTCTCTCTCAAAAATAAACATTTAAAAAAAATTTTTTAAACCTCAATTTAAAAATTGTGCAGTTCTATTCAAATGTTTAACCATCAAAGAGGAAGAGAGCAAAGCAGGTTCTGTGTTTGACATAGATGTTGCTGTTCACAAGAAGCAAAGAAATGCACCAGACACAGAGTCAGGGGACTTAAAGTTGACCAGAAGCAGGAGCCTGGGTCTTTCTAAAAGGCAGCGCTCCAAAGGTGGGCCCCAACACAACAGGCCCCATCTCATTCATTTTGCTTCTCAGAAAAAGCCAAGGTTGCAGACGAAGCTTTCTAGCTCAAATCATGGACAAAAACCAAGCCAGTTTCTGGAAAGACTCCTGTTCCTGCCCCCAACCCAAGCCAGTCAATCAACATCAGGCAAGATGGTGCCTTGTTATCATGAGAAGTTCTTCCTGAAAGTCACCCCTCACCACCAAGACCACATTCAACACTGGAAGTTGTAGCTCCTAAATGCCAAGAAGCATTTTGTCCCCATGAAGATGAAGCTGCCTTGAGCCATCCCAGTCTTACTCTGACTTACCCAGTCTTACTCTGGGTGGGTAAAGTGATTTCATTTCCCCATATTGCCCTTTCTCGTCTGATGGCACAAGATCTGAGAAGGGAGGCTAACAGGAGCTATTTTTTTCAAGCAGCTATCAACCACATTCAGAAATCAGGACTGCAAATAGGCATAATCTGCACTCCTTCCAAAACGTAGCCACCAAAATGAAGTTCTACAAGAATCACAGTGGCTCTTAGAATTACTGAGTGCCCAGGGCAGTAAGGTATATTTGCACATCACGTCACCACTGGTGGACCCAAAGGGGGAAAAAAGAAATGAGAGCACCCATACAACTGGGCCCTGTCTTCTTGGATGGATTCAATATAAGGGAGTTGCTAAGAAGCCTCTGCCTCCTACCCCCGAAGCAAAATTTTCTCATTCTTTGAACTAATGCAGATACTCAAATCAAATTTGCTCTGGAAAACAAGTTATTAAGTACACAATTTCATTTCTGATCGCCTATAGCTGCTAAAGGAAACTAATTCTAGCTGCCCAGAGGAAATAGCCTGAGGCCACAGGTGAATTGTGAGCAGTCTGGCTCAGTACCCACACTCCTAATTATATGACACTGGCTCTGCATGAGGTCAATATGGTGCTTTCTCCTTTTCAGACTTTTTAAATTTCTATCATCTCACTTAATCCTAGAATCCATAACAATTCTAGGATGTGAGTGGGAAAGATGACATAACCCTCACTGTATGGCAGGGGAAAACGCTGAGTTAAGTGATGATTCTCAAGCCCCGTAACAAGTCAGAGATAAAGTCAGGAAGACACATTCATTCTTTCAACAGATGTTTATTAAGCATCTACTCTGTACCAAGCAGTGAGCTAGGCTCCGGGGAAGCAGCAGTGCACGAATGCTAATCTCCAGTAAGCATTTCAGTGAGGAAACAATGCAAGAGCTGGCAATTTTAGCTGTTGATGATGACAATAAGCAAGACAGAGAGTGACGAGGCTGTTGAGTATGTGGACTGATGGCCAAGCAAGAGCTCTCAGAAGCAGTAACATTTCTGCCGAGGCCTGAATAACAAGAAAGAGAGGGGAAGCATTCCAGGAAGGAGGAAGAACAGGGTCCGGTCTCAGGGATGTCCAATGGAACATACTGGCCAAATGTGGTGGCATTGTGGTCAGGAAGGGGGAGGGTGGGAAGACACGAGGTGGGAGCAGAGAAGGTAAATAAGAATAAAAACTTTGAAAATATTGTAATAATATATTTTCCATCACCCTAAATCATCAGGCTTAGCAATGGTTTAATATTCCAGGAGAAACTACTAGAAAAAAATAAAGTCATTGTCCAAATTTTACTGTAAAATTAGATGAAGAGAGAAGTATAGCCAGACAATAGTTATGAGAGTCCAGATTTCTAGAGAAGAGAGATTTCTTAATCTGAAAGTTCTCTTTACATAGCAAGAGGCCAGCCTGGTCCTTTGTCAAAGAAAGGAACTCTGAGTGAAGAGAGCTCAGATCTGATACAGGGAACTCCCACCTTACTAGAGAGGAAATGAAGCCACTTCCAAGGCAGGGCGGCAGAAGGACAGGAGGAAGGAAGTGGATGAGGAATTGTTCACATATGTCATATCTAGTTTCATTGCCCCCCTCACTGGGGCCATTATCTGGGGCCGCAGATGTTAGAAATGGAATCAGTACATCGGGGGGGAGGGGGAGCCCAAGCAGTGAAGTTTTTTTCTCACTTTCCTGGCCACAAACTGGAAATTTTTCAAGCTAAAGTTGGTGCTTGAAATGCAAATGCAGTTTCAGGTCCTGCCCCATCCTCGCCCCATGATACTTCTTCAATCTGATCCAATGCCTGAGTCTCTCCAATGTAGATAGTCCCACCAGTGGTGGCTGGGATCCGGCCACTGAGAGCATGGAGCTAATCTGGGAAAATCTGCAGCTGGGAAAGAAGCCTCCTGACCAAGATTCCACTTCTCCTGATATCTTGTGGCCTTTGGACAGGCTCTGCATGCAGAAAGTCAGCAATAGTTAGAAGCCATATTTTCTGGATGTATAACAAGTATTTCTCTTTAGGCATCCCCTTGCTCTAACCACCCTTGCTGGTACACGGGCACTCAGAATCGGCTCCCGGAGCTGACTCCACAGGTCGACCCAGGCCCGCAAGTGGTGCGGGGGGCACAGCTTGGACGAGGCGCACAGGGGGGAGTCACACAGGCAGCAGAGGTGGAGCATGGATTGCAAGGGAGTCTGTGGAGAGAGAGAAAAGGTGAATGAAGTGAGGGATGGGAAATGAATGATGTGTGATAGAGCACAAGGAAGGAGTCCCCCTCTTTAAAACTACAAGACGGGGACCCAACAGATGCCCTAGCCATTGACCCCCTATTGTGCACCCCTAGTGCTAGACTGAGGGATCTCTATCTACAATGTCATCCAGAATTAAGGTTTTCTAGACGAGAACCGGGTTCTAGCCTACAAGATAAAAAATACAAACAAAGATTAAAAAGAGAGCAAAAGTGAGTTCAACAAACCTGCTGGGATCTATACTCAAATTGCCTGTTCAAGATACAGCCATGTTTCTACTCTCACCAGTGAATGGCTAGCCAAGAAGCCCCACTGGAGACCTGGCAATGGATCCTAATGGATGGTCACTCCCTTCATATTCTGTCAATGAGGCAGAGTGTGAGGGGCAATGGGTCACTCAACAGGAGCATAGACTGCCTTCTGGTTTGTAGACAACACTACTGTTACCGTAAGGAACTCATAAGAATTGGGCAAATGATTGGCCAAGAGTGCCTAGATCACACATACTTGCAATCCTCACTCTCCAGAAGTTTCCGGTATGTGGCAATCTCGCTCTCCAGCCGGGCCTTGACGTCCAGCAGCACCTGGTACTCCTGGTTCTGCCGCTCCAGGTCAGCCCGGATCTCAGACAGCTGCTCCTCCACATCACGGATCAGGATCTGCATCTGGGCCAGCTCCGTGCCAAAGCGTGCATCCGACTCACACAGGGAGTTCTGCAGACAGTCCTTCTGTAGTGGCAAATAACCGGGTAAGAGACCGAGGTGTCCCAAAATTCAGCAGTAGGAATCATGGCCAACCTCACCATGTCATAGGACATGCCCAGAACTCTGGAGAAATCACTGCCCATATCACCACGACTTTTCACAAAATTCTACCTGGAGGAAGTGTTCATCCCAATATTCCCAGTACCTGACCAAGTAGACACCCAGTGACGTCTTGTGGAACGAGGGCCTGAACCGCCACCCTTTATTGTAAAGGAAGTGGAGTTGGCTTTTTAAAGGAACCGGTTTTGGGGATCAAACCAACCTTGATGACAAGGCATCTCCCCCAGGGAGAGAGGGACCCAGCCCCTGAGTTCTGATTGTTAGTGGGACTGATGAGTGGGACTTCTAAGACATGCTGCTGCCAGGCCATGGCCCATGGCACCAGCAGCACAGTGAGGGCAGAGGACCGTACCAGGCTGTGCTGGGCCTGAAGCTCCACCTCCAGGGCGTTCACCGTGCGCCTCAACTCCAGGATCTCCGACTGGCAGCACTGCAGCTCCTCAGAGCAGGACATGTCCTGCTTGCTGATGCTCTCGCACTGAAGCACAAGTGCACAGAGATATCATATCACCCCCCTGCCCAGGTGGAAGCCGGGGGACCCTCCCTGCTCCAAGGTGGCACCCTTACCTGATCTTGGAACCACTGCTCCACGTCGTTGTGGCCGGTCTGCATCATGGCCTCGTAGTGGCACCGCATCTCGTCCAGCACCCTGCTCAGGTCCACGGTGGGCTCCGCGTCCAGCTTAATCTGGAGCTTGTCCCCTAGCTGGCCCCTCAGGATGTGGACTTCCTGTGGGCACAGAAGGACCAACACTCTGAGTGAGGAAAGGGCTTTGGACAGAGCAGATGGCACCTGAACCCCTTCTCTGATGAGCAGCATGAGGGGTGAGCCCACTTGTGCACGATGTGAAAGATCTTGTCCAGGATCCACTGGGAAGAGCCCAGTGGGTCGCCTTCCTAAATTCACAAGGCAAACCTTTAGAGACAAGGAACCACCCCCCCCCACCCCCACCGCTACCTCTGCTACGTCCTACAGAGTCAGCCTGACTCCCACACCCAGATCAACCCCTCATCCTGATGCCAGCTGAGCCTGGCTTCTAATCCTACAGCCACAGGGTGGGCGGTGCTCCCTTCTCTGCTCAGTGCCCTCTCCCATGGGTCTGCAGCCCCAAGCCCAGACCTGCTCGTGGTTGCTCTTGAGGCAGAGCATCTCCTCCTTCAGGGACTCCTGCTGGGCCTCCAGGTCGGCCTTGGCCAGGCTCAGGTCATCCAGGAGCTTGTGCATCCCACACATGTCCGCCTCCACCACCTGGCGTAGGGACAGCTCACTCTCGTGCCTTCCAGGACAGGAGATGAAAGGTCAGCAGGATGACAAGGACAGCCCCTTTCAGCTGCCCCCAGTTTCCATTTCCTTCACCAATTAGGATCCTCATTTGCTCACTGTGCTCAGCACTGGCTTCAGAGATTAATTAGACTCAACCCCTCTACTCAATCAGCTCATGGTCTAGCAAGGTATTCATAGTAGGTATCATTTTTACCATTGAGCATTGAAGAAACTTTTGTTCCAAAAGATGAATTAGCTTGCATGAGATCATGTATTTCAGGATCCAGTACAGGACTCACACCGCTAGGTTAAGCAACATCCAGGTACCTGGTCAATGATTTGCTCCCTTATTCCTTGTGTTGGGCTACTTGTCTATCTCTGACCTTTGTCTGGTAGAAATGCCTGGTATTTGAGGTCCCCATAGATAAATTTGGACCCTGACCTATCTGTAAATGGTTCCTCTAACTTACATGTGAAATTCAGTGACTGTCCTTGCTCAGTTTATTCTTGAAATCACCTTATTCTGCTCCTGATGAGTGAGCTCAAGCAGCCTTACCTTCCATTTTAGAGAAGTAAATGAAGGAGGCATAACTCTAGGCTACACCATACATACTGAATTTGATGTATTTTTTTTTCCTCAGCCACTTTCTATTAGTTTTGTTTGTAATAAAAATTTTTATTTGGAGAATTTAGGAAAGAAGAAACAGGACAGTAATTCAGTCAATTAAGTAGTTGGCCATTGTGACTTAGGGTAGAGGAAGGAGTCACTCTGAGACCTCTTCCAGCCCTACTTACTTGATTCTAAAGTCATCGGCAGCCAGCTTGGCATTGTCAACTTGAATAATGAGCCTGGTATTCTCAGCCTTGCTGCACAGGATCTGTGGAAAACCAGGAAGACAGTTCATGCACAAAACATCATACTCTGGGCTCCAGCTCTATGGGTGACATCTACGCTCATGCTCAAGAGAACCCAAGAGCACAAACACCCTTGAGTCTTCAATGGCCCTTTGACTGCCATGCCCTTCCACCTTCCTCAGACCCAGCGTACCCCAGGCTACTTCAGACCTCACCTTCTGCTGGAGCTCCTCAATGGTCCGGAAGTACGACTGGTAGTCTGGACACACGCTGGACTCGTGGCATTTGCTCGACTCTCGGATCTTGGTCTCCAGCTCCGCGTTCTCCCGCTCCAGCTGACGTACCTTCTCCAGGTAGTTGGCCAGGCGGTCGTTCAGGAACTGCATGGTCACCTTCTCGTGCCCGTTCGGGGCGCCTTCCCCATAGTTCCCACACACTCCGATGTTACCGGGAATGTCGCGGGTCCCTGGCAAGGGGCAAGCGGTTTGGCAGCTGTAGGGTACACAGAGGCTGGGTCGGCCCAGAGGAGTTGTCCCCACACGCACCCGGTTGGCATGTGCCAGGGTGGCAGACAGGCACAGGGAGGCAGCCTTGGCCTCTGCCCCAGGCTGGCCCCCAACGTCAATGCAGGAACCGCAGACATTTGCAGCTTCGGGCATCTGAGTGCTGCCCAGACAGCGGGATGAGCTGATGTAGCAGGAGGTCATGGTGTAGGCTGAGGTAGCACAGGAGCTTCGGAGCAGCTGTGAAGGCCGAGACACTGAGTGTGACAACCCCTTTCCCTGCTAGGCCTTTTATACCCCATCCCAGGTGGGTGTTGGCTCAATGCTTTGACCTCAGCGCCTTGATTTTCTACCTACTGTTGTACTGTCATCCTGTTACTCAGCTGTTGGTTTACCATTAAGAGTTCCTCGCCTCATTAAAGGAATGTTGATGAATTTGAGGTGCCTCCTGGCTCTTTGATATCAGGTTGTCTGTTGATGGGAAGTAAGAAACTTTTATTATTTTTCAAAGAACAAAATCCTTTTAGCCATCAGATGTTCATACCTTGACTAGAGCTGATGTGCCCACACTGAAGGCATGACTGTTCCTGTTGGTCATAGGATAAACCCTATGAGAACAATGGTGCCCACCTGGGTTAAGACTAAATCAGCCTTCTCTATCCAGGGAAGAGCCTGGTTTCGGGCTGATAGATGTTATGGGTTTTGGTTATCAAAAACTTCACATTTCTTCTTTCTTCTCTCTGCCTTTCAAACTCACTTTGAGGAGCAATAAGACTTTGGTAAGTCCATTCATTCAACATTCATCTCGTGGCACATCCCATGTGCCAGGCACTATGCCATGCCCCTGTCATACAACTAGTTAAGCCTGACATAGTTCCTGTCCATCAGGAAGCAACCCAAACTTAGGTAGCCATGGATGTTTTAAATAAGTTGTCTGCAAAGATCATCAGTACAAGGGTGACCTTGAACCTTGCCTGATCTGGACCAGGAAAGATAAGCTCAATAAGCCAGAAACAAGCAAAAATGAACAATAATCTTTTTACGTTCCAAGACTGTGAAACTCAATGGACATTGAGTTATCAGAGTCAGTATGGTGGTTTTTCCTGCCCTACTTCCTTGATTCTAAAATTCTTTACTGAGCACTTAACATATGTGTTAGGGGGCTTATCAACAATATTGTTTAATCCTTCCTACCATCCTGTAAGGTGGATATTCTTACCATAACTTTACAAAAGAAAGAAAAGACATTGAGGACCAGAGACGTGAAGTTGTTTTTCTAAGATCAACCCCCTTATAAAGTGGCAAAGCCTGTTGTTAATATCAGTTTCTTTCAACTCCAGAGCCCATTCTTGTTCTCTTCACCTTGCACACCCCCCAATAGGGGAATAAGTGTGTCATTGCCAGAATTAAGAAGGATTATAAAGTCTAGAAATTGTATAAGAAGTTGAAATTAAGAGATAAAATAAGAATTTAACATTCTATATTATTCTTTGTGTCTCAGAAAATACAAGTGTTGAGATACCAGAACAATAGGGCAAGGCTTCTCCAAGGACCATGCAGAAGGATGCCCAGGAGAAATCTCCATCCCCAAAATTATTATACTACATCTCATACCCCACTAGCTCTTGGCATCAGAGAGCCAAGACTGCTGACTACTAAGGTCCCAAAAGTTCTCTTTTAAAATTTGTGGCAGGAGATAGATTGCCCCCTAGGACTGAGAAAGACCTAATATGGAGTAAAACTAAGTTATCAGAGTCAGTATGGAGGTTATAACTAAATCTTCGTGAAAATGAATATTTTCCAGTGCTCTAAGCATTCAGCAAAAGCGGAATAGACATCTCTATAGGGACCAGATCTGTATATATGAAACAAACTATTGGGGTTCTATCAAGAAGAAATACAGAAGTCTGAGACTTCTGTTCAGAATGGGTTTCCCAGGAAGGGTAACTAGTGGTCAGCTCTGTCCTAAGGGTTACTCAGAGCTCATCAATGAATAACTCTTTATAGACATCATAATTAGAAGACCTCACCAGGCCAGCCCATCTCATCCTTCAGAGGCCTTTGGGTGCAATCTGCATAGGTTACATCTTCAAACACTGCTTTGTTACTCTCCTCTGTCTCATCACATAGCAACAAGCTTCTCTATAAACCAGGGAACTAGACTTATAAAGTCATTTCTTTTGACCCGCTAAATCGAATCTATCTTTTGACTTTATTCTCTGGCAGGATTCATTCCATTAGCTAAAACTCATGATTTCCTCCATCTCAAAATACACAACACTTGTTACTGCATAACATCGCCGCTGAGGCTTTCTATGTCGGGGTGACGCTCCTCTGTACTGAAGCTTCATCATGGTCCTGGCTTGGGCTTCAACCGAGTGTGCTGTTTTGCATAATGACACTGATGTTGCGTGTCTCTTTGTAAAGCTGCTTGGTTCCACTGAGTTGCATTTTTCTCAAAGGAGGTGAGTGTGGGGTGAAGATCCTTGCCCTCATATCTAAGACTGCCTTTCTTCCCAACCCTTTAAAAAGAGTCCCTGTGGCCCTTGGTAACCAAACATGAGCCAGAGTCAGTGACAAGAAGTGGCGAAGACAGAGTGTGAGAGACAGAAGCCTGTAGCCCTCCTTCACTCACCTGTGTGCACACAGTTCTCTCACTGAGTCTGACTTCAAAAATACCAGTCTCTAGAAGCAGGAAGCCTACTGCAGATGGAAAGGCAGAGCTGTGGTCTTGGGATGCTGTTTTCAAACATGGTGGTGTTACAGATGGATGCATCTCAACCAGCGGGAGGGAAAGGTGTGGACCTGTAGACTAGCCCCCAGGAATCGTGCCTAGCCCACAACCTACTTTTTTTATGCTGTGGCTCCTGCTGCAGGAAGATGTGTGAGGCATCCAAGGGTTTGTGCCCTGTAAGGGAACCTCGCCCATCACATAATATAGGGGGTGCAAACGTCGAAGACAGCTCCTGTGTGTGGAGCCTCATACTGCTGTGTCCTCTGGGTGTTAGGAAGTGGTGCCAGAGAAAACTGTAGGTCAAGAAAATTATGAAGACTCTTAAAAGAAGAGTAATAAATAATAATAATAAGTAATAAATGATCTATTATTCTAGGTGTACAACTCTTGAGGCTTTGATGAATGGAAAAACCACACTTTTATTCAAATTAGATAGGATTTTGCCATCAGGTTTCTTAGATCCAGCTCCATAATCCACAAAGTTTATCCACTTAATCAATGTTGTTTTCCTCCTACCATGACATCATCTAGACACTAGGAGTGCGTCTATAAAAGACGCAGTCCCTGCCTTAGAGTAGGGGAGACATTTGTGACACGGCACCACAGTGGCCTGTGGAGGTGGTGCCACACTCACTCTGAGGCCTTCAGACATGTTATCATCTTTCTCCCCATTACCCATTACCCTGCGGATGGCCCCAGAGCAGAATCCACTTTTCCCTTGCAGCTGTCTATTCCGTATACCAAGTAATTCTCTGTGGCATCAGCTGGGTGTCCTATAGTTCAATTTAATCCCTATGTTACCCACCTGGATTTAGCATCAAATCTCACAAGGCAAAGGCTCAGTCCCACAAGGCTGCCCTTCTTCAGACACCAATCGTAAGTTCCAGGTTGTCACCTGTCCTTCTGAATGACTGGCTATAACTCAGTGTTCCCGTGACCCCTTCCTTGGGTTTGATAATTTGCTGGAATGACTCCCAGAACTCAGGGAAACATTCATGTTTACCAGTTTAGCATCAAGGATATGATAAAGGACACGAAGGATAGCCTGATAAAGAGACACATAGGGCAAGATATGTGGGGAGGGGTGCAGAACTTTCATGCCCTCTCTGAACGAGCCAGGCTCCCTGCACCTCCATGCGTTTGTCTTTGTACAGTGTTTATGTATCCTACTCAGCAGAACTTTCCATACACTTCATGGCAGAATCAGTAAGGAGTTTGTTCACAAGAGCTTCCCCAGAAGCTCAGAGGTCTGGGAGAAAGAGCACCCAGCCACCAGGGGGCTGGGGGAAGGTAGGGAGGGGGACTCTGCGAGGAATCCACCTTCTCATATTCTTTGGGTACCTATAAAGGTACTCTTTATACCTTGAGTATGTGAGTATAGTATAGTATAGTATAGTATATGAGTATGAGTATAGTCTCATAATCTTCGGGTACCTATAAAGGGATGGCCAGGGTCATAATGTTGAATCTGGTGTGTGGTTGAAGCCTGTGAGAGTAGAGCCACTCCCCTGGGCAACGTGGAGACCCATCCAATATATCCCTCACCTGCAGAGGAGGGGCATTCACAGAAAGGAAAGAGGCATTCAAGGGCTTAGGTCCTCCTTGGCCTAGCGTCTGGGAAGGAGCTCCTGGGAGCCCAGGGGCTGGGTACGGTATCCAGCAGACAGAGGGAAATGGGAGCTAGAAGGAGAGGGTGTCAGACAAGATCCCTTTCCTCCCAGAACCATGAGATTGGACAGGTCTGTGTGCCCCACAAGCAGGCTGTAAGTTGGGTCTTCTAGACTCATGTCCCATAGATCCCTTTTGCTATTATCAAGGTGGAGCTGAATCCCCTCTCAACCACCCATCCTCCACCCAGCCACAGGGAATCTGGGGTCCTTTATGCACTCTTGACCAGTATCAGAGTGACAGAATGCTCCAAGTCCTGGCCATGGAACTTAGTGCCTGAGGACAGGTGACCCAAAAGGCAGGACCTAATTATTTGGCCCCTTCTGCACCCCAGGAGAGCCTCCTAGGGCTGACAAGGCAGGATTAGGGCTGTGTTTTCATTTAAGGAGCGGGTATTTCTGGACAGCCTCTGCTCCCAGCGCTGCCCCTCACTAGCCAGGTGGCCCAGAGCAAGTCAGCCAGCTCTTCTGGTCCCTGGTTCCCCACTGAAAATACAAGCTCTGGAACAGACCATGGGCTTGAACTCTTGAGCACAACCCAAGTAAGAATTACACTGAACATTTTGCAACTATATATGTGCTAGACACACATACATATTATTTTCTATTCTGTTCTCTCTTTCTCTCACTCTCTTGCTCTCTCTCTCTTGCCCTCTCTCTAGCTGATCAAAATCCACTAAAATGACTTCACAGACCATCAACGGATCACAGCCATAGTTTAAAATACACCACACAGGTGCCCACTGTAACTCGGTGAAATAACCTGACAACAATAGACACACACAACAGGCAGCTTCATTTATTAATTTATTCTTTTAACTTATTGGCCAGGAACCAGAAGAGAGATATAGCTCCCCAAGTGCTGCAGAAGGAAAATGGCCCCGCTGAGAGAACTTGAACGTCAAAACACAGGCGGAAGTCGCGAGAAGCCGCAGGGCCTCAGGGACACCCCACCCCAGAGACGAGCCGTCTGTAAGGTGGGTGTCAGCCACGGGGGAGTCTCCGGCTTCCCGTGTGTGTCATGTGCGGCGACAGGAAGGTCCCCACTGCCCTGTGTACAGGATCTGCTGCTACCATGGCAGCCTTGGGCTCACAGGGTGAGCTCAAGGAGGAGGTGCCGTGTGGGGCTTGTGGGGTGCAGGTCACGGGACACACTTGTGGGTCGCCCGAGGGAGCGGCATGTGGATTGAAGGCATTCTGCAACCCAGATGCACAGAGACGTCCATCCTCAAGCCCAGCAGCTAAGAAAAGACAGACTTGGCCTGAGTCCCTGCCCTCCTGCCTTACTAGCTCAGGCCCCGGGGCCAATTACGTTCTTTGAGCCCTGTATCTTCATCTACAATAACAAGGACGGTAATGTTAACTGCATGGCCTGCTATTAAGTCTTAGGGAAAATAATGCTGAAATCCATAGGAAGAGAGACAACAGGGCTCATCAGAGAGGACTGGATCTTCTGTTCACACATAGGTGCTCTTCCCACATGCAACACTCCAAATACTTTCCTGCCACATGAGTTCTTTGCTGCCATCATTCTCTGAGCCTCAGTTTCCTCGATTACAAACTGGGGCCCCTAGTACCCTCACATACTCCTTCAGCTATGGCACAAGCAAAATTGACTAGGCCTGATAGAGATGAGGGGAGTCCAGTCAGATTTTTTTTTTTTAAAGAAAAGTGGCATATCTTTATTTTAATTTTTTTAAATGTTTTTATTTATTTTTGAGACAGAGACAGAGCATAAGCAGGGGAGGGGCAGAGAGCGGGGGAGACACAGAATCCGAAGCAGGCTCCAGGCTCTGAGCTGTCAGCACAGAGCCTGATGCAAGGCTCGAACCCACAAACCGTGAGATCATGACCTGAGACGAAGTCAGACGCTTAACCGAATGAGCCACCCAGGCGCCCCCCCTTTTTTTTTAATGTTTTTATTTTTTTTTTAATTTTTTTTAGATGTTTATTTATTATTGAGAGACAGAGAGAGACAGAGCATGAGCAGGCGAGGGGCAGAGAGAGGGGGAGACACAGAATCCGAAGTCAGGCTCAGGCTCTGAGCTGTCAGCACAGAGCCCGATGCGGGGCTCGAACTCACAAACTGCGAGATCATGACCTGAGCCGAAGTCGGGCGCTTAACCGACTGAGCCACCCAGGTGCCCCTGTTTTTACTTATTTTTGAGACAGAGAGAGACAGAGCATGAGCAGGGGAGGGACAGAGAGGGGGGGAGACATGGAATCAAAGTGGCATATCTGAAAGAAAGAAAGAAAGAAGAAAGAAAGAAAGAAAGAAGAAAGAAAGAAAAGAAAGAAAAATTTAAGGTAGGCTTTATCATGTTGCATGGATTCAGTGAAGGAAGACAAAGTGCCCAGAGCATCAGAAACGTTCTGACCACAGATATTCCTCCTTCTCCCTCACCCTGCTCATGGCCCAAGGCCACCGGCTAAAAGGAAAGAACCAAAATTAAGGGCCAGGCATGAGAGCAGTTGGGCACCCTGAGGAAACAGAACCCCAAGTGTCCGCTGGGACAGGGTGGCACCCGTGGCCGAGAAGGAAGGAACTCAAGAGCTCTGGGCAGGTGTGTGATGTAGGATGGTCACAAGACACGCATCAGCGTCCTGGAGATGCTACAAACACTGGCCCTCCTCAGCCTCACACGTACCCACAGTCCTTGCTCTCCAGAAGGTTCCAGCACGTGGTGATCTCGCCCTCCAGCCTGGCCTTGACTTCCAGCAGCACCCGATACTGCCGGTTCGGCTGCTCCTCGGCCAGCTGGGCCTCCGCGCTGCCCATCAGTAGCTGGATCACCGCCGGTTCCGGTGGTAACCGGACCCAGGCCTGTCCTGCGAAACCGCCCTTAGGCAGTGGCCGGCCCCATGAGTAGCTCCCCACCCTCAAATCAGAGAGGGCTAAATGCGCTCCTTGCCAGTGCCCTCTGTTGCTAAAAGGGAGGTTTCATGTCATCTCTTTGGAGAAGCTGAGTTCTGTTCCCCGAGCGACCATCTGGCGTCTCCCTAGAGGGGCACGGCCTTGAAGATGCAACAGTCACCTGGAAGAGGTAGAGCTCGGTGAGCGCGGGGGCCTCTGGTCTCAGCGCCGGCGCCCAGAGAGACGGGGCAGTAGAACAGAGGGGTGCCGACGTGTTGGAACTAAAGGAAAATTAGAGTGGCTTCGACCCCTTCCTGCCCCAACCAGAGACCAGAGGGGCTGTGCGCTCCCCGGGGACCCAGAGCAAGTCAGCCACAGGGTCCGGACTGCGGCCTGGCGCTCCTGACTCCAGCACGTTCTCTCCCTCTACACCAAACCTGTCCTGTTAAAAGGCCAAGCGGTAAACATTTTGTGCTTCGCAGGCCATACAGGCTGTTTGCGCTAAACTTGCAGCGCGGGGCAGACGCAGACAGTGTGGCTGTGTCCCGGTGAAAGTGTATTCACCAAAACAGACAGCAGCTGGGTGTGACCTGTGAGCTGCAGCTCGCTAACCCCACTCTACACGACACAACGAATGAGGCCTGAGAATTGGACCCCTCACAGCACGTGGGGAGACCCTTAGCCTGCCCTAGAGCCAAAGCGCTGGGGCAGGGGAAGGGCATTGCCCAGGTGGACTCCAGAAGTGGGCACTGCACCGTCCCCTGCCCCAAGACATTTAGACCGAGACCAGCAGTCCGTCCAGATGCTCTTTAACCTCAGAGCAAAGCAAAAGCGCCCGGGGGGGGGGGGGGGGGGGGGGTGGTTGGTGTGGTGGCCTCGTTACTGCTGCTATTTCTGTTCTTTCTGAAACTTAGGTGTCCAAAGGCTCCAGAAAGTAACTCAGCTGCCGAAGTCACTGGGGGGAAAGTCAGAACGGGGAAGTGGGGGGACTTGTGTGCCAGCCAAAGCAGATTTTCTTTAATTGGCATTAATTGAGCACTTATACTATGCCGGATATCACGATAGTTCAGATGCATTCTGTGCCAGTAACGCAGTGAAGGAGGTAGAATTACCCCCCTTTCCAAAGGGGAGGAGCTTGCAGTTTACAGAGGTTAGGGGACCCGCAGAAATCACACCGCGTGTGGTGGCGGAACTAGGATTCCAGGAGATGTTTTTTGAAGCCGGAGTCACTGATGGTTTCCATAATGGCAAGAGGCTCATCCGGGTATTTGGTTACTTACTTAGGGCTAAGGGGCAGGGACTATTTGGAAATAAATTTGCCTCGACCAGTTGTTCAAAAGGATAGAATGCAAACGATCTTAGGACATTTCTATTTAGCAAAACTGAAATCATCACACTCATGTGCTAAAATTTATGAAACACCAGACGAGAATTGTTTTATTGTTAATGATCTTCCCAGTTACCGCTCAGCATATCCTTTTTTTGATCATACTGGAGAAGTCTTCCCAATATTATAGGGAGGGTGCTAGTCAGTGTCATTCAGTCCACGAGCTGTCCTGGTGACTCTGCCAGTCACTGTGTCCGACTGCTGGGCCTTTCTCTCTGGAAGCCGTCACCCTCTGGCCAAGCTTCCCCGAACCCAGCTCTGCCCTGTGGGCCCTCACTCCCACGCCCAGGAGGAGGCCTTGCCCTTGCACAGTGAGAGACAGACCCAAGGCTGCGCACCAGTCTCCTTAATGCCTCAGGGAAAGTCTCATCTTTGAAACACACGTCCTCTTTCTTTTTCAGTCCCCACTCAGGGAGGATCCTGCTACCTGTGGGAGTTTCTCCCAAACATCAAATATGACAGAGGTTTTATTACTTTACCGTGGTCCTAAGTTTTCCTGTAAAGTGGAGTTAATGAAATCCAAATGCTTTGATATGAGGACAGACTTCCTCTGAGGATCCCCATATGTGTAACACGAGGTCCACTTTCCAGGCGGTCCCAGTGCTGGTGGGCAGAAATATTCCCCAGCGGCTACATCCGTGGCTTCTGCATCCCTCACAAAGTGGAGATGGACCAGGAGGGAGGATAGCTGTCAACCTCTCTAGCTTGGAAGCATCATCCCAACACAGAGGATGGCGACCATCCATGGCCAGCAGAGGGGGCAGCGCTAACTGCGCCTGAGCCTTGGGGCTTGGTATCCTATAAAAAGCTTTAATAGGCATTTGGGTTGTCAGACGGGTCCTGGCAAGTCAGATGACACACAAGGTGGAAAGAGGAACCAGGTTGGATCGGACAGTATGCTCTGAGGGAAAAGGAGCCTGCACAAGTCCCCAAAGGGCCCAGGGGACCTGGACTCCTGGCCTACAACCCCTGTGTCATTGCTCCTGGCCACAGCCTGAGTCTGTCCTCTTATTGAGCCAAAGGCTCCAAGGATAAGGAGATTCTGAATTTGGTGGTTTCCAGGTATTTTTTTAATTGGGAACTACGGTCCTGGGAAGGAGTTTCAGCATCTCAGAGAAAATATCTCTGTTCTTAGGGACAGGAAAGAAGGCAAAAGGAAAAGTATTTATTAGCCTGAAATAATAATAAACTTTCGTGCTTGGAGAAAACATCAGGGAGACCCGCTAGGCTTGGCGTGAGAGCACTTACTTTGATTCCCACCTGTTGGTTGGTGAGTGCATCTTTCCAGCTCTCTGGGCCTTAGACTCCCCATCCATAAATGGGAGAGGCTGGGCGACATCATCTGGAAGGCTCCTTATGATTCTGATAGCTTAGGATAGTGTTGTTGAATAGAACTTTCTGGAATAACGGAAATATTCTACATCTGCACTCTAGTATAGTACCCCTAACCACATGTAGGTACTGAGCACTTGAAATGTGGCTAGTGTATTGAACTGAATTTTTCAATTTTATTTCATTAAAAATTCAATAGCCACATGTAGTCTGTGGCTACCATACCGGACAAGACAGAAGAGGCCTAGGATTTTAGAACCATAGATCTGGTTCTGTTCAGTCTATTGTGTTTATCAAGCTAAGCACATTCTAGACAAATTTGCCTGGGGACTGAAAATTTTTTTTTTAACGTTTATTTATTTTTGAGACAGAGAGAGACAGAGCATGAATGGGGGAGGGTCAGAGAGAGAGGGAGACACAGAATCTGAAACAGGCTCCAGGCTCTGAGCTGTCAGCACAGAGCCCGACGCAGAGCTTGAACCCACGGACCGTGAGATCATGACCTGAGCTGAAGTCGGACGCTTAACCGACCAAGCCACCCAGGCGCCCCGCATGGGGACTGAAATTAAGAGGGATTGCCAGTTTGCACTCAGTTATGAGAATATCCACATGGCCAGAAGCTCCTCTCTCTCGGCATTCCAGATCACCGAAATGCTACCCTCACCTCCCCACTCAGGAACCACAGCTGGCTAAGCAGTGTGTTTGTGTCTCCCATCGGGCTCACAGCCTCGCCTGCCAAGCCTGCATGCCGGATCCTGTCCCGAGAGCCCCAGGCGGCTCCAAGAGCCAATTCACTTCTCATCATTTCTTGGCAAGTCCGGAGGGCAGATCTTTAATAGAAACATCACCTCAGCTCATTAAGGAAGAACAGTGTGTTTAGAGGTTGAGGTTCAGAAAGGTGTACAAGGTTCCTGTTTCTGGCCCTTTCCTCTTAATCCGCCATGGCCAGTCTTGCTAAGTCAGGTCCTCTGCTGAGCCTCTCAGATTGAACCCTGATTTTTTCCTTCCCACTGTCACAGCCTGAGCTGAGGCCCCATTAGCTTCTTCCACATACTAGTTATCAGCTCTGTCCCTGCCCCTCAGCCATCTTTTTTATACTCCTCGGTGAAACTTTCTAAAAGGCCACTCCGGCCATGCCATCCTTGGGCTCAGAACCTACAGCAGCCCTCCCACAGCTTTCCGGATGGAGTCCAGGCTCCATCAGAGATACCTGGGGCCTCCCCGTGGTCTGACACCTTCCTACCACATGAGATTTATTCCCACCAACCTTCCACAGGGACCCGCTGCTCCAGCCGGCAAGGCCACTCAAGGCGTCTGGAGCCAGACCTTGGCTTCCACGCAGGCCCCACGCGGCTCTATCTCTTTTTTGCTCAGTAGACATTCAGGCCCATCTCAAATGCCACCAGCTGCAGGAAGCCTTCCCTGCTCTCTCCAGGCTAGTACTTTGTCCCAGCCTTTGTTAGCATGTGCTCTTTCTAGGTGGCAATTTGCCATGTAGTGGAGTGCTTCGAGTAAGTGCTTCAGGGCACACAGCTGGACCTGGGTCCGAATCTTGGTCCTTGCATGTAACTTTGGGCAACTGACTAACCCATTCTGCACTCCTCGGTTTTCCATTTCTAAAATGGACATGAGGCCTACCTTACACGGTGGTTGTGCAAGCCGCATAGGCCGGTCTATGCGTGCACCATAGATGTGCTCAGGAAGCGGTAGTCATGGTTATTATTATTTACACTGGCCCCAGCTCCGTCGCCAATCATAGGCTTCCGGACAGTGGGGATCACTTGCATTTTTTTTTTGGTAGCCCCTCCCTGCATAGAGCTGTAGTTTGCAAATACGAGGACTCAGAATACGAATTGCTTGATTTATCCCTGGGGCCTAACAGCCTATACTGAGTCCTGGGTCCACTACATACTAGTTGGATGACCTTTGGGCAAGTTTCTTAACCTCTCTGGCTCTCAGCTTCCTCATTTACAAAGGGGAGAAATAATGGTACCTTTTTTCACAAGTTGTTGCAATGTTTAAATGGGGCACTAAGGAAGTATCTGGGGGATGACCCTGGGGGTATCTACATGTAAGTAGGCCATTAGTGAAGACGTTTTGAATGAATGAATGAATGATCCCATTGTAACAGCTGTAATGAGGTGGGGAGGTGGGGTCATAACAGTATTCTTCTCAATTACAGTAGTTTGGCCTAGGTTTCAGGCATAATTATCTCCCTCTTCTCTTTATTCCTTTATGACTTGGCTCTGGACTGATTGCCTGGCTTTAACTGGCTTATGGCATGCGGGCCTTTCTAGCGAATGCCTCCCAAGCCTCCGTGGAAACAGACAGGGCCCAAAAATAAGTATAGAATTTGGCCACTTTCCTCTTGAGCCCAACTGAGTAGAACTGGCTGGTGGATACAGCAGCAAAGGCGACAAATAGAGAAAGATGCGTTTGCAGGGCCACTGGATGAGGCTTTATTCGCCAGTTTACTAAGAGCACGTGCCCTTGAGGCAGCACAGACAACCAGAAACATCAGCCAAGAGAACAGTCTGGCTGTGGAAGTGAGAGGCAGTTTTCCAAGACGTGGGGGCCCGGGGCGCCCCCTGCAGATCCGAGCGTGTAGCACACAGCCCACCTCCCAGCTGGAGGGCTTCCTTGCTGACCACTGAATGGGGGTCAGACTCCACCTGAGGAGGCTCCAGCCTCCCAGCTCCGGTCTGTCCAGGATCCACCGACCCTGAGGGACTTTCAGTAGCGGACCTGAGGACAGGGCACGCAAGGCACACAGACGGTGCGGGGCACACAGATGGTGCGGGGCACGCTGGGGGAAGGTGCACAAGGGGGACAGGAGGGAGTGGAGCACGGGTTACAGGGCAACCTGCGGAAGACAGGCACAGGGGGCAGGATTAGAGAAAAGCCCAAGGCAGCAACGAGTGCGTGGCTCTGCCCCAGATGCCTCGCAAACTCACCCGCTGCTCACCTTCTCCACTCAGCTTCCCTAATCCCACCTCCGTCATCTTTGCCTGTGTAACCCTTAACTGGCCTCCCCAGCCCCACCCTGGCCCCTCCTAACCACTGTCAGCTTCGTGGCCAGAGTGATCTTCCACAGACACAAATATAAGTATGCCACTCCCTGCCTAAAACGTTCGGTGGCTCCCATTTGGGCCAGGATGGAGAGCAGCTTCCTTTAACTCAACTGTCACAACCTCCTTGAAGCCCTCCATGATCTCTCTGTGTCAAATCCCCCAACGGTACCGTGTGTCCCCTCCCAGAGTGATGTGTGATTGTCCTGTTACGGTCTGTCTCCCCATTAAACAGTGAGGTCAGCAGCCGTGTATGCATACACATTCTGCATACCTGGCCTGGAGCAGGCACTTAATAAGAATGTGTTGGATAAGGTGAACTCAGTAATTAAAACAGAAGGAAGACATGGCAAAAGGAGAAAGGATGATCTCAGAGACCAACAGGTGTGGGCTCAAAACCAGAAACCACAGCCTGGACAGTAGATGGGAACCAAACAGCCCAGAAACTGGACAGGGAGCCCAGGGACCACATCCAGCCTGAAATATGTTTTGTGTGGCCAGCACCATATTCTTTTTTCATTTGTTGAAAATATTTAAAAATTTAAAAAAAAAAATTAAGAATTTAACATTTGAAAGACATCTAGATTCCCAGTTTCTCTTGAGCAATCAGAAGATCCAACCATACTGGATGTGCCTCTCACACGGTAGAAACGGTCCTCCTCGGGGGTGGCGCCCTCGCCGGAGTAGACATCGCTCTCTGGTTCCCCAGAGTCCCACCGTGACCCACGTCACACATGTGCCTCAGCACCCTGTTCCTTGAAAAGCATTTGATTTTGCAACCCTTGCCCCAGAGGATGAAACTGAATGACAGACAAGCAAAGCTAAATGTGGACTAAGAAACCGCCTAGAGGGAGCGCCTGGGTGGCTCAGTCAGTTGAGCATCCGACTTCAGCTCAGGTCATGATCTCACAGTTCATGGGTTCAAGCCCCACGTCGGGCTCTGTGCTGACAGGTCAGAGCCTGGAGCCTGCTCGCAATCCTGTGTCTCCCTCTCTCTCTGCCTCTCCCCTGCTCATGCTCTGTCTCTCTCTGTTTCTCAAAACATAAGATAAAATGTTTAAACAAATTTTTTTAAACAAAAACAAACAAAAAAAAGAAACTATCTACAACAGTAATCAGCCCAGTGGGTGTCCATGGACCCGAGGTGTCCTGTGCCCAGGTGACTGCCAGGCCTTGCTGAGTGCCTGCCCCACCCAGATTCCTCCTCTCCCCACTGCTCACATGACCAGGACCTCCTGGACAGTTTCCCTGCCTGGACCCTCTTCCCTCTACTTCCTGCAACCACCTGTGCCGTCTTCCTGAAGAACAGCTTTGAGCTTTCACTGACTCACTCAGGAAACATTTACTAAGCATCTACTACATGCCAGGTGAAGGAGATAAAAATAGTTTCTATGATCTCTGAGTTCTAGATGATTACCATCTCACTGGAGAGATAGGCCGTTAAGCAAACTCTATCATTTCCTCCTCCAAACAAAACAAAACAAAACAAAAATGAGGACATCCCACTGCCTATTAAATAAGGTCCTCCTTCCCCAGCATGGCCTTTATGGTTCCCCATGAATGGGCCCCACTGACCTCTTGTGTCTTCCTTCCTTCCCGCCACAGCCCAATCACGTTAAGCCACCTATTGGTCCTCTCAAGTGCAGAAAAATCTTTCCCCCAAGTATGATCTCCAGTTGCCCGTCTCCCTAACCAGACAGAAACAACCTGAGAGCAGATGCCTTGTCGTCATCTGTCTCCACATCCCTAATGGCACCGGGTACATGGGAAGCCCTTGGAAGGAGTTTGCTGACTTGGGAAGGAGCGCAGTGGCCTCCAGTGGGCCAGGTTTGGGATGATAGCATGAACACCTGCCTGACTTTCTTTGGATCATACCAGCTTCCTAACTGCTTCTTAATCACGACAGGGCTCTATCTCCTGGGTAAGCCCTTATAGCCTTCTCCTATAGCCTCCTATAGCCTTCTCCAAACCCAAGTTTGCACCCATGTGTACAGCCTCAACTGGGCCCACTCACTTGCAGTCCTCGCTCTCCAGCAGGCCCCGGTACGTGTTGATCTCACCCTCCAGCCGGGCCCGCACGTCCAGCAGCACCTGGTACTCCTGGTTCTGCCGCTCCAGGTCAGCCCGGATGTCGGCCAGCTGGGCCTCCACGTTGCTGATCAGGCACTGCATCTGGGCCAGCTGGGAGCTGTAGCGCGCCTCGGTCTCCGCCAGGGTGTTTTCGAGAGAGTCCCTCTATGGCAAAAGGAAAGACACAGTAGCTGAGGAGCAGACCTATCCTCCTGGTTCAGAAAGAACCAAGAAAAACCAGGTCTCTCTTTGGGCTTGGGAATGACCCCTCCCTACCTAAGTCACGGTGGAAACTGAGGCCCAGGAAGGTTGAATGACTTGTTCAAGCTTAAGCAGCTGGCAGGTAACAGACTGGGATGTGAACCCAGGTCCCTGTGACCCTAAACCCCTTATTCCTTCTTCAGCCTCGGTCTGGCTTCAGACTTTGGATCTGAGGTTCCCCAGGCTCCTCCCCGACAGCATCGTCAAGATCTGTGGCCTTCAGCCCTGGCTGTGCTTTGAAGTCACATGAGTGCCTTTAAAAGGTCCTTGTGCCCGGCCCCCACCTCCAAGAGACTCTGATTTCACTCATCCAGAGAGGAACTAAGCATGGGGAGTTTTTAAAACTCCAGTAGGAAGCCTGGGTTTAGAAGGTTCAGACCAAGCAGAGAACACGCCTTCCTGGGGAGTTGTGTTTGACAGTGTCCAGCTAACCCATGTCAGGGTTGAGACAAGCCCCTTTGATCTCTGGGATGGGTCTTGGGAGCAACCTCAGCCTAGGAGAGGTCAGCTGGGCAAACGTCCGTGGTGGCTGAATCGGGGCCCCCTCCCCCCGCCTGGATGCCGGCACCTAAGCGCATTTGCCGCCTGGGATCCAGAGACCACCCAGCAGCACCCACCAGGCTGTGCTGGGCCTGCAGCTCGATCTCCAGCGTGTTGACCGTTCGTCTCAGATCGATGATGTCCGACTGGTAGCTCTGAAGCTGCTCGGAGCTCGTGGCCACCTGCTGGTTGAGCTCCTCCATCTGCAAAGGGGGAGACAGGAGAAGGGCAGGAGAGCCTTCTCAGGGACCCCATTCTTCTTCTCAGGGACCCTAGGGAGGCCGGCCCACCTGCGAGAGGCCCACCTGCATGTTGAACCATTCCTCCACGTCCCTGAGGTTGGTCTCCACCACAGTCTCATACTGACACCGCATCTCCTCCAGCATCCTGTTCAGGTCCACAGGCGGTGCAGCGTCGACCTCGATATTAAGGCGGTCCCCCAGCTGGCACCGGAGGGCACTGACTTCCTGAAAAGGCACGAGTGTGAGGTCACGTGATCCCACTCACCACCCCAGGGAGACACAAAATGGTGGGACGAAAGATGCTAGGATGTCTATGTTACAGGGGCCCTTTGAGGCTTGCCGTCCACTCTGCAGAAGCTCTGTGGTCTTCCAGCTCCGACCAGATGTTCCCATGGTGGCGGCAGCGCTCCATCACACTTCCTGTCACTTTGGCAGAAGCCAAGAGCAATGCCAGGGTTTGTCTGATCTCCTCGGGCCAGAATGGGAAACCCATGCCCCCGTATTCCCAGCCACCCTCCCAGCCTGTGTTCGTCTGGGAGGGGGACAGCAGGAGCCTGGCTTCACTTGGTTCAAGGCCTGAGTGAGAGCAGACGCCTCCCCAGGCTTGGCTGCCAAAGAGAGAAAGTTGTCTCAGAGGCTGCCCGAGTGTGCGATAATGCCTCATTAGTGGCCTCTTGGTGCCGTTCCCAGTTCTCTGATTTAAGTAGGATGAGTCAGGTACCTTAGGGCACCCAGTGAGTACATGGTGACTGATTGTTACTTTGCATTTAAGCCTAAGGAAACCCAGCCAGGTTTCAGAGGCACTTGTTCTTTCAAATCCCCACTCAAGAGGTTGAGAGTCAACGCAGAGAAGGTGGAGGGTGGGGGTGCGTAGCACCAGAGGTCCGGTGGTCTATGCAGCACACAGGTGCCCGGGAGGGAGTGATCTCCCTCCGCGGACGTGCGGGAGATGAAGAGGAAAGTCAGAAAATAAAGTGTCGACCGATAGATTTTGGATTAAGTATATTATATGCAAACAGGAGCAAAGAAGGACAGAATGGGGTAAGAAGAAAGAAAACCACTGCAGTTGACTCTCCCTTGGAAGAGCCCCAGCGGCCGAGCCTTCCGGAGAGGGACAGGCCATTCCATGTGAGTTCTGGAACACAACCCCCTCTGGGCCTCAGGCACCACTCTGCCCCCAGAAAGTGATTCTCATGAGAAAAACACAAGCATCTGGCAGTCACACAAGACCAGGAAATGCAGAAGAGAAGGTTGCTTGCATTTCTGAGCAGGGACCAAGTGACGGGTGTTTCACACCCATGACCTCATGGAATGCTTGCAGTAGCCCCGTGTCATAGTGCTGCTCCGTTTTACAGGTGAGGAGGCTCAGAAAGATTCAGTGAGTTGGGCAAGTCACAGAAACAACACACAGCAAGCCTGGGAATTTCAACCCAAGTCTATCCAACCCAAAACCTCACGTGCTTCCCATTCCGCTTCCCGGGGCCACGTCAGCTTGATTTTAGGGCTCACCTCCTCGTGGTTCTTCTTGAGGCACAGCAGCTCCTCCTTCAGGGACTCCACCTGGGCCTCCAGGTCGGCCTTGCACAGGGTCAGCTCGTCCAGGATCCTGCGCAGGCCGTTGGTGTCGGCCTCCACCAGCTGCCGCATGGCCAGTTCCGTCTCGTACCTGCACAGGGACAGGGTCAGCAGCCGAGGGCTGAAACTGAATACAGCACTCAGGGAAGACCCACAGCTACTGGCACTTTTCCAACCCTCCCTGAAACTCACGGAGAGCTGCCCCCAAAGATGTGCGGGGAGTCAGGGGGGAGGGGGTGGTACCCCACCATCCCCGGACCAGACTCACTTGGTCCTAAAGTCATCGGCGGCCAGCTTGGCGTTATCAATGTGCACGACCATCCTGGCGTTCTCTGCCTTGGTGCACAGAACCTGGGGGCCAAGGCACAAGAGGGGGTGCGTTCAGAATAAGAAGGAAAAAGAGCCCAGAGGAAAAGCTGGCAGCTGAAGGGACTCAGCAGCCTGGTGACCATCCCTTCAGGAGCCCCTCTTCTCTGGGACTCTGGGGAATATTTGGTGAACTGCTAGTCCTCGGAGAACTACGAGGGTTTATATTTGAAGCACCTAGGTTCTTCATAAATCCAAACGCCCCACTTTGGTCGCAGTGAACAATGTGGAAGGAAACAACGTCGTTAAGTCCGAAGTCCTTCGTGGGACAGGCAGATCCTTAACAAGCGCTAACATTGACTAAAAACTCACCGTGTGCCAGAGGCTGTGTTAAACACTTCACGTGCATCAACTCATGGAATCCTCTGGACAGACCCCTTAGGTGCGAACCATTACTGCAACCAGTTTACCGATGAGGACACTGGGGCCTAGGGAAGGGAAGGCCCCCCTCCCAAAGCCACAACGTGGTAGAACTGAGTCTAGATCCCAGACCTCTTTCCATGTTAAGGACTCTAGCTGAACCCTCAAACTGTGAGACAATCCTATGCCCTGGGGAAGTCTCTTTCCCCTGAATGAGGCTTAATAAGCTAATGAGATTCAAATCTGGAGCTCCAGGCCTTCCGGTTGCCTTCCCGGTGAGTCCGTTCACCGCTTGCCCTCACCTTCTGCTGGAGCTCCTCGATGGTCCTGAAATAAGACTGGTAGTCAGGACACAGGGTGGGCACTTGAGACTGGCAGGCCTCTCGGATCCTGGTCTCCAGCTCCGCATTCTCCCGCTCCAGCTGGCGCACCTTCTCCAGGTAGCTGGCCAGGCGGTCGTTCAGGAACTGCATGGTCTCCTTCTCGTTGCCATTGAAGGTCCCTTCACAGTACCAGCTGCAGGTGCCCACGGAACTGGCGATACCACTGGCTGGCCGGCAGCTGCTGGGCCAGCAGGAGCTGGATAGGTAGGTCTTGGAGAGGCAGCTGGCTGGCCGGTAGGTGGTGGGAGTGCAGACAGAAGGCACGTACGTCATGGGCTGGCAGACGTAACCCAGGCACAGCTCGGGCCGGCAGCTCATGCTGCTGGAGCAGACAGAGGGGGGCCGCGGGCAGCTCTTGACGGAAGCTGGTGAGCAGTTGGATACCAAGTCAGGGAGGCCCCTTCGCAGCTACAGCTACCTGGATTGTCAGTGTCCACAGACCCCATCCTGCTCGGGCCTTTTTATACCCCTGGAATGAGGGGGCTCACGCTAGAAAGTCACCATGGGGTGGTGTGGATGTTTATACACAGCCCCAGAGGAAGCTGCTAATTAATTTATAATTTGGTTTCCAATAAGGAGTTCCTTTCCTTGTAAAAGAGGCTAAGCTAGTCATTTGGCTAAAGCAGGACTCTGGGCTCCTGTCATTGATCACCAGGGGAGAGCTTCAGGACACATCTTCAAAGGATCAGCTTTGGGCTTGGGCCCTCATTACCCGGGCGGGGCCACCCGGACACCACAGCACCTGGCCCCGTGCCGCCAATGCCCGCTGCGCCCCCGCCCTCTCGGGCCCTGAGAAAGGGCCGCAGTTCCGTGGGGTAGCTCTTCCTTTTAATGAGAGCATTCCCTGTGGGAAGAGGCCTGCCCCTTAAGGAGGAAATGTGTGGGTGCCAGAAGCTTCACCGATACTGGCAGTGCTATAAATCGAAGGAGCTGGGAAACAGAACCTCAGAGCCTTCTAAACCTGCATCACCGCCCTACCTAGGGGGAGAAGTGATCTCGGGGAGGAGAGATCCAGACAGAACTCGAGACCCAGACAGAAGGGGCATCTTTGCAGCTGGATGCTACTAAGAAAGAGAGACGTGGGGATCCAGCTCTCGGGAAAGTGTCGTGATCATCCCGGTGGGGCAGACGCTCTATCTTGACCATCTCTGGATCCTCCCTTCGTGAATCACCGCCCCCATAGACAGAGATGTCGAGAGTTCATGGCTGTTAAAAGGACAGGGGTGGACAGGCTGGAACAGGCTCTACTTTTGCTTTCTACAGCGCAGGGCTCCCCGCGGGACCTCAGAGATGGGAGGCAGTGTGAATCAGCTCCCTGGAGAAGTGGCACCCTGCAGCCCTGGTGTGAGCTAAGCCAGGGGACTGGAGCAGGCGTCTCCAATTATAGAAGCCTCGGGTATTCCTTAAGAAAGTGACAGGCAAGACCAGTGGTTTCCTGTCCTGCCTGCGATACCCGTGGGCTGACACTTCACGTTTAATCTATGGGTGTTACATGGCCACTTTTTATTCATTAATCCTCTCAATATAACACTGGGGTGTGAGTGCTTGTCTTTTTCTTTCATATATTTCTAGAAGTATTGGCGAAAGGGTAGGGAAGGGAAAATGCCACTCAGCCCTGTTCCCTGAAATCTGTTGCTTGAGAGAAGTCAAGATCGAGAATGCTACATAGAGCCAGTGATCTGGCTGCAATACACACCGATAAATAGGCAAGAACGGCTTCGGTCTATGGGAGGAAAGCAAGAAACAAGGCTGACAATTCGGTTTTAAAAGGTCTTCAAATAAAAGGAAGAATTCTTGAGTTTTTTAAAAAAAAAAAAAGATAGAGATGCTAACCTTCTAATTTGCTGTGTGACCTCGGGAAAATTGCTTTACCTCTCTGGGTTTCCATTTCCTCATGCATATCGAAAGGGTTAGACTAAATCATCTCTCAGTTAGAATTCCTGCACCAACCATCAATTCCAGGTCCTTTGTCTGGATGAGCTATTTAGAGAAGACAGTAGCATCAGATGGGAGGAGGTATGATGGCGATACCAGCCAAATGGAATGAGGCGCATTGGACCAGTCTTCAAAATCATAACTAGCATTTATTGAATCTATGCAAGTACCAGGCACTGTGCTGGGTGCTGGGCATTAATTTGCCCACTTAATCCTCATCCAAAAAAAAAAAACTGTAAAAAATTATTATTGTAATAAAGTATAGCAGTGGCTCTCAAAATGTGGCCTCCAGACCAGCAGCATCAGCATCGCTCAGGAACATGTTAGAAATGCAATTCCTGGGGGCGTCTGGGTGGCTTAGTCAGTTAAGCGTCTGACTCTTGATTTCAGCTCAGGTCACGATCTCACTGTGAGATCGAGCCCCGCATCGGGCTCTGCGCTGACAGAGCTCTCCCTCTGTCTCTGCCCCTCCACTGCTCACACTCTCGCTCGCTCTCTCTCAAAAATAAATAAACATTAAAAAAATAAATAAATAAATAAATAAATAAAGGTAGGTGGGATGCATGCAGGGGTCTGGCCCAAGACTGTCTCCGTTCTTTGAAAAACCAGAATGATTCCAGACAAAAGATTATAAAAGCTGAATTTAGGTAGTTCTACCATCCAACAAGCCAGTTTGGGGGTGCCTGGGTGGCTCAGTCGGTTGGACATCTGACTCAGTTTCAGTCATGATCTCACGGTTCATGGGTTCGAGCCCCACATTGGGCTCTCCTCTGACTGTGCGGAGCCTGCTTGGGATTCTCTCCCTCTGTCTCCCTCTGCCTCTCTCTCTCTCTCTCTCTCTTTCTCTGCCTCTCTCTCTCAAAATAAATACATAAACTTAAAAAAAAAAAGCCAGTTTGCCAACCCGCCCATACACACAGCACTTTCCATCAGCTTTTTAGTGTCATGTCTTCAAATATAAGCGGAAGGATCACCAGACGTTTGAGGGAAGTTTCCAGCATCGCAAAGAGAGACAAAACAAAACAAGCCAACAAACAAATTGCTGAAGAGGAAACTGGGGGAGACTGAAGCAAGGCAGAATTTAAGACAATCTATTAATACATACGTACGTGCGTGTCTGTTTTTTAATAACCTCAGGGATAAAAATGGCAGTCTTGAGACAGTGTTATGGAAGAGGAAGAGAGAACAGCAAAAACATAACTCTTTGAAATTAAAACTGTGGGAACTGAAATTTAAACTTCAGTGCGGGTGTTTGAAATTAAAGGAGAGAGTAAAGCCGGAGCTGAGGACTAGTCAAAAAGTACAGTTCAGGAATCCGCTAGCCCTCAGGGTGACGTCAGAGCTGCCCTGAGCTCCCAACTGCCTTGCCAAAAGGCCCTCCCGCTAATGGAGGAGCCCTCAATCCTGGCTGCACCCCGGAATCACTCGGGGAGCTTTCTAATATCCCAACACCAGGCCATATCCCAGTCCAACTAAGTCAGGATTGCTGGGGGTCAGACCACACATCCCATATGCCCCCCAGGTCATTGCAATGTGCGGCCAAGGTTGAGAATCTCTGACCTAATGGAATCAGCATTATATTCAAAGTTGAAGTAACTAATAATAGGAATAAATAAATAATAGTAAGTGGCAAGGCTACGCAGGATCTGGTTCTCTCCATCTGGAGAGGGGAATTCTGATGGGTTTGGAAGGGGTTTGTACCACAAGGAATGTCCTAAAGAGGACGTGTGGCTGATGGTAAACGGAGTTACCTGGAGCCTGTGCGCTCGAGACGGCGCCCACGCATTGCTTGCTAACTGTGGCTCCCCTACGCCCGACTTTCTTCCGAGTCAGAAAAAATAATAAGTCATGGACCTGCCTCTCCACCTCGGCTGCTAGGCGTTGCTGCTTGGAACAAAAGCTCAGAAATGCAACTCCGGGCAGGGAGAATGTAGACGCCCACCCTCACAGCGATCCAGGCCTCCAGCTAGCATAGACAGTCAACAACACGAGCCCTTTTCCAAGGCCCAGCAAAGGCTCGGCAAAGCAGGATGGACCTTATAGTACAGTAAGTGTCATGGCCTCTGTTTTACTGATGAGGAAACTGAGGCTCGGCAAGGGGCTGCCCCGTGCCAAAGCTCCCACTGGCGGTAAGTGGCGGGGTCGGGATATGAACCCCAGGTCAGTCTGACTCCACGTTCAGAGCCCAATTTCATCACACTAACGCCAAGGCCCCTTTGCCGGGCCTCGTCCTGCCACTGAGGCAGGGAGTGGGTGCCCTTGCTTTCCCATCCCAAGGCCTCCCTCTGATGAGGGTCAGTCCTGCTCCTGGCACCTGACACACTGTCCAACCCAGGGAGGCACCCAGTAAAGACGTGTTGAATAAACTAAATGATCGCGAGACCATCAGCCTCTTCGGGGGGCTGAGCCTCAACAAAAGCAGCCAAGGTGTTCCAAGAAGGCCAACATGGGGGTGGTCAGGATTCCAGGAGTCAGGGGGCTGGGAGAAACCAAAGCCCCGGGCCCTCCTTTACAGGGGGTTAGAAAGGGGCGACTCTAGGGGCACCTGGGTGGCTCAGTCGGTTGAGCATCTGACTTCAGCTCAGGCCATGATTTCACAGTTTGTGAGTTCAGGCCCCACATTGGGCTTTGTGCTGACAGCTCAGAGCCTGGAGCCTGCTTCAGATTCTGTGTCTCCCTCTCTCTCTGCCCCTCCCCTGCTCTCTCTCTCTCTCTCTGAAAAAAATATTTTTTTTTAAATTTAAAAAAAAAGAGGGGATAACTCTAAAGTAGAATCAGGGTGAATTATACCAGGCCCTTTTAAGAGGTGGGGGTCTCAGGCCCACCTTTGTCAGCATCTTTCCCCGATCAGTTCTCCACCTCCTGTGCTATTACAACTCTCTAAACATCGCTAGCATTTCATAGTGGTGCTCTTGGCATCTTATGAATAGCACAGGGCTATCTGGAGAAACCGGCCTTCCTTTCTGCCTGAGAAAGTTTTACCTTCGTCTCCATTTCCCATTGGGATCCACAGAGCTTGGTATTTACCTGGACTGGACATAAATGAGAGCCTTTGGGCCAAGATGCTGGGAGCGCCCACTGCCACGCGGAAATGCTCTGAGGCCCAAAGGTGCTGCGTGTGGTGACAGGTTCCAAAGGCACACAGCACATGATGAGCCTCTTATGGACAAGAATCTCTAAATCGTGGGTGGAAGTCACAAAGGCGGGCTCACTCTCCCATCTCCTGCTTTTGATGGGGTGTGGGTTTTTAGGGTGCTTGCTGGACCGGGGGGCTGTGGGAAAGTTCTGCAGCGGAAGAAAGAAACGAAAGTCCCCTGGGTGTGGGATTTACATGTTGCTGCTCTTATGAGAACCCCAGACATGAAATGAAAAGCAGCCTAAGATGCTTCACACCGCACTGGCCTCGGCTTTATCCTCCCTCCTCTGGGATGTAGTCTCCTGAATAGACTAAGAAGGGTAGTGGGAAGGGGCTGGTAACACGGGTCACCACATCAGAAACTTGGAGAAGCGTCTTCTTCATCAGGAAAGCAGAGCAGCTGAGCAAGAAACCCCACTGTACACCCTTATCCACCCCAAACAGGATCACAGGGACCCTGTCATCCCCAGGGTCATACATGGTCCAACAGCCCTATTTGTCAGCCCAGGGGTCAGCCCTCTTCACCCAGCAGAGACACGAAACAACGATACCAACGTGGTGCCAGTCAGGCGTCGAGAGCCAAAGCAAATGCACTTTATTATTCTGCCCACACAAGCCCTCTACTGCATTTCAGAACCCACTAAAGAGCGCCCAGAAGGAAAACCTGACCCAGGAGGCAGCCTGAGAACAGAGAGCCTGGCTGGCACCCATTGAAATGATGAGTTGAGGCTTTCGGGGGTGACCAGCCTTAATGACAGGCTTTGAGAGACTTTGAGGCATGTATTTGCAGTGAGACCGCTCAGGGCCAGGCCCCAGGGCCCTGGGCTCCGCACAGAGAGAGGGGATTGGGCTTTAGGGTTAGGGTTGAAAAGAGGCCAAGCCTAAGCCCTGGAGACAATGGCCAGTCACTCTCAGAACCGGCCCCCGGGGCAGGGCACACAGATGGGGCGGGGGCTGCAGGTTGTGCGGACAGCGCCCGGACCACAGGAGGCCGCAGGAAGACAGGGGAGGCAGGCCTTGGAAGGCGAGTGGTCAGGAGCACACGGGTTACAGGGCAGCCTAAGAGGAAGAAAAAGTTCCGATTACTATGATTTCCCAGTCGCTGTTTTCAGTAACTCAGAGCACCTTAAAAATCACCTAGTCCTACCCCCCAGTTTTATCAATGGGGAAACAGAGTCCCAGAGAGAAAAAGGACTTGCCAGGGTCACGTGATGAATTTGTAATAAGACCAGAACTAAAGCCCCAGGGCTCCCGATTCCAAATACCAGGCCCTTCCCAGGCACCGTGCCGTCTCCCCAGATTTTGCAGACCGCATTCGGAAGACGGGGGAGCCTGTGGCGCCACTCACTTGCAGTCCTCGCTCTCCAGCAGGCCCCGGTACGTGTTGATCTCGCCCTCCAGCCGGGCCCGCACGTCCAGCAGCACCTGGTACTCCTGGTTCTGCCGCTCCAGGTCAGCCCGGATGTCGGCCAGCTGGGCCTCCACGTTGCTGATCAGGCACTGCATCTGGGCCAGCTGGGAGCTGTAGCGCGCCTCGGTCTCCGCCAGGGTGGATTCCAAAGCATCTCTCTGTGAGGACAAGGATTGGGGAGGGAAGACAAAGGTGGGAGGTCCAAGAAGGAGCAGGGAATCACTTTGAGCCAAGATGCACCACCACTGGGCATCTCATTTGAGATAGCCAATGAGCCCCCGTAGCCCCCCTGATCTGGAGAGTAGCTCCCCTATTAACAACACCTCCGAGTAACTGACAATTACTCAGAATGAATCTACAAAAGCTGCTGCCAGGACATGTCGGTTGCTATAGGTCTCCTGTGTTTTACCTCTGGGACATTTGTGAATGGGGGCTGGGACCTCATTCCCTCTACACAGAAAGTCCCTGATGCTTAAGACCTTGAACCCCTGGAGCCTGCCTGTGTGTTCAGAGCATGGAAGCCCGGGGGCTCATGTGCTGCCAGGTTTGATCCCCCAGCAGCCTTGCTCAAGGCCCGGGCTCACCATGCTCTGCTGGGCCTGCAGCTCGATCTCCAGGGCATTGACCGTGCGTCTCAGCTCGATGATCTCCGCCTGGCAGGACTGCAGCTGCTCCGAGCTGGACACCACCTGCTGGTTCAGCTCCTCCGTCTGAAACATACACACACAGGACCTGGTCAGGAACGTCGGGACTCAGCTTCATGAAGAGGTCTACAGAGTCCACACAGAATCATGAGCCAAGAAGGACCCTCCAGAACACCAGTCCATCCCCTTCATTTCATCCCCATTTCAGTAACGTCCCTGAGGACATTATTGCTTAGAGGACAGCAACCTGCCCAACGTGCATAGTGAGGTCGAAACAGAGCTGGGGCTCAGACTCAGCTTCTTGGTTCAGAGCCCCAAGGTCAATTCTGTTTGACCCACCTTGTGTCTCCATTGCACTGACTGTTTCCAGGCACGTACCTGGGTGTTGAACCATTCTTCAGCATCACGGCGGTTATTCTCCACCAGGGTCTCATACTGGCATCTCATCTCATCCAGGACACGGTTCAGGTCAACAGGCGGGGCAGCGTCCACCTCGACATTGAGCCGGTCACCAAGCTGGCACCGAAGTGAGTTCACTTCCTGTGGCACAGATCAGGGTGAGCACTAACTTTCCCAGCTGGCTGCCTCGCTCACCCTCCTCCCCTGTGCCTACCTGCTCCCGATGTTCACCTTCTTCCCCACGCTCACCTGCCCACCTCCTCCCCTGTGCTCACCTCCTCGTGGTTCTTCTTGAGGCACAGCAGCTCCTCCTTCAGGGACTCCACCTGGGCCTCCAGGTCGGCCTTGCACAGGGTCAGATCGTCCAGGATCCTGCGCAGGCCGTTCATGTCTGACTCCACCAGCTGCCTCATGGACAGCTCCGTCTCGTACCTGGCAGGCGCATAACAGGGTGCCTGAAGCTACGTCTCCTTTTATGTCCAAGTCAGACCCCACCCCAGGCTGGCCTGGTTCTGTGTGTCCCATCTTAATGCCTCAGCGACTTTAGTGCGGCCAAAACACTGAGTCCTGGCCTCACCCATGTCCATTTCTACCAGCCCCCGGCCGAGGAGCCAGCAGAACACTCACTTGGTTCTGAAGTCGTCTGCGGCCAGCTTGGCGTTGTCGATCTGCACCACGAGCCTGGCGTTCTCTGCCTTGGTGCACAGGGTCTGAGGCAATAGAGAAGTGACATCAGGGCAAGGAAGGACATTCTGTCAGCTGGAGCTCCCCAAAGCTGCCAAGGGCCACCTCCGGAGGGAGTCAGCCATCCCGGGACTCCCGGCAGCTGAGGCTCCTTGAAGGCTTATTATGGGCACGCAGAGGGGGTCAGAGAAGGAGGCCACGACAGCCTTTGAGACCCGTAACCTGGCTTGGACAGGGGCAGATGGGGAAAGGCTCCAGCAAAGACTGGCATGGTGGCTGTCTCTTGTCTTCCTGTCTCCAGACCACTGGGGGCTCAGGGTGGGTCATGAACAACAGCGTACTCTGTGATTCCTTGGTCACAAATGGTCCCTCCCAAGAGGCAGCTGGGACTTTCAGGGGATGTGGGCTGGGCAAGAAGGAAACATCTGACGGGCCCTTTCTTCCCTGAGTTCTTTATAGAAAACCTGATGTGCACCAAACAAATCAAGTCCAAGCCCCTCACCTTAAAAAAAAAAAAAAGAAGAAGAAGAAGAAGAAGAAGAAATTAAAACTCAAAGAGGTAGGCCATGCTAGCAAAGGTTACACAGTCCGTCGGTTCACGGAGCCTGCGTTCAAACTCTGGCTCCACCAACTGCCAGCTGGACCACCCAGAATAAGTCACTTAACCAGCCTCAGCTTCAGTTGTTCTCTTCTGTAAAATGGGCTAACGATACCTCTCTCATCAGATGACAGGGAGGAGCAAATGAGGCCACAGATGTGAACGTGCCCTGCGACCTCTCTCAAGTACCCCGTGGGAGCAGGGCTACCGCCACAGCTGCTCTGGCTTCCCCGTCCAGTGCTGGTGACAGCAGACTCCCGGGCAGCCAAAGCCACTCTGGACGTCTCACCTTCTTCTGGAGCTCCTCGATGGTCCGGAAGTAGGACTGGTAGTCGGGGCACAGGTAGGGCACCTGCTGCTCACACCACTCCCGGATGCGGCTCTCCAGGCTGGCGTTGTCCCGCTCCAGCTGGCGCACCTTCTCCAGGTAGCTGGCCAGGCGGTCGTTCAGGGACTGCATGGTCTCCTTCTCGCTGCCGGCGAGGACGCCTTCCCCGAACCAGCCCCCGCCCACGCTGGAGCTGGTGGCAAAGGCTCCGTACGGGAGGCAGAGAGCGGGCAGGCAGCTGGCCGCCCTGCAGCCGCTCCGGCCCAGCCCCACGGAGCACGCAGAGAAGCTCCGGGCCCCAGGGGAGAGGCTGGGGAGCTTGCAGGAGCCACTGGAGTACATCGCGGACACGCGAGCGGAGCCTCCGCCGGCCGCTCCCGGGCCCTTGAGAGACCCCGAAGAGAAGCTGGCCTTCAGGCACTTGGAAGCCATTGACCTCAGCCTCCCAGACACGAGGGATCGGTCTTCGAGGCCAGGCGCCCCCCCAGTGTGGACAAGCAGCCCTTCACCCCGCGTTTATATCTCTGCCCCAGTGGGCGTTGGCCTTTACAAAGGGTTTTCTCCTCATTAAAGTTAATACCACTTTCTAGAAGAACCCCTCATTACCCTGTTATTTAGCTTCCCGTGAACGTTTTCCGGCCTCGTAAATCGGGAGCCCCGTTGAACTGGTGGCCACGACGAGATGTCTCCTCCGCCCCGTGTTGCCGGGAAGACCAAGTATCCGTCAGTTCTTCAAAGGGGCCTGTCATCCGAGCCCAGACCTCATCAGCCTCTGCCTTAGGAGGTGTGGGAACCCACAGCCACGATCTTGATTTTCTCCAGCATTATCTCCTTTTATGGGCCCAAGGGAGTAGAGGAGGCCTCTGGGTTGGCCCCTGGGTGTTGGAAAAGCAAGCCCGGCTGTTGCAGGAAACAAAGACCTCGTGCCCAAGGAGACACAGAAGGCTCTAGAATGGCCCAGAAATGTGGCAATGGTGACCACTATCCCAGTTTCCTCAGGACTGTTCTCGATTTAGTGCTAAAAGCCCCATATCTCTGAGAACCCCTAAGTCCCCTGCAAAATGGGAGAGTTGGTCACCCCAGACAGAGCAGAGCCTTGGGGTGAGACCCCCACTCCTTCCCTCACCAGGAAATATGGCTGGTTGTATAGCCCTACCATCAGCCAAAACAACTAGAGGTTAGCCTACTGAGCGCCTGTCCATGGTCACACTTACCATGTGTAGGAAGGTATGTCTTCCCACACCCCGGCCAAAAAGTGGAGAAGCCTTTCTTGCTGGCTGCCTCGGGACTGAGGGGGAGAACGGAGACATGATTCACAGACCTCATCAGAAGACACAGTCGGATCTTCAGAGTTTTATCTCTGCTGCAGGAGCTGTCTGGACTGATGTCCAGAAAGCTTGACTAGGGGTGGAGTGTATTTTTCCAGAACATCCCATCTGCCAAGTGAGTGAGGCCTGGGAGAGGGTCTGGGAGCTGAGCCAGAGGGCAAGCGGAGCCCTGTGGGATTTGCCTTCCAGTCTGCCCTGCAGTTCGTGGCCCTGCCGACTCTTCTGGAGACACGTTTCACCCTCCCATCGGGAGAACGGCCGTGAGCTGAGCGCCAGCAGCCTTCCCGGTACATGGTCTCGCTTCACCCCCATGTTGCCCTGTGAGCCCAGGCTTGTCATCCCCACCTCAGAGCTGAGGAACCCAAGACCCAGGGATGATAAGAGCTTGCCAAAGTGCCACCACCTAGTGACCGTCAGAGCCAAGATGCCCTCTCCACCACACCACCCGCCTCCGCCTCTGCTGGGAACCCCTCCCGGGCTGCCAGGTACGGCTGGGCTCTGCAAAGGACAGAAAGAACGAATACTGTGGGCTCCACAAGGGGATGACCAATAGCCTCTGGTGTCCCAGGAGAAGCAGCTCAGAAGCATGTGAACTCTGCGGGTTCCAATCCCAGTCCCAACATGTACCAACCGTGTGCTTGAATTTCTCCCCATCTCTCTGTTTCCTCCTCTGTAAAGTGGCAGAAGATAACAACACCTACTTCCTAGGGCTGCTCTGAGGATTAAAAAGCAGAAACAGCACCTGCTCACGGGAAGTGCTCGGGAACGCCAACCGCTGTGATGGGTGGAGTCTTGCTGTGCTCAGACTGACAACGCTAAGAAGCTGTCACTAGGGAGTGTAGATGGGCTCTGAGCACCTAGGCCACCATCCCATAGGCCAGGTGCATGCGTTTGGGGGCCCTCAGATATAGAACTCTCGTGAGTCACCATGCCCTTCCCACACCCAGGAGCCTGGTGTGACCAGCACCCGCCCAGCACAGTTCCAGGGCCAGTTGGCTGCCTCACCTTCTCCTCCCTGGAAATCCATGCCTCAGTGCAAAGGATGCGGCTGAGCTAAGAGCCTAGATGAGCCTCCTCTGGTGTTCGGATTTCCCATCCATGTGAGCACAGGGCTCCACCCCAGCCCTGCTAAGCCTCCTGTGCTCTGGGCTCAAGGGCCACCCTGGATCCACAGGGCCCAGAGAAGCCACAGCAACAAAAGGCCTGGGAAGCCCCATGCTGTTTATACCTGTGACCCCGAGGGAGGGGGGGGTCACATGGGTTCCTAGAAAGGGCTCCACACCTATGCTGCCCAGAACGGGTTTGCCTCCCCGACACAGCCCTGTTAAAGGCAAGGCTGATGGTACCAGCCATTAGTCACTAAGCACTTAGTACCTGCCAGGCCCCATGCTGAGCTCTCTCCAAGCATTCTCTCATTCATTGCTCACAACAGTCTCATGAGATTGGCATCGCCAATATCCCCCATTTAGTAGATGAATAAACTGAGACTTGGAATGTCTCAGAAGCCTACTCCACTCCAGCCCAGCTTTGCCCTCCTGGCTCTGAACGCCCATGGCAGTGACTGGTGGTTGATCTGCTAGCCCTCCCTTCACTGATACCCTCCAATTGTCTTGTGTTTGAACCGTGTGTTCCCGGGGAGACTGTTTTGGAGGCAAGGACAGACCTCCTACTTCTTTTGAAATCTCTATAGTTCAAGCATGGAGCTAGGCTCCCAGATGTCTCAGAATGAAAGAATAAATGAAAGGAAGAATGAATGAATGAATGAATGAATGAGTGAATGAATGCTTGGCCCATGGTAAGTTGTGCTAAGTGAGAAAGAAAAGAAAGGATTTTGAGAGAAAAGGAACATTAAAAACGGGGGCAGGGGGGATAAGGAAGGGAGGGGGGAAAAAGTGGGTAGGGAGCTGGGAGGGAAAAAACACTTCCAAAGTCAGACTTACTATCCCTACTGTTATAGATGGGGAAACTGAGGCTCAGAGATTGGGCAGCTCTGTGTAGGGGAGCAGCACTGCCCAGACTAACACTAACAAAGTGTTCTCTGGGCCAAAAGCCATTCTGCCAAAGGGAGACAGGCCCATAAGCCTATTCTGTGGCTAAAAATTCTTGATAAGTTTTTTTAGATAATTTTATAAGACATATAAGTAATATTTTTAAAGCTATGAAGTAGCCTCTAAATCATTCTGGTCTATTTCCATTCTTCCTCAGCATTCTTTTTACTAAAACGAAATAATGACCTAGAACGCCTTATCAGCAAGAACCAATCTTGTTAGTAAGTATCCTAATTATTTTCCGAGAGGACCTGTGCACCCCACCAAGGTAGAGTCTGTGCTGTCCCCAGAACATGCCGTGGGTGCACTTGGCCATACTTTAAAATACCTTTGCCCTCCTCCTTCCTGCTCTGCCCATCCTTCGAAGCTTCCATTAATTCCAAATCTCCCCTAAACCCCCAGCTCTCAATGACCTCTCCCCATCCTGAGAACCTGAGAGCCTGCCCCACACCCACACCCGCCATGTCTGGTACGGCATGGACCATCAGCTTCTAGAAGACTGGAGGGCCCGTGACCCACCGTTTGATCCAGCTGCTTCCCCCGCACCCCCTCTTCTCCCTGGATGTTCCCCTGCATTAGCACTTTTTTCATGCATAAGGTGTTGGTTGATTAATTGATTGGAGCATGAGAAAGATAGCCAGATAGCAGCTCTGCAAGTATAAACAAGATCAGAACCACCTTGAAATAAAGGATTATGTTCACTCTGGAGGAATTTGATAAAATGTAATGTGTGATATCATCTCTCCCTTGGTGTCAAAAAAGAGCAATGACATAGGAGTCAAAAGGCCTGCAAGGGTGTCCTGTCTGCCCTTTACTGTGCCGGTGCCGGTCCCCAGCAGTGCTGAGCAAAAGTGCTGAGTTCTGGTTTACACAGCAGTTAGTGATTTAAACTGGAACCCAGTTAAGTGTGGGTGTGAGGTCGAGGATAGGAGGGGTTCCTTAACCAGTGCAGATACTCTGAAATTTCTTTTTTTTTTTTAATTTTTTTAATGTTTATTTATTTTAGAGAGAGAGAGAAAGAGACAGAGCCCAAGTGGGGGAGGAGCAGAGAGAGAGGGAGACACAGAATACAAAGTAGGCTCCAGGCTCTAAGCTGTCAGCACCGAGCCCAACACAGGGCTTGAACCCACCAACTCGAGATAATGACCTGAGTTGAAGTCCAACGCTTAACGGGTGTTATCAGTCAGGTTTCTCCAGAGAAACAGAACCAATAGGATGGAAAGAAAAAAAATATATATATATATATGTGTATATATATATATATGTGTGTGTGTGTGTGTGTGTGTATATATATATATATGGACTCACGTAGTTGTGGAGAGGCTTGCAAATCTTAGATCCATAGGACAGGCTGGCAGCTGGGAACTCAGCAGGATCTCTATGTTACACTCTTGGACTGAGCCACCCAGGTGCCCTGATGCTCTGAAATGTCATAAACAGCTAGACAAAGCTACATAAAGAAAGTGCCTACAGGGGCACCTGGGTGGCTCAGTCAGTTAAGCGACTGACTCTTTTTTTTTTTTAATGTTTAATTTTGAGAAAGAGAGAGAGACAGACAGAGCGTGAGCAGGGGAGGGGCAGAGAGAGACAGAGACACAGAATCCAAAGCAGGCCCCAGGCTCTGAGCTGTCAGCACAAAGCCCAACACGGGGCTCGAACTCACCAATCATGAGATCATGACCTGAGCCAAAGTCGGACGCTTAACCGACTGAGCCCCCCAGGTGTCCCAGTGACTGACTCTTGATTTCCGCTCAGGTCATGATCATGTGGTTGTGGGATTGAGCCCACATTAGGCCCCTCACTGAGGGTGGAGCCTGCTTGGGATTCTGTCTCTCCCTCTCTCTCTCTCTCTCTGTCCCTCCCCCACTCGTGTTCTCTCTCTCTCTCAAAATAAATAAACTTTACAAAAAGAAGAAAAGAAAGCACCTACAACCACACAGGGCAGTCTGAGTGCCTGAGACGAGGCTGTGAGTGCACCCCATAAGCTGTAGAGGGCGTACATAAAGGGGACACGCTGTACGACAGAGTGAGGCGCTGACAGTGTGATTATTTGCCAGGATACACGACCCGGTGTGGTCTGTCTGCCTGCAATAGCAGGGCAGCTCGAGCGGTGGCCAGAACAGAGGGCTCAGTCCACCTCCCGCTCCCTGGCCATCTCCACACACCAGCAAGCAGGGCTGGGATGTGCTCTGTGCACACCCTGCGGCCCACCGTCTCCAGAGCCTCAGGCCAGAGCAGGGAGTGGCAGACATCAGCCCCCAGAGCAGGAGCATGGAGTACCGGGGGAAGCGGGGCCTGACCAGTAGGTAGCAATGATTCAGGTTGGGTGGAGGTGGGGAGAGACACTACGCACTGGGAAGAGGACCAGAGTCAGAATCAGAATAGCTGGACGATGGCCTCTTCTCTGCCACTCACTGCTGTGTGGCCTAAGGAAAGTCACTGTCCACTCTGGGCCTGTCTTCTCAACTAAAGAATAAATCAGGGGGGCAAAGAAGACATGGGGCCCTCAGACTTCTCACAGGCCATGCGTCTCTGACCAGAGTGGTGTCCAGGGCCCGGCACCGTTAGGCTGGATGCCCAGAAGGGCAGAGCTCAGCCAGTAGACTTTGGGGCACTCTGACCTCTGCCCCACAGTGAGGTTCCCTCCCGCCTGCTTCATGTTTCACCCCCAACACTTCACTGTCCCTGTTGCCCTTCATTCAGCCCTGTATCCAGGTCTGGGGACAGAGGGTCACCTGGCCCTCCTACCTTCATCTTCCAGCTCCCCTCCCCGAAGTGGTCTGCCCAGGCTGGCTGCCTGCCGTTTGCCTCTCCCTGGTTAGTCCCTCTCCCAAACTGGCACCAGTGTTAGGCCTGAGGGTGAGCCAACAGGTCAGTGGAAGCTGGACTAAGGAGGAGAAGCTAAAGGGAAGGACAGGGAGCCACCAGATCCAGGCAGGGTGACCAAGGAGGGCTGGCTTGGGAGCCTTTGCAGGGCCACCAGGTGGGTACCCATGGGCAGGGCTGAGGCTGTGGGTAATGGCTGTGCCTGTCTGGATTGGGTGGGTGTCTGTTTTCATGAGCCAGGGCATGAGGTGTCCCCGTTATTAAATATCTTTAATCACCCTATCACTTCCTACCACTCAGACCCAGAGAAGACAGACGTGAAACCAAAGCCCACAACTTTACTGTGACCCTTGACCAAACATCCCCACTAACTAACCTCATAAGAATAGACAGAGTCACGTTTGCAATGCCAAGAGAACACACTTTATTGGGTAGAATTCCAGGGGAACCTAGTTTTGCATAAAAGCAGTTAAGTCCAGAAAAACAATGTAAGAAGTTATTTTGGTAGAAAAAAAATCTGCTGAGCGGGGAGCCCCTCTAGGGAATGGAGGGGGGGTCATTTAGAGCCAGGAGCCACAGGGGTGTCCCTCCGGGGGGCTGGCTACAGTGGGCAGGGCTGCAGGTGCTCCCTGGAGGAGACGACCTTCCCGTCTCTGATCTCCTCAGTGATGGTGCGGATCTGGGTGCTGACCTGGGGAGCCGGGCCGCAGGGCACAGCCGGAGCACAGGGCACAGTCGAGACGTAAGGTACCCTAACGGAAGGCTTGCATTCCGTGGCACAAGGGTGGGCAGGCAGCCTGAGGAAATGAAATCATATCAGAGTGCATTTGGCATCGGGGCATGGGACTGAGATTCATGTTAAGCGGACTTAGGGGATAGAGTACAGTTTAGGATGACAACAACCGATGGCTTCGGTGCCTCTGAAACCCCCCAAGGGCTGCAGGGGGGAAGACGAGGAACTCCCAGCTAAGCACCATGGTGGGAAGGCACTGTGGGGGGAGGGGGGCGGTGCAGCTTGTGCCCCTGTGATGACGAAGCTGGGACAAGAAGGGATCTCAAGGGAGAGGTTTTGGATCAATCGCTGTCACCCACTGCAGACTGACACCCTCTCTGAGGCACTGAGGGCTGGTCCCCGGGAGCCCTGTCCCCACGCCTGGCTCTCTGGGGCTCACAGCCACTCACTTGCAGTCCTCGCCCTCCAGCAGGCGGCGGTAGGTGGCGATCTCCGACTCCAGCCGGGCCTTGACGTCCAGCAGCACCTGGTACTCCTGGTTCTGCCGCTCCAGGTCACAGCGGATCTCGGCCAACTGGGCCTCCACGTTGCTGATCAGGCACTGCATCTGGGCCAGCTGGGAGCTGTAGCGCGCCTCGGTCTCCGCCAGGGTGGATTCCAGGGAGTTCCTCTGGAAGGGGAGAGAGGAAGAGCCGCCAGTGGAAGGGAGTCCCAACCAGAGACCCTGTAGCCCTGGGTATGTGCATATCCTGTGTGATCACGCCCCATCATGAGCCCGCATGCTGAGGCTGGGGGGGTCAGGGCTTTGCCAGGAGCTGTGGCCAGTGACTGGGGCAGAAGCCACCCACCATGCCGTGCTGGGCCTGCAGCTCGATCTCCAGGGCGTTGACCGTGCGTCTCAGCTCGATGATCTCCGTCTGGCAACACTGCAGCTGCTCCGAGCTGGACACCACCTGCTGGTTCAGCTCCTCGGTCTGAGGGCCCAGAGCATGGTCAGACCAAGTGAAGCTACTTTAAAGGGGAACCCCCTGCCCCGGGAGCTGGTGCCCGCCCCAGCCCAGCGGCCCCAGCCCCACCTGGGCGTTGAACCAGGCCTCCACGTCTCGACGGTTATTCTCCACCAGGGCCTCATACTGGCATCTCATATCATCCAGAATCTTGTTGAGATCCACTGGGGGGGCGGCATCCACCTCCACGTTCAGTCGGTCCCCGAGTTGGCAACGGAGTGTGTTGACTTCCTGCAGAGGGGAGGCAGGATGGCACACGGTTGGGAAAAGGGTGCCGGATTGAGGGTTCCAGTGGCTGGGTTCAAACCCTCCTCCCGCAGGTGCCGGCTGGGTAACGTTAGCATATCAACTTCTCTGAGCCTCAGTCGCCTCACGGGCATACACCTGCCTCCTCTGGGGATTTGGGAGGGTAGGGTGACATGAGGCAAACGTCAGGCAAATAGAATAAATGTTATCAGGCACTAGCATCCAGAGGGAGATCTAGTGTCATGGGCAGGAGTGTGGGATCTCTGTGACCTTAGGCACGTGGCTGAACCCCTCCGTGCCTCGCTTTTCTCATCCGTAAAATGGGATCATCTTGAGGACGAAATGAAGCGAGAACAAAATGCAAAGTGTTTCAAACAGCTCCGGGCACACAGTGTGATGTCAACAAATGTCAGCTGGAGCTCCTGGGGGGGGGAGGGTAGTTGTCACAGTTGTTAGCCCCAAGGGTCACCGGGGGCTCCCTGCCGGGTGGGAAACTCCGGAAAGTCGCACAACACGAGCCTCACCTCCTCGTGGTTCTTCTTGAGGCACAGCAGCTCCTCCTTCAGGGACTCCACCTGGGCCTCCAGGTCGGCCTTGCACAGGGTCAGCTCGTCCAGGATCCTGCGCAGGCCGTTGGTGTCGGCCTCCACCAGCTGCCGCATGGACAGCTCCGTCTCATACCTGCACACACACACAACCCTGCTGGGTCTGCAGCGAAGGAGCCACGCACAGGCAGGGTCCCCCGCCCTCCATCAGCTGCGGTGGCTGATTTGGGGTCAGCAGCACGCTGGGCCTTTCCTTTGACCCGGAAGGGATCCAGGGCCTGTGCCGTATTCCCGCTTACGGTTCGGTCTGGCCTCACTCCCACCTCCCCAGCTCCCAAGGCCAGGGGGGCAGAGGCGAAGGAAGGCACAACGGACCTTCCCCGATGAGGCCCACTCACTTGGTCCGGAAGTCGTCGGCAGCCAGCTTGGCATTGTCAATCTGCAGGACTAGCCTGGCGTTCTCAGCCTTGGTCAGCAGGATCTGGGGAACAAGGGGCGTCCCGGGAGCTAGGAAAGGCCCAGCTCACAGAGGGCATGCTTCTAAGTACCACCGGCACCTTCAGCACGCCCAGCCCTGAGTCCTGAGCCCTGAGCCCAGACATGGAAGGAGCATCAGTCCCAGGAAGGGCATCACTAGAAGTAGGCCCCAGAATGGCACGGCGGGAGGCCTCAGGCTGAGGTGCAAAGATCCAAGCCAACCCGGATTCAGATTCTGCATCTCACACTCACAGGCTGTGCGATCTCGGGCAAGTTTGCTGAACCTCCCGGATACTTAACTTCTGCCTCTGTTAAATGGGCCCAGTAATACGCATCTCTCCAAGGTGAGATCTCCAAGGTGAGTATTACCCATCTCTCCAAGTAATCTAACAGATGGGAAAGCATCAGGCGCTGTGCCTGCATTTGGTAGAGGCTGGGTACATGTTATTGCCCTTCCTATAGCTAAGACAGCCAGGGAAGGAGAGGGATGGCTGGCATAGATGCTCTTAGCAAGAGACTCACAGAGAGGTCTGGGTCCCCTCCCCCGCCCCAGAAAACCAGAACCCCCAGAGAAAATCTTGCCCTGAACAGAGAATTCCCTAAGAGGTCCTAAGAATTCTCATCCGTCTGTAGTCCCTTGGAATGAGACAGGACCCTCCCCCGCCCCACCACCCCACTCCCAGCCAGGGCTGGGGACGCTGGGGAGGGGCCAGGTCCCCATTACCTTCTGCTGGAGGTCCTCGATGGTCTTGAAATACGACTGGTAGTCTGGGCAGATGTACGGGATCTGAGACTCATACCACTCCCGGATCCTGGTCTCCAGCTCCGCGTTCTCCCGCTCCAGCTGGCGCACCTTCTCCAGGTAGTTGGCCAGGCGGTCGTTCAGGAACTGCATGGTCTCCTTCTCGTTGCCATTGAAGGCGCCCTCGCAGAACCAGCCCCCGCTCCCAACAAAGCCAGAGGGGTAGCAGCCAGCGGCCAGGTAGGAGCCGGGCAAGCAGCTCCCGAGGCTGGAGAGGCCCAGCCTGATGGAGGAGGCAGACCCCACAGCACCAGCAAGACTGGGGACCCTGCAGGAGCCCACAGAGCGGACGGAGGACACCCGAGAGACGCCGCCTGCCGTGCCACACAGGCCCTTGACAGACCCAGAGGAGAAGACCGGGGAGCAGACCTGGGTGGCCATGATCCTAGCAGAGGCAGGTCACAGTGAAGCAAGGAGCTCAGGTTCTAGACTCTCAAGGCCTCTCCGGGGTGTTTATATACAGTCTTCATGGGGTGTTGGCGTGTTTCTCTTGGGAAAGCCTATTCCTATTCCAGAAAGCTAATCTCATCAGAATGTGATTTTTTTGCTACCCATCCAGAATTTCTTAGCTTGTAAAAAATTAAAAAAAAAAATTTGAATTTTGTTTGCTAAGTCAGGACTCTCGTGTGTTGTCATTTCCTGTCAGAATATGAATTTTATTGCGTCTTCAAAGTCTTTGCACCAGATCCCATAAATCGGGAGTGGCCTCACAAATGACATTTGGTTCCTGCTCTCTCTGCGTGCCTTCCCCGGAGCAGCCCAGTCTGTCCACTCGTCACCCCCTGTCCACTTCCCCGGCCTCACAGGTGCTCCTCTGCGCCTGGGCCCCTGGGACGGCTAAAAGGGAAGGACAATTCCCAGAGCTACTGTGTTCAGGACCCGTAGTCACTTCATTTACACCACACAACAATCCTGGGAAGCGGCCGGTCCTGTCTCCACGGCACCGACGTGGAGACTCCGAACAGCTAAAAATAAGCTTGCTCAAGGTGAACAGGCAGCGAGTGACAGAGCTTGGAATGGAGACCAGGTCTCCCAGGCCCCAAATCCTATACTCCTGTGTTCCCGCTGCTTCTCTCACACAACCAAGGTCAAGTGCAGGCACCCAGAATCTGGGACCCAGAGACCTAGGTCCAAATGATGGCTCTGCGGATAATCGGTCCTGCGATGTGAGCACATGACTGTGGTGTACCTCAGTGTCCTCATCAGGACAGTGCAGGTCATCAGTCTGCCCTGCCTGCTTCCCACAGATACGAGAAGAATCGAGAACAGAGGTAAGAGTATTTTGAAAACCCCTGTGCGCTCTAGAAACACTGCTTACACAGGACAGTCTTTGATGATGGTTTGTGGCTGTGGCCGGCAAAGGATCGCACGTGTGAGCCCTCCAAGGGGCTGCCCTGGAGGGCAGTGTCCTTTGTGACCTGCAAGTCTCTGAACCTGGGAGAGTAGAATCAGGACCCTGGGCAGCCTCCACCATCCCCCTAGGCCCTGAGAGACGGCTCAGTGCAGATGACAGGAGATGGTCAATGCAGACGCGTTGGACAGGGAAGGAAAAAATGAGAATAAACAAAGCACCGCCAGATAATTAAGCAAGCTGGGAGGAGCACCTGAGAATTTAACCACCAAAAGTAAACTCCGTCTGCCGCCTCACAAAGTGGGATTTCCCAAGGCTCAGGCGACCCGCTCACTCTTCTCCCACACAGACTTGGTTTGCAAGACTGGCGTTTATGGAAGCATTTATGTGATACTGAAGTTGTAATTTAGCAACCTCTTAAAACGCTTTATAAGCTTCTCTCTGAAATTACTCAGGAGGGTTGGCTGTGATGCCCATGCCTCACCCACTTCGGCAGACACCTCGCAGGATGCCTGACAGCGGCCCCCCCCCCACCGGGAGCGGAAAGGGGGACATTAGGCCCCCAGAGCTCTGGATGCCACGGAACCAGGTCCTCACAGCAGCCCCGTCTTCCAGCAGAGCCTAGGATGGGGCTGTCCCCGGGGTTTCTCAACCTCAGCACTGACATCGTAGACTACATAATTCCTTATGGGCGGGGAGGCTTCCGGTACATCGTAAAATGTCAGCAGCGTCCCTGGATTCTATGACCAGATGCCAGTAGCAACCCCCTCCCCCAGTTGTGGCAACCTGAGATGTCCCCAGACACTGCCAAATATCCCCTGGGAGGCCAAACCCCCCCCCCCCAGTTGACAACCACTGACCATCAGCACAGGGGCTCTGACCACACCTCCCATAAATGCCCCCCTCTGATTTCTAGGACAACTCACGCAGAGTCTGGCTGTCCCTAAAGCACCCATGATTCAACTTACCTTATGTGGGACACAGCATGCTCTTCCAAGGGCAGCCCTTCCAAGGCCTGGCACGGCTCTTCTCCGGGGCCTCTGGCTGCCAGGCATCTGAAGTTTCTGGGTTTTCTCACCCCTCTGCTAAACAATCCATATCTGAAGATGATTCCAGGTTTCCTTCAGGGCAACCGAGTGGGCAGGTGTCTGATGCTCTGTTCCCATCGCTCCCAGCCTGTGCATCAGGGTGGCCACCAAGGGCCAGAGTCCAGGCAGGTGTCTCCCAGGCTATGAGGAGAGGCACGTACCTCTCCTGAAGCGGGTGACAAGCGGGTCAGAGAAGGGCTTTTGGTCGCGCTTGGTCCTCTGCCTTTCTCCATGTTGCAAACTGCGAGGCCACCCCTCGGAGGGAAGTGTGGAGGGGGCTTCACGGGAGGAATTGCTCTGCTCTCTTCCACCCAGAAGCCGGGGCCATGACAGGATGGAAGTGAGGCCCATGCGGAACAGATGCCCTGCCTGCATCAGGGAAGAGAACCCAGGACTCACAGAGCCACTCGTCTCCCAACACAGCCCCAGGGATCTGCCCACCCCACTCCCCATGGCGCCCTAGCCTTAGAGAAAATCCCCCCTGTTCGGCATCAAGTAAACCAGGAGTGCCCATTCTTCAGGTTTTATTTCAAAATAGAGTCCATTTCAAGACCATTCTTTCTAACATTAATCTAAAGGAGCGCCTGGGTGGCTCAGTCGGTTAAGCGTCTGACTCTTGGTTTCAGCTCAGGTCATGATCTCGCGGTTCATGAGCTCAAGCCCTATATTGGGCTCTGCATTGATGGTGTGGAGCCTGCTTGGTATTCTCTCTCTCCTTCTCTCTGCCCTTCCCCTGCTCCTGCTCTCTTGCTTTCTCTCTCTCTCCTCAAAATAAATAAATACAATACAATACAATACAATACAATACAATACAATACACTGGGCTAAGGGTCAGGGGCCTGGACTCCAAGCCAAGCTCTGCCCCAAACTTCCCAAGTGACCCCCGTCCATTCCGGGCCCCAAAGCCCCAACCTGAACAGGAAGTGCCCAGACAAGGCAAGCTTGAGGCCCTCTTCCATCTCAGACATTATAGGATTTGAGGCCTAGGCATTTCCTGTGGAGGGGGCCAGGAGTCACCTGCACGTGTCCATGACTCATTCACCACCCCCCACAGCCACCATCCTGCTTCTTTGCCACTAGCCTGGAGAATAAAAGAATGGAGAGGAGTTACAGAGATTCCAGCTTATGACATGATTGAGTTTTCTTATTTTTTTGTTTTTGTTTTTGCAAACCCTCTTGGACCTCAGGCCACCCTTTGCTTCCACGCCTCCACCAGAGCAAAGGCATGGGCTTCCTCCGGGCCTGCCCTGGTAGGCAGAGGCCACATGAGCCCACCTCCTGGGGCTGTTCCCCAGAAGCCCCCATTTGGAGGTACAGAGTCACCGGGATGTTGAGCCGGCACCCCAGCACGTCCAGGCTGAAATGACATCTCTGGTCAACTGAGCCAGGGACACAGCTTTGCCAAAGAAGGGGCTCAGAGGGTCTCAGGCTGGCCCACAGGGGCCTGAGGCCTGAACTCAGGCAGACCTGGGTAGTTGAAGCTACTCAGCCACTCTGAGCCTCAGTTTTTCCAGGAGGAACCACGGTCACAGGATTGTGAGAAGTAAACATGCTTGATGAACAGAAACTGGTGTCACAGATTTGAGAGATCAAAACTGTTCTTAGAACCCATATAGCCTAAGCTCCAGCCAAATGCTGTATCCAGGGGCTCAAATCACTCACCCTGGTTTCATGGGATGCAGCCCAGCTGTGCAAGAAAGACAGCTGATCAAAGAGCAGCAGGAGCCCCCTAGACCAGGACCCTCTGGCCTCTGACGAGAAGCTAGCACCTTCCAAAAGCTACCCCCACTTCCTGCCAGCACCGGTGCTGGCTTTAGGGCTACAGAGCTGACAGGATGCTCTCTGCCCACTATGGCCCCAGCTTCAGGGTCAAGGGGAGGAGGGGAGGTGCTGCTGCAGGAACATAAAATGTCCTGGCTTTTCCCAAGCCCACCTTGGAAGGCCACCAAGTTCAAAATCAACCACTGGGTTTGTGGATCCTTTTTTGGTTGAAAGAGAAGAAGAAGAAGAAGAAGAAGAAGAAGAAGAAGAAGAAGAAGAAGGGGGAGGAGGAGGAAGAGGAGGAGGAGGAGGGGTATCTGTTCTCAAATGAGCTTCCATCTGATAGCCAAGGTTCTCCGTGGGCGAAGACCTAAGAAATCAAGCATGAGTCTGCTGCCCAGCTGATCATTCCCTTCAACATAGAAGGGACTGGGCACGGCCTGTCACAGTGGGCCCGAGGAGGAAAGCAGGGTCCCTCTTTTCCTGCTTCTCGGTGCTGGTGTTATAGTTAGAAGCCAGCCTCCACCATCACATGGTGCCCCAAAGGCATTGGAGGAAGCGGACCATGGACCATGGGGCAGCCAGGTCTCCACAAAAGGGCACAAAAGGAAAAAGGTCACTCAAGAAATACAATCTCTCTCTCTCTCTCTCTCTCTCTCTCTCTCTCTCTCTCGGCTTAGGCTTGAGCTTCCTGGTTTTCCTGGTACCTGTTTGATCTTTGACACCCATACACACGGGTCCTGCAGAATTTCTCACTCTGAGGCATCTAGGACATGCTGATCCCAAGTCTTCACCTTTTTAGACCCCACCCAGCACCCACCCACCCAGAAACGGGGACACCCACACTGACCTCCATTTCTTCCCCCCACACAACTGCTTTTTCAATTTACTCAAGCGGCAAAGCACCCGGGATTCCCGGCCCCTCCCAGAAATTTCTGTGCCAAATAACCACATCAAAACCCCAGGCCAACTCTGCTGCCAGCTGTGAGATTCTAGTACAGACGCGCAGTAACAGGTACACAAAGTTGACAGAAGCATTATGGGAGGGGGGGAATCTTTCAGTTAAGACATTTTGAGCCACCAATTCGATTTATCCAAAGAATCAGAGAAAGGTCTCGCCTTTTTTAGTCTTGACTGGAAGAGACTCAGAGCTGTTCCCAGACCTGCTAAGGGCAGGGCTGCCAGATTTTATTAGCAAACAAAACTGCATACAATATTGGGACATACTTGTACCTGAAACCATTCACTGTCTGTCTGTGGTTCCACATTAACTGGGCAAGGCTGCCATCCGGCCCTAGCCAGGCTCAGGACAATCTGGACACACACTGATTGAACAAGGGCAGGGGAGGGGTGTCTTTCCCCACTCCCTGGCTGCCCCTCCATAGGACCAGGAGCCCATGCCCTGGGACCTCAGGAGAGCTGACGAGGAGGCCACGGCTCCGGGAAGTGGCTCCTCCTGAGGACCCAGGCCTCTACCGGGCTCCCGGGGACATGGCTTCCCAGCATGCTGCTCCTTGTATGGCCCTGAATCCCCACTGGGCCTGAGCCCCACCCAGATCAGGACTTGAAACCCCCACCTCACCAGCTCCAGAACTCCCCCAGAACTCTCATTCCCCCCAAAACACAAAGGTACTTTCTCTCCCCCTCGGGTGTCACTTGGCAATCGCCCGGGGCTTCTGGATTCTGCTCCAAACTACCCTTGCTTTGGGGGAGGCCCAGAGAGCCACCCCGACCCCAGTCCGCGGCCATACCTCTCCACGGTTCTCTGTCACCAGGCTCTGTTCCTGCATCCCAGGACCCACTTCCCTCACCTACAGCCAGCTCTTCCTTCCTGCACAGCTGCATCGGCTGACAGCTCCCATCTGGAAGAGTCCAGGGCCTCCTGCTCGGATCCACTCAGCCCCTAACTCCCCCCACCCAGCTTTTATGGAAAATTCCAGAGCTGTCACTGCTTTCCCTCAAGTGCCTGGAGAACCTGTGGTTTGTGGGAGATGCGGAGCCAGGCCCAGTGGGAGAAAGAAGCGGTACCTCAGCCTCCCGCGTCCACTGGATTCAGGTACCACTTAACTGAACTACAAAGCAAATTTCCCAAACACCCTGTTTAATTGAGTTCCATCGTCCGCATTTACAGGGCCTCGTGTGCACTCGGTCTCAGTACTTCCTACTGACGACGGCGTGTCTGCAAAGCACTGTGGGCTCCAGATTGTAATTAACTCGGCTTTATACTGTGGGTTCTGCTTGCAAACTAGGCTGAGATCCTTGGTTGAAAGAAGCCACAGAGTCATCACGGCCGTTCATAAAAATGGGCCAGAAGAGTGAATACCAGTTCTTGGCCAACTCCCCCGCCCCCCTCCCCACCCGCAACAGGAGCCTGTGTGGGTCTGAGGACCCACCCAGCAACCTGATCCTTCCCAAACTCTGCAGAATGGAGTCTGATGTGTGCTCGGCTCATGCTGGACCCCCCAGAGGAGCTGCTCAAAGGCGTGTCACTCGCATACCCTGCCCCACTCCAGCCACTAAGCCCCAGGAACACCATCCAATAGGAGGCAGGTCCCCAGGCAGCCCCGAGACGCACGCTGACCCAGGCAGGGAGAGAGGAAGGGCCCCAGTGGCTGACGCGGGAAAGCCGGAACAGCACATCATCACACGCCATTGACCACAGCCTTTGAGTGACATCCCTCCCTTCTCTTCCCTCAAGCTCCCCTTAGGAGGGACCGTGAGCCTCCCCTTCCCAGAAAGCCCCAGGCACCTTCACCTCACACTCTGAGTCTTTTGTGGACCCTCAAAGGTTACCACCCAAAACAGAAAGACAACAGGCACCCGAGGAGTCTCGGGGCTCAGCCGTGCCCCGTTCACCAGGGCGCCCAGCTGCCCAACATGAGGCCGGGGACTGGCCAAGGCCTGGTGTGGACACTGGACCCAGGTAGGATCAGGTCTAGGGCTCTGTCCCTCCGCCCTGGGTCCCAGCAGGTGGCCGAGAGGAACTGATCTGCTTTCTGGGGTGAGCCTGCCCCCTGCAGGACCCAGACAGGACACGCACCCCCATCAGGGAGGGCAGAAGTTGACTGCCCCGTCCATTGGGAGGAGCCTGAAAGAGAGGGAGGCACCTTTGCTGAGGGTGAGGAGGAAGAGGGCACAGAGGCAGCACAGAAATTAGCCAACTTTGTGCAGCACCTACTGTATGGAGGTGCTTGCCTCGAGAGCCTGACTAGCTCTGAGGCACGGGACGCCACAGGAGCATCGCATGGTTGACACCTCTATCCCTTAAGCATTGGGGCTTAGAAGAGAGCCTCGTTTCTTTCCCTAGAGGCCCGGAACCGAACGCTTGACTTTGACAAAAGGCCAACCACAGTGTCGAAAAGCACATTGGAACATGGATGCCAGCTCTCTCGATAGACAGGTCACTTCAGCAGCCTGGGCCTCAGTCTTTAGACGTGTAAAATGGGCACAATGGTGCCGACTCATGGGATTGTGACAAAAATGAAATAATGCAAAGGAGCTCTGTAAAGAGTCAGGCGCTAGACACACTGTCGCTTTCCCCTTTGTTTTTACCCCGTCTGATTTGGCACCTCTGGCATTCACATGTGATTAGCCACACGCTCGTGACCACAGCCCTGGGAAGCAGAGGTGTGGGCCTGGGGTGGGTGTGGGCACCTAGCGAACTGGGAGAGGGAAATACCAACCCTGCAGGCCTCCCTCAAAGCTGCCCTCCCTCAAATGGCCACCCCCTACAGATGACAGGGGGAAAAACTGAGTCCTGGATGGAAAGGGCGGATTCCCAGCCCGCGCACCACCCTACCGAGGTGACCACCTTCTCCCGGTTCAGGAAGGCTCCTGGGTTGCCTTTGACGGCCCCTCCTGGGCTTCCCTCTCTGGCTTCCCTGGGACTCCCGACAGGGCCACAGAGGCCCTTGTGTGAGTCCGGCTTCGATGGCCTCCCTGACGCCTGGATGAAAGGGTCCCCAACCAGAGCCCCCACCAGGCCCAGGGTCCAGCTCATTTCGTGGCTCCACGTGGACCACACGGACCTGGGCATGTGAGCTAGAATTAAGTCCAGCCCGTTCTGCAGTGGGCGGGGAGAGGGGAGGAATCTGGAATGCTCTGGCTTAGTCAGCCGGGTGGGCCGCATGTCAGTGATGTTTGTAGGACTAAGCCAGCCACCTGAGCCCACAGCAGTGCCCCAGCGGTTGGTAGGCTGGTCCAGGGAGAGAAAGGCAGCCCCACCCTCCCAAGCACGTGGTCAACACCGGGCTAGGCAGGTGCAGACACACACACACCTGAATGCACCCCACACTGTCCGGGTGCCACAGGGGAGGGGGTGTGCATCTCAGTCTGAATGGTGAATAAAAACCCGGTAGTTCAGGACACGCGGGTGGCTCAGTTTAGTTAAGTGTCTGACTTCGGCTCAGGTCACGATCTCGCGTTTTGCGGGGTCGAGCCCCACAGAGGGCTCTCTGCTGTCGGCGTGGAGCCTGCTTCGGATCATCTGCCCCCCCTTCCCCTCTCTCTCTGCCCCTCCCCCCCTGCAAAAATAAATAAATGCGGAAAAGAAACACCTGGTAGTTTCCAATAACACAAATGTGGGGGCGCAGAGGGAAAGCGAGGAGGAAGGTCACCTCAGACTGAGGTCACTCATTGAACAAGGGCCCGAGGCTCCCAGTCACATGACTGGGTCACCAAGACCGGTTTGCATAACAGGGCCTCAAGTTGTAAGAGGGGGCGATTATAGAATTCAGGGCCAGAGACAGGCAGGAAGAGGCCAGACAGTAGCGGCCTCTGCCAGGGAGGAGTCCAGGTTTTCTTCAGTGGCCAGGGGAGCCACGGAAGCATCACTAGGCCAGGAGGAAGATTTCCCAGTCCCAAGAATCATCCCCAATTGAGTGTGGAGCAAGGACGCAGGGGAAGCTCAAACTGGAGGCAGGGAGGCCAGGGGGGCCGGCTGTGAGGACATTACAAGCTACCAGCATCCACAGGATGGACCTGGGAGGGCAGTCAGGGAGAGAGCAGGCCAAGGTGGCTCCTGGGCTCCTGACTTGGGCCTCCGGAGCCTCTGGGATGGGGGCCAGGATGGCACAGATCTGGGAGCATGAAGGGTGCTCCTTCGGACAGTGGTTTAGAGGAGGTAGCGGGCATGAGGGTCTGGGCTAGAGGAGAGGGGCTTCACTGGAGTGCCAACAGAACGTATTGGCAATTGTGACCATGGACATGTCCCAGATGAGCCAAGGGGAGGGTTGAAAGGATAAAGAGAAGCATGCTCATGCCAGAATCCAGAGGACCAGACTCCATGTAAGGAGTGCACCCAGCAAGAGGAGGCTGCAAATCAGAGCTGTGACATGGAGAGAGGTGGGGACACGGGTGCAGAGGGGAATTGGGGAGGAAAGTCAGCTCAGATTGAGGTCACCCATTGAGTCATGTGGCCAATTCATTGAGCGGGTTGGCATGGCAGGACCTTGGAGTGGGTAGAGGGGAACTGCAGGTCCGGATGTCCATCATCTTAAAAGGAAGCACCTTGCAGAAAGGGGGCAGCAGGTTGGGCTTGGGGTAACTTTCCTGGGTCTCCTTCCCCAAACCAGCCCCAGTGTCTCCTGCCCCTTCTGTTTCTCTGCAAGGGAACACTGGCCCTCGAAGCCCTCCCCAGAGCCGTCTGGACCTCTTTCCCAAATCTCCCCATCCTCTGACTCTATTAGTGTCCCGTTGCCACCTTCTAGCCTATAAGGTGTTGAACTGGCTCACGTGGCCTCGCATGTCTCCAGTTTGTTGCATTAGTCCGTGTTTGCTGAGCACCGTGGCCCATGAGCCACCCATTTCCCCCATGTCTGTGCCCTGATGGTTGGCCCAGGTGCCTCGTGTCCTGCCCACCTGGGAGCTGCCTGGGCCAGGCCTTGTTGGGGTAAGCCACTTGGCCCAACAGTACCCGCCCACCTGTCACCCCAAATCAGGGCCTCAGCAGGTCCTGCCCTCAGAAATCAGGCCAGAGTCAAAAATACATATGCAGAAAGGCAGGAAACTTTATTGAATCGTCTTTTCTTTTTAGCAGAGAAGCTGAGAAATCAGAGTAACCAGATAAGGGAGAAGGGGAGGTGCCCAGGGAGAGAAGCGCAGAGCGCCCGCCCTCGGGAGAGCGCCGGGGGGCCGGTGTCCTGAGCGTCCTGCGGTCCCTCCCTCTCTCCTGCAGGGACCTGTCATCTCTCTCCTCTGGGTGCTGAAGACAGAGGGAGAGGAAGCCAGGTGGATTTAAGGCTTACGGGGTTCGGAAATGCGGCGACTGGGAGGGGAGGCAGTGGTGACAGTGACACTGGTGCTTCCTGAGAAACAGAGGGGGCAAGAGACACTCAGGCTGGAGAAGACCCACCTCAGCAGGTCAAGGCCCTTAGGAGGGCCCCAAGCCCCCTCACTGGTCAGGCTGGGCGTTAGCTGATAGAGACTCTCATGTTATTGTCCCCCAAGGTGGGGAAGCCTCCAAAGCCTCCCAGTGGCTCCGTGGGGCAGAGCCAGCTATTCTGAAAAGAAACAGACGAGCAAATGACCACGTCCACCATAACCCCCTCCCTCTGTCCACTGGGGAGTCTGGCACTGCCTCCACCCGCCCCCCCCAGGGCAGCGAGCAGGAGCCAACTCGCCTCTCCCACTGGGTTGTTTCCTTACCTCCTGAGGAGGGTAAGCCAGCCATCCTGGGAGAGAGAAGAGGAGTGAAGTGAGCACAAATCACCCCAAGGACAGCTGCTCCCTCATCTGCCCTTGGATCGAGCGACTCAGGTCACTGAGAGGCCCCCAAGCTGGGCTTCCTTACCAACTGTGCCCCAGCCCAAGGGCCACCACAGGTAACTGGCAGGCCTATGGGACCTCAGGAGGACATAGTACCGGCCCCAAATCCAGGACATCTGCCAGATCTTTTGTCCTCCCTCTGGTTCCTTCGAAACCTACACCCTACTCCCACCGAGCCCACAAGGACAGCCTGGTCCCTGCAAATGGTCTGAAGGCAGTGAAATCGCCATTTTTATCGCTTTGTTTAGCCGACCTGAACCCAAGGCAATATTCTTCCGATATGAGCCGTTCTGTCCATGGCCCCTATTCCTGCCAATCTAATCCAAAGGCCCAAATTGGAAAGCTTAAAGGTATTTTTTTTTTTTTTCAAAGTTTTTTTTTTTTTTTTTTTTTTTTTTTTTGGGACAGAGAGAGACAGAGCATGAACGGGGGAGGGGCAGAGAGAGAGGGAGACACAGAATCAGAAACAGGCTCCAGGCTCCGAGCCATCAACCCAGAGCCTGACGCGGGGCTCGAATTCACAGACCGCGAGATCGTGACCTGGCTGAAGTCGGACGCTTAACCGACTGCGCCACCCAGGCGCCCCGGAAAGCTTAAAGGTATTGACCCCGCAGGCCGCTGAGGAAATCCCCCCGCAGTCTGACTCAAGAAAACAGGAAGCCCTGGTCCTGGATCTCCATCCAGTCAGTTTAAGCTCAGAAGGTCCCCTTCCATATGGAACATGAGGACCTGATCCTTAAAGGCCTTGCCTGTTCGAATGTCCAAGGGTCCTGTGGTCACTTTCCCAAGAGAGAGGCTTGAGAGGGCCTACCTGGCGTCCTGGCCCTCCAGCAGGCTGCGGTAGGTGGCGATCTCCTGCTCCAGCCGCGTCTTGATGTCCAGCAGCATCCTGTACTCCTGGTTCTGGCACTCCATCTCGCTGCGGAGCTCGCTCAGCTGGGCCTCGATGCCGCCGATGAGCCCCTGGATCTGCTGCAGCTGCATGGCATAGCGGCACTCCATCTCCGCCAGCGAGCTCTCCAGCCCGGCTTTCTGGGGGGGAGGGGGTAACAGAGAAGTGAGAAGGGGAGCCAGGCCAGGCAGAGGCCTAGAGGTGCTGGCTGCTGGGCAGGAGGCAGCAGGTGTACCATGCTGAGCTGGGACTGCAGCTCAATCTCCAGGCCCTGGAGGGTGCGTCTGAGCTCTGTGATCTCTGTCTTGCTGGTCTGGATCATGGCGGTACTAGAAGACACCTCCTTGTTCAGCTCTGCACTCTGAAATCCGAGCAGGAAGAAGGTTTCAGAGGAGCCCAGTGGAAGGCCCTGGAATCCCTGGGCGCCACTGGGTGAGAGGGCCGGGTACCTTGCTGTGGAACCATTCCTCGGCGTCCCGGCGGTTCTTCTCGGCCATGGCCTCGTACTGTTCCCTCATCTCGGCCAGCACGCGGGTCAGGTCCACGCCCGGGGCCGCGTCCATCTCCACGTTGACCTGGCCGGCCAGCTGGCTGCTGAACTCCTTCATCTCCTGTAGGGATGGAAAAGGAAGGTGTGTGAAGCTCCTGACCTCCCTCTCCTCGGCTCTGTGTGCTACCAACGTGTTCTAGGAAGCACCTCCAGGTCCCACCACGGAGGGCTAAGTCTGGCTGCTCCCCTTTCTCAGTGGAGGCCATTGAGCCATGGCAGGCCCCTGCCGGCCCTCACCTCCTCGTGGTTCTTCTTCAGGAAGGCCAGCTCCTCGTTCAGGCTCTCGATCTGCATCTCCAGGTCGGTCTTGGTCAGGGTCAGCTCGTCCAGCACCCTGCGCAGGCCGTTGGTGTCGGCCTCCACGCTCTGGCGCAGGGCCAGCTCGTTCTCATACCTAAATGATTTTTTTTTTAATGTAAAAAGCAACACAGAAGTTAGACACTCCCCTAATTCTGTACTGGACTCTGCTACTTCTCCAAGACCTTCACCCCTGGGATGCTCCGATCTCACTGTTCAGATGAGCATTTGTGTCAAATAAAAGACAGTTTGGAAAGGCCAGGACTCACTTGAGCCTAAAGTCATCCGCAGCCAGCCTGGCATTGTCGATCTCCAGAACAACCCGGTTGTTGTCGATGGTGGCCGCCAGGATCTGCAAAATATAGGAGGTAATCACCGGAGGGTCCACGAGTTTGGGGAGGAGGAAGAGACAGCGTGGGCAGGACGGTTGTCATCATCTGACTGCCTCTGTACTGTCCCCACGAGCCAGAATAAGGCACTTCTCTCCTCTTCTTGTAAAGGGAGGGGTGGGGCAAGTCCTTCCGCTTGCCCAGTCACTCTGGCATTCTACGCCTGGTCATGGTGGGGAAGATAGGGATGCACATTTCAGGGGAATGACCCTACCGAGAACATCTTTGGTTCATCATGTCTCAATGGCCCCAGACTAGCAAGCCCACCATTGTGAGAGCAGGTGACCTTAAGGTCAGGAGGGGGTCAGCCTGGCTCCAGACAGCTCATAGTAACTTCGTTGGAGCTGGCCTCCGGGCTGAGCAGAGGAAAGATCTAACAAATACTCCCAACGGTTTGAATTTATTGTCTAAACTTCCATATTCTGAAGCAGGCCGCTAGAGGAGAGGGTGGGGGTGGGTTAAATGGGGGACAGGCATTAAGGAGGGCACTTTTCCAGGTGAGCACTGGGTGTCATATGTAAGAGATGAATCACTGGGTTCTACTCCTGAAGCCAAGACTACACTGTATGTTAACTAACTTGAATTTAAATTAAAAAAGCAAATTCCACCGCACATAGCTGGGACATAGCCCAGGCAGGTGGATTTCTGTTCTAGCAAGCTGGGTCCCAGCGTGATGGACAGTCCTCGATGAAGGAATCTCAGTTTAATGTTGGCTGAGCCTCTTCTCCATCTTTCCCACCTGGCCGAAGCTAATTGAGTGTAACAGTTTAAATGGGGCCCTTACAACATCAACCAGTATTCCGAGACCAGTGAATGAACACGTATCCCTCTCTGAGGATTGGAGTCATTCTTAGCAGCTTTTAAAACTGTCATGGTTGGGGCGCCTGGGGGGCTCAGTCTGTTGTGTCCGGCTTTGGCTCAGGTCATGAGCTCACGGTTTGTGAGTTCGAGCCCCGCGTCAGGCTCTGTGCTGAAAACTCAGAGCCTGGAGCCTGTTTCAGATTCTGTGTCTCCCTCTCTCTCTGCTCCTCCCCTGCTCTTGCTCTGCCTCTCTCTCTCTCTCTCTCGAAAATAAATAAACATTAAAAAAAAATTTTTTTAAACTGTCATGGTTTCGAAACAACTCAGTGGGTTAGAATTATAGGGATCCAGTCACTGATAACAAAGCAGTAAATGTTGACAGTAAAAAGTGGTAAAAATGTTGACATGAGTGGTAATAACAGTAAAAATGGATAGTAGGAGAAAACGTATTTGGGGAGCAGTGGCCTAAGGAAGGTTATCAGGAGTAGAGACACTTGCTGGTAAAAGACTAGAATTTTCCCCTACGGGGGGTGAGGGTTCTACCATACTGCATTTCCTGGCCTTTGCGGCTCTGGCCTGCACAAAAGAACCCTTGCCAACATCCAAGGACTCACCTTGTCCCGCAGGTCCTCCATGGTCTTGTAGAAGTGGCTGTAGTCCCGCTCAGGGCTGCTGGGGCTCTGCTTCTGGTACCAGTCCCGGATCTTCACCTCCAGGTCGGCGTTGGCCTCCTCCAGGGCGCGCACCTTGTCCAGGTAGGAGGCCAGCCGGTCGTTGAGGTTCTGCATGGTGAGCTTCTCGTTGCCGGAGAGGAGGCCGCCATCGCCGCCACCAAAGTCACCAAAGCCAGCGCCAAAACCCCCACCAAAGCCACCTCCAAGGCCACCTCCAAAGCCCCCTCCGAAGCCTCCTCCAAAACCACTACCAGCCCCTGCACCGAAGCCACAGCTCATGCCGCCCCCGTAGCCCCCAGCTGATCCCCCAGAGACAAAGCGTGATGAGCAGGTAGAGATACTGCGGCCTCCTCCCAGCTGGCAAGAGCCACCCCCGAATCCACCTCCATAGCTGGCGGAGGAGCTCTGTATGCGGCAGCTCATGGTGAGAGCAAAGATGGGGAGCAGGTGAGGACAGCAGCTGGGCTTGGCCTGGGCCGAAGACGGTGGCTCTTCCCTGGAGTGGGGGGCCTTTTATACAGCCTTCTACGAGGTTGGACGATTGCCCCATCTTCTCTCCTCCCTTCCCCACCCTCTGACTGGTGCCAACTGTACTGTTTCCCACAAGCCAGTTACCTCTGCTCTCCAAGGTGGGTTGTGCCTTTGGGGGTGGCTTTAAGCCTTAACAAAAGGGATGATTCAGAGGGAACGGTGTTCTGCCCGAGACTACCCTTTTGACAGCTGAATTCAACTTCACCTCTGTACTGTGGGAGCTCCCTCCACGGGCTCTCAGCTCCACCCAGTACTAGAATGGGGACAGAGCCGTAAGGTGGCCCTGTGCTTCACGAGGTCACGGCAGCCCTCGACTCCCTTCTTTCTGTCTCTAAAACTTCAGACTGGAATGTTCTGCCCCCTGTTTAGCATTTCATCGACTCCGGTGCTCCCAGAGACTCTGATGACAAACTGCTCGGTCTTGTAGAATCGACTACCTTGAAAGTGTTTAAACTGGGGGGAAAAAAATAGTTCCCAAGACCATCAAAACCCAGGGAGACTGAGGTACAGAATGAGGAAGGAAGCAACCCTGAACATCATAACAGCTAACACACTCAGACCCCTCGCCATGGGTGGGCACGGGACTAAGTACACTCACTTGTCATTCGATCTTTGCAACAGCCTGATGACGTGGGTCCTACTCGTAACCCCATTTTACACATGGGGAAACCGAGGCTTAAGGGTAGTCAGGCCTGAGACCCAAGTCTGGTTCAGTCTGACACTAAAACTCCCTTTTTAGGTATATTATTCATACGGTAAATTGTACAAATCATTTGTGTCCAACTTAATGCATTTTTTAAATGTGTATTTATTTTTGGGAGAGAGCACAAGTCAGGGAGAGGCAGAGAGAAAGGGGGACAGAGAATGCAAAGCTGGCCCAATATAGGGCTCGAACTCACGAGCTGTGAGATCACGACCTGAGCCGAAGTCAGATGCTCAACTGACTGAGCCCCCCAGGTGCCCCCAGCTTAATGCATTTTTACCTATGTATGAAGTTTACCCATCACCCAGAACATTTCTGGACTCCATAAAGCTCCCCATACCTTTTCCCAGTCAGCTACCCGTGCCCTATATCCCTAGGAAGACCACAATTCCCTCTACTGTTACCCTAGATGAATCCGCAGATCTCAGCCAGGGACTCTTTTGCTCCTTAGAGAACATTTGACAATGTCTGGAGACATTGGTTGTCACCACAGGGGGTTGCTGCTGCTGTCTAGAGGACAGAGACCAAGGATGCTGCTAAATATCCTACCACGCACAGGACAGCCCACAATAAAGAATTCTCCAGCCCAAAAGGTCGATAGTGTCGAGGCTGAGGAGCCCTGGATCAGCCTGACCCATGTGTTCAATCATGCCATCATCCCAGCTGCCTTAGAGGCACAGTCAAGTCCAGAAAGGGAGTCTTATAATGCCTGACAGGGCTCTCTCCAGCCCTCCAGTCACATGACACCTGTCTCAGCTTGTGAGCATTTGACCAAGAGGCCCCATAGGAGGATGTAACCCAGGGCCTGGGGCCAGGGTCTCCTCCAAGGAGCCTAGGACGCAGCTAAAATTCGGAGACTGCTTAGTAACCCTGCCCGAGGAGCCCTTAGGCTGGAATAAAAGGGCTTAGCAGTGGTCTCTCAGAGCCCAAGGTAGGAGAAGTTTCTAGGCCTAAAATGGAGGACTGTGGGCTCAGGCTCCAACTCCCACTCACCAAGGGGGCCAGGATTGTCATGAATGGCCTCTCAGGGGGAGACTGCTGGCCCACAGCAGCCAGGAGGTCTGGACTAGACCAAGGGCTCGGGTGGGGTGACACAGGTTTGTGGTTCTCCCCAAAACCCCTTCGCTGATTCAGCAACCCGGACCAGGAAAGAGGACTGTGAGTCAGCGCTTTCCTGCCCTTTGTTTTCTGTGAGTAGGGAAGCAGGGCCTGTGTTTCATCCAGCGAGTGTCAGCACCAGGGAGAGAGCCAGGGCAGGCTTGGGGTCTCCCAGGGAAGACAAAGGCTGGGGCGGGGGTAGTTAAGGCTGACCTCTGACCCTGTCCAGCCCTCCTGCCCCAAACTGATAGCTCAGCGCTCTTGCCCTCTCTCTGTCTCTCTCTCTCTCTGAAAAGCTGTGATTCAGCCCAAAGTAGGACCTCTCAGGCTGTCTCTCTCTTCTCTCTCTCGGGGAGAGGATCAAAACTGACAAAAAGGTGATTAATGAAACCTGCCAGGCCTGGAGTGACGATCCTCCCCCCGGGGCTGACAGCAGATTCAGGCCAACGCCTCTTAGAGGAACAATACCACAGATCCTCCAAAGTCCCAGTAGTACAAACATAGGGTGGCCATGACATGCCTCCCCTCGCAGGGTCAGGGCACAGCCCCTCCCCACCACTCCCCTCCTGAGCAGGTACTTATGGTGCCTGATGCAGGAATGCCTTCCTCTGACCCATGGTGAACCCCAGGGCCCTCCTGGAAGAAGCTGGGCAGAGACCCATCCTGGGGCCCCAGTTTCGCTTCTACTGGCCCTGCTCCAAATGAGGAAGGACAGAGTGTGGGAGCTGAGGCACTGCTCACACATCTTGAGCTTCCCTCTTTGCTTTCTGACAAAATCACACCAAATTCAGCAAGGGCGGGGGGCGGGGGGAATGCTGCATTTACAAGCACCCCCTGCAATCAAGGCTTTGCTTCACACATTGTCACTGAGTCCGCACAACAACGGGGGAGGGTTTTTACTGGCCCCATTTTACAGATGAGGCAAGTGAGGTGAAGGGAGGCCAAGCTACTTGCTCGAGGTCGCTATGAAGTCAAGATTTAAACCTTGTCTCTGGCTCTCTCTCTACCCCAAATGATGGTGCCTCTGAGCCTTGCTGTGAACTCAGTGTGTGATCTCTGAGGGTTCCATTCCATACTTACCAAAGATAATAAAATAATACTAGCTAACATTTCGTAAACACTCTACGTGCATAACTCGCAAACAACTCTACTGTTTTTATCACACCCTTTTTCTCAGATGAGGAAACTGAGGTCCAGAAAGCTTAAATTCATTGTGAACCTCTGTCTCCAGGGTCTGCACCCTTCACTACTGCCTGCTCAATCCCTTTCAGGCCAGTATCAATGCCACCCCACCCAAGCACGGGCGTCCTCTGTCACTCTCTGCATTCCCGGGCTCCCTGTCACCGCAGGCCCAGCTGGTGGATGGTCCTGTTTTCCCACAGTGGCTGGACCTGTGCAGCTGATGGCCTGATGGGTCGGCCTGTCTACTGTCTGTCCTAGCATGAGCTCTGAAGCTTGGGGGCTTGCGAGGATAGTCAGTGCAGAATGTCAAAGCCGGAATTGTCATAGGAACTTTCCGGCCCAATGCCCTCATTTCTCACGTGTGAGGAAACCAAGACCCAGAATTCCAAGGCCCAAGGCGGTGGGAAGCAAGGAGAAATGCCTGGGTTTCCAGCTCCAGCACCAGCTCACTGTGGGCTTTGCGTTGAATTGCGTTGCCTTCAGCAACGGCTTTCTGAGTCTCTGGTTCTCAAAGATCTGTCCAGAGTTGCCAGATGGTTCGCCTGCACAGCTAAGGCTTAAATCCTGTCCCCCAGCTCCTAATCCAGCCTTCCTCGCTTGGCTCTTGGATCAGGCTCCTCCCTCCTTCCCTCTTTCCCTGGACCGCAAGGGGCCTAGACCCCAGGATGGCCGACCCACCTCCCACAGTGGAGGAGCCTTTCATGAAAAGCAGACCTTCCCCAGACGGTGGTCATCCTCCTTGCCCTCAGAGACACCTGCTTCACATAGCAGGACTCAGGAGCCTTCTCCGGCCCAGCCTCAGTGCACCATGTCCTTACGTGGCTATGGTACCCGGCTCTCCAGAATCCCTCTTCTACCGCCATGCTTCCCAGCAACCCAGTGAGGTCGGCAAAGCCTTTGAATTAGATGGAACGGAGTTTCAACCTACATCTGCCATCAACTGGCTGTGTGACCTTGGGAAAGTTACTCAACCTGTCAGTGCTTTGGTGGCCACAACTGAAAAACAGGCATTTGATGAGTGAGCGTTTGAGAAGCACCTGACCTAGGGAAGCACTTGGCAGGCAGAGCCCCTCCTTCTTACAAATGAGGAAATTTCAGCTCATCTGTGCATCGTGACCTGTCCTGGGCCTCCATTCTGTGCCAGCCTGCTCTGCCTCCCTCTCTGGTCCCTGCAGCCAGCACGCCACCCACAACAATCAGACGAGTGACAGCTGGTGGTGTTCCTACTTTATTTCCCCGACTCGGTTTTACGTTCCCTGAGGAGAAGTCCTGTTTTTCACATTTTATTTTATTGAAGTTTATTTTTATTTATTTTGAGGGAGAGAGAGAGAGAGCAAGCAGGGGAGGGACAGAGAGAGAGGGAGAGAATCCCAGCAGGCTCCATGCTGTCATCACAGAGTTTAATGTGGGGCTCAAACTCATGAACCATGAGATCATGACCTGAGCTGAAGTCAAGAGTCGGACACTTAACTGCCTGAGCCACCCAGGCACCCTGAGAAGGTCTTTATAAACCTCCAAGGCATTCCCTCCTGGCAGAGAGAAGCTCTCAAACACCCAAGAAGTGGTGTTCTGTTTGTTTGTTTGTTTGTTTGTTTTGTCTGCTGGCTTTACTTTTTTTTAATGTTTATTTTTGAGAGATACAGAGTGTGAGCAGGGCAGGGGCAGGGGCAGAGAGAGAGAGAGACACACACACACAGAGTCAGAAACAAGCTCCAGGCTCCGAGCTGTCAGCACAGAGCCTGACATGGGGCTTGAACTCACGAGCCATGAGATCATGACCTGAGCCGAAGTCGGATGCTTAACCAGCTGAGCCAGCCAGACACCGCTGTCTGCTGGCTTTAGATGAGAATGAATGGCAACCAGGAGTATTATCCGATGGGGTCATCCCTGCTACAGATCTCATGGGAGAAGCTGCCAGCTGTCCGTGGAGGGACAGGTGGACCACCAGGGACATACTCGCCCAAGATTCTGGTGAATGTCCGGAGCCATGTCTAAAACGGGAAAAAGCAAAGGAGGAGCAAAGTCATGCATTCATTCAACAAATTTTATGTAGCTCCTACTCTGAGGACTCAGCAGTGCAAGGAGGAGACACAGCCCCAGTGCCATCGATGTCACAGTCCAGGATCCCCTCCGAGGTCCCAGGACACAGATCAAGTCATAGAGAATCTTGAAATCGTCTGGTCCAGCCAGACTCCTCAATTTAAAGATGAGGACGCTGAGACCCACAGAGGGACAGGGACCAACCAAAGTCCTCAGGGAGATGGGCAGTGCCCCGTGCCTACCCTGGGAAGCCCAGCCTGTGCAGAGGACACACCCAAGGCCCTAATCCCTCGTCCCATAGCTACCCTCTCCCTAAGGTAGAAGGGAGGCCTGCTGTCTGCCTCCCACACTAGCTGGAAACCAAGCCCGACCTCAGCCCAGGGGCAGCCAGAAGGCGGGCCATCTCTGCCCAGAGACTACTTAAAGGGCTCGGCAGGGCACCAGTTTTCCTTGGGTGTGGGCATCTCACTCCAGGGTCAGGCAGGAAACAGGACTTGGCAGATCCAAGGCCCTCTCTGTCAGCTCCTTCCAACCCCAGGATCCCAGGAGAGGGGAAGGGGCCCTCCAAGGAAACGGAACCAGCCTTCTCTCCCCACCAGCCCAGGGTCTGGCCCCAAGAGAAGGCCTGCTGGATAAGGGTGGAGACCCACCTTTTGCCTCCCTGCACCTTTGCAGGGGGTTGTTATTTTGGCAAACTGTGGGCTGAGAAAACCCTTGTGGGTTGCTCTGAAGGCCTGAGACTTCTTGACAGAGGCCCGGAGGCTGGTGAAGCAGGAGCAGGGGCCTGGATTCAGCAAGGGGCCTGGTTGTTGTCAGGATGTCAGGGAACATGACACCTGACGTTTTGGGCTTCGGTGTGAACTTAAGCCACAGCACAGGAGACCAAAGCTAGATGTGAGAGTAATCTTTCTGACGGTAACGGCTGTATGACAGTTGAACTGGCTTCCCACAGACGTTAAGAAAGGGGTTTCATAAAAGAAAAAGAAGGAAGAGACAGGGAAACAAACCACAGGAGACTCTTAAAGATAGAGAACAGGGGCACCTGGGTGGCTCAGTCGGTTAAGCGGCCGACTTCGGCTCAGGTCATGATCTCACGGTCTGTGAGTTCGAGCCCCGCATCGGGCTCTGTGCTGACAGCTCGGAGCCCGGAGCCCGTTTCAGATTCTGTGTCTCCCTCTCTCTCTGACCCTCCCCTCTGACCCTCTGTTCATGCTCTGTCTCTCTCTGTCTCAAAAATAAAATAAAACGTTAAAAAAAAAAAAAAAGATAGAGAACAAACAGCGGGTTGATGGAGGGAGGTGGGCGGCGATGGGCTGGATGGGGGATGGGTATTAAAGGGTCCTTGTGATGGGCACTGGGTGTTGTACCTAGGTGATGCATCACTGAATTCTGCTCCTGAAAGCAGTGTTGCACTGTGTTAACTAACTAAAAGTTAAATAAAAATTTGAAAAGAAAAAATAAATAATTAGTTAATTAAATCAAATGTTAGGTCTAAAAACTGTCGGAAAAAACAAAAACAGAAAACAAAAAAAAAAAAAAAGAGAGGGCTTCTCTTAAGAAAGGTGTTGCCAGTTTCCATCACCCTCATGACGTCCAGAGAAGAGCAAGGGTCTGAAATCGGAGGGCTCATTCCCAGGCTCAGCCTCCCATTTCCCAGCTTGTGACTTAATTCAAGCTACTTAACTTCCCTGAGCCTGTTTCCTCCTCTGAAAACTGAGGGTGTAGGGCCCACCCCACCTTCACGAAGCCTCCAGGAGAGTCATTGAGATGCCATCCTCTGAATGCCCCGCCCAGAGCCCTGCAGAATAGAGGCTTCGTAAATTCTGTTTCCTTCCTCCAGCCCCAGAGAAGTCTGGCCTCCAAGTGTGTACACAGGAGACACGTTCTAGATTAAATCTCCTCCCGAAGAAACAGACGCCACCCTCTCTCCAACCAGGGTTGCTGGGCAGAGTTTCACCCAGCAAGACTCAGGGCGGCCCACTCAGAGGGCTTAATGATGATCTGATTCTCAGAACAGAGGCACCTCCAACATTCTGTTCCCAGCAGGACTAAGAAACAGGCTCTCCCTCTCCCCATAGTCCTCACCAGAGCCCAGCCCAGCCACAGCACCCAGAACACTCTGCTTCCTCATTCCTTGCCCTCTGTCTGGGGCTATGACTCCCAGAGGAACCAGCCTCAGACCAGAGGCAACAAATTCGGTGTGTGTGGATGTCACTGCTGCTCTAATGAGCCCAAAGGCAGAGATGCTGGGGTCGGGGGAGCAGGGGTGAGGTTTGGACTGAGGAGGGCAATAGGGGTTGATGTTGCTTTGGATTTAAGCTTAGAGAAATCAGAGAGGGCTTCCCGGAGTTGGTGTCTTTCCCTCTGAGCACTGTAATTGCCTTATGGGAAGGAGATGGCAGCTTCAGGGGTAAGGGGGTAGATAAGGTCCCTCTTTGCAAGAGGCAGCGATGGTACCTGGCTCAGCCACTCTGGAGGTCAGGTGTGCCTGACTGGAAAAGAGGGGAGGTGCTAGGGACACATGTAGGAGGACCAGAAATAAGGAGGAAGGTCCTGGCAGTGAGCCGTGCAGGGCCAGGGCCTGGCATCCCAGAACAAGCGCTGAACTTAAAAGTCATACAGATGTAGGGTCCAGTCCCAGCCCTGTTGCTCACCATCCATCCATGAGGCCCCTGAGAGAGTCACTCACCTCCCTGGCTTCCTCATCTCTAAGGTGGGAATCGTAAATCCTGATGGCCCACAATTGCCTTAAACAGGACGCGTGGGTGGGGTCACGTAGCACAGTGCCAACCACACGGTGGTAACCAGTACGACCTATACAGTCAGTTGCTCGCTAAATAATTGTTCGATGTGACAAGTCCTCTGCCGGGTGCACCCAACTGCTCTGAGGGCAACCCCCGTCTCCTGCTTCCATGATCACTAGATGGAATGAGCCAGAACATCAAGTCACCGGAACAGTCTGAATTGGTCCTGGGTGCAGGGAAGAGGCCAAAGTAGGAGATGTCATCATGTGGGTCCTAGGCCCACAGAGGCCCCCAACAAGAAAAACTAGACATACTACCAAGAGATATTTGCAAAAGGAAAAGCAATTCTTTATTGCATGGGCAGACGTGGTACGATCCAGCTCGTTACACAATACAGCTACTTCTTGCCTGTCCCTGTTCTAGAGCAGGTGGGGAGAGGGAGGGGGAGGATGCTGAGCACCCAACAGGGAGAGCCGGACCCTCTGAAAGCAGGGACTGGGGTTTGCTCTTCTGGCCCCTCTGGCCGGTCCTCCATCCAGCCTGGGGAAGGTAGGGGTGGCCAGGGAGGTCTCTCCCGCGCCAGGCACTCAGACCTCTCTCTTGTGAGAAGAAACCACCTTCCCGTCCACTGTCTCCTCGACGTTGATGCGAACTTTGCCACCACCACCTCCCAGGGAGGCTGTAGAAAGAAGGAGCAAGCTTGAGAGTTGGGGGGGAGGGGGGGGACCCTCGCTGTTCGCTCTCCCAAGGCAGCCAGGACCTTGGCTGAGCTCGGGGAGAACCAGACAGCACCCCTGAGAATGGCCGCTGGCCAATCCCTCGAGAGTGGCCAGGAGGTCTGGCGGTGAACCACTCATCGTGGAGGCAGGCAGCGGCAGTTCATGCCCCACAGTGAGCAAGAAAGTCAGGGTGAACAGGTAGTAACTGGGGGCTTCTTCCCATAAGTGCAGGAAGGTGGGGCCTGGAGGAAGCTATGCCCTGGACAAAGCCTGCTCAACCCAGAAGGTTCTCAATAAATCTTCAGCCCTGACTCTACTGGGGCTGATGGAGGGTCCCCCGGGGAAGAGGTATCACCTGAAATGGATGTGTTCCTGCCCCACTGGCATGTTTGGCTTCCTCCTGCTTCCACCCCATGCCAAGGGGAACGGTGGCTTCAACAGCCGCCTTGCCCCCCCCCCCCCCCCCCCGCCCCATGCAGGAAGAGTTAAGCCTTCTTACCTTCTCTGGTGCCAAATCCAGCCATCCTGAAAGAGAGGGGAAGCAGATGTAAGGGGAGGGCATGAGCCCAGGTCTCCCTAAGGGAGCCCCGGTGTCTGGCTAAGCAATCCTCTCCAGCGGCCCCCACCCCCACCACCTGCACATCTGACTTCTCTAGAGGCTGGCACGTCCTGAGAACCTGTTCAGACCTGCCACCCCAAGCAGACAGATTCTGATCTACACTAACACCCCCTCCATTTCCTTTTCCCTGTCCCACTGCTGTCCCCCGAAGACTCTCCACCCCAACCCCAACCGGCCCCTCCCTCAGGCTTCCCCCTGCACCCTGGCCCCTGCCTGGTGTCCTGGCCTTCCAGCAGGCTGCGGTAGGTGGCGATCTCCTGCTCCAGCCGCGTCTTGATGTCCAGCAGCGTCCTGTACTCCTGGTCCTGGCACTCCATCTCGCTGCGGAGCTCACTCAGCTGGGCCTCCAGGCCACCGATGAGCCCCTGGATCTGCTGCAGCTGCGTGGCATAGCGGCACTCCGTCTCCGCCAGCGAGCTCTCCAGCCCGGCTTTCTGGAGGGGGGGTGGTCAACAGACCCCACATCAGGCCCGGTAGGAAGATGCCGCGGGCATGCAGACGGGTGTTGAACGGAGTGCAGAGAACCCCCTGGGAGGAGGCTTGGGAACCCCGAGACTTAATGAGCCACGGACGGTGGCAAAGGCCCAGCTGCGCTGGGCTGTGGCCGGGTGGGGGGATCAGAGGCCCTACCATGCTGAGCTGGGACTGCAGCTCGATCTCCAGGCCCTGCAAAGTGCGTCTCAGGTCCGTGATCTCTGTCTTGCTGGTCTGGATCATCTCTGTGTTGGAGGCCACCTCTTTGTTCAGCTCCTCCGTCTGTAGGCCACGCACAAGACCAGTGAGGCCCACAGGCGCCCTGGGAGACGTGGGGAGCTGAGGCGGGGCCGTGAGCTCAGGCCCACCTTGCTGAAGAACCAGGCCTCGGCGTCCCGGCGGTTCTTCTCGGCCATGGCCTCGTACTGTTCCCTCATCTCGGCCAGCACGCGGGTCAGGTCCACGCCCGGGGCCGCGTCCATCTCCACGTTGACCTGGCCGGCCAGCTGGCTGCTGAACTCCTTCATCTCCTGCAGAGTGGGTGGGGCCCGCTTAGGGACGGAGGGCAGAAGAGGGGGCAGAGCGGGCTCCCACATGCCAATCCCGGCTTCGTGCCTGACTCACGACATGCCCTTCGCCCTCCTGCATACCCACCCCCCAGCCTCTGTTTCCCAGTGAGCGTGAAGAGGTTTGAGCACATGGGCCTCTTGGCTCTGAGGGTCTCTCTTCCTTGCTAGGTCCTACGGGAGGACTCAAGACAGCTGGGCCCTTGTCTGAGCTCACGAAACAAATCAGGACAGCGGGTCCCACTGACCACCTGGCCTGGCTATGGATCCAAGAAGGAAAGGGATCTGGGTTCCCAAAGGACAGTACCCCTTGCTCTCCATGGTGACACACACTGTTTTTGGTAGAGGGGAGCATATCTGAACCACCAAGCCCTTCGGTCAACGATGAGGAGGTGCCCATGGCCCCACTCTGCCCCCCGCCACCAGCAGCCCCTGCCGGCCCCCACCTCCTCGTGGTTCTTCTTCAGGAAGGCCAGCTCCTCGTTCAGGCTCTCGATCTGCATCTCCAGGTCGGTCTTGGTCAGGGTCAGCTCATCCAGCACCCTGCGCAGGCCGTTGGTGTCGGCCTCCACGCTCTGGCGCAGGGCCAGCTCGTTCTCATACCTGGGAAGACAGAGGGAGCCCAGAGTAAGGAAGTGGGCTGTGGGCTGTTGGAGTAGGGTTGTGGGCTGTTGGAGCTGGAAGAGGGAGAGAAGGCCAAGAAAGGGGGTGAATCTGGAGGGGAGAGAGAAGCAGGAGCGTACTTGAGTCTAAAGTCATCTGCCGCCAGCCTGGCATTGTCGATCTCCAGGATGACCCGGGAGTTGTCGATCTTGGCCCCCAGGATCTGCAGGAGGCAGGGTGTTGGTATCTGGAGCACTGTTTTCTCTTCCCTACTGCTCTCCCCACCCTGCACCCCAGGTCAGACGCCTTACTGACAGTCTCCCCTCTGACACGAGTAACAGAGGCCTGTAGGCTCCCCGGGGCAGAGTTCAGCTTCACCTCAAGTGCCCATACTTGGTGTGAGCCCACACCACCCTTCCTGCCTCCAGGGCATGAAAAACCAAGGAGCCAGGAGTGCCTGGACTCCCCTGTGGGAAGTGCCTGGCCAGGAGTTGGGTGCGGTGGGGTTCAGCAGCCTTCTCGGGAATATTCTGCCAGCCTCCCCTGGTCACTGGCCTCCTGCACACTTGACACAGCCATGGACCCACAGAACATTCCACAGCCAGTAGGACCCTGGAGAGCAGGGCAGGAAGGCACGCTACAGCTGAGGAAACCAGTCCAGGTAAGTAGAGAGGGTGAGTAAGTAACTGGCAGAGCACATAATGAGTTCCAGGTCTCCTAAGTCCCAATAGAGCTTTTTCGCACCAAAGACCTCCTCAAAGGGTGAGGGAGGTGGTCCTGGCATTCAAGGCCCCTGAAGCTACCCTCAACTGTTCCTGCAAAAGAAGCAAAAGGGAGCTTTATGCAGACCCCTGCTTGGTGTGTGTAACTGCTCCCACCTCGGACCCTCCCCCGACCAGTGTTCCTGAGCAGATTCTCACTGCCAAGTTGAGCGGATGTACGCTGGCCTCCGCACCTGGAAAGCATTCCCTGCTCTCCAAGTTATACACCGACAGTCGTTGCCTGGGCAGGAAAAGGATTTCCTTGAGGCAGCAAGAAAGATGATGGAGATGTATGCAGGGCGCCAGCCACCTGCTCCCCTCTCTCTGATGCTGGAGGACTCACCTTGTCCCGCAGGTCCTCGATGATCTTGTAGAAGTGGCTGTAGTCCCGCTCCGGGCTGCTGGGGCTCTGCTTCTGGTACCAGTCCCGGATCTTCACCTCCAGGTCGGCGTTGGCCTCCTCCAGGGCGCGCACCTTGTCCAGGTAGGAGGCCAGCCGGTCGTTGAGGTTCTGCATGGTGAGCTTCTCGTTGCCGGAGAGGAGGCCGCCATCGCCGCCACCAAAGTCACCAAAGCCAGCGCCAAAACCCCCACCAAAGCCACCTCCTAAGCCTCCGCCCAGACCACTACCAGCCCCTGCACCGAAGCCGCAGCTCATGCCGCCGCCGTAGCCCCCTCCGGACCCCGAGGAGACAAACCTAGCAGAAGAAGCCGAGATACTGCGGCCTCCACCGCCCCCGTAGAGACTCCCCCCACCAAAGCCGCCTCCCCCAGCCCAGAGGGAACCCCCTCTGGTAGAGGCACCCCCAAAGGTGGAGGAAGAAGTCTGCAGAAATGTGGTGCTCATGGCCGGGCAGCGGGTGAGTCCTCAGCAGGCTGGAGAAGTGCTGGTGGAGCCGCAGGCTTGGGCTGGAAGCAGGGCCCCAGGAATGTCTCCCCCCAGCCCGTGGCTCCTTATATACCCCTCCGAGTTGTTGTGGGACCTCGTCTCCTCCCCCAAAAGGAAGCCAACTCCTGTGTTCAAACACAGCCGCCTGCACACCTCTGCCTGGCTGGTGTGGAGTTTCTCCTTTCTTTTTTTTTTTTTTTTTTTTTTTAAATGCAACAAAAGAGATGATTCAGAATGAATGGTGTTTTGCCCCGGGGCCATGCTTTTAACACTTCGAAGGCAGGTTCATGTCTGCACTCCCAGGAGAACGTGAAGAGTTGCTGGGGAGAAAACTCCTGTCACTCCACAGCTACCAGGCCTCCGCCTACGGGTAGAGCAGCCCAGGCCAGCTCTGCCCTCCCGGAGTTTTCTCTGCTGCCTCCAGCCCAGGACCCTCACCCCAGGCGGCCAGCTCCATGCTCTCAGTTTGGGAGCCCCCTCCCTATCGCTGCTCTGTTATCCCCCCCCCAGACCCCCTGTGGGAGCCCACAGGGGGGGGGGGGGGGGGGGGGGATAGCAGTGGCCTCTGGGGATGGGTGGGCAGAGGCACACCCAGGAATGCAGGGGCCATGGGCACAGGCTGAGGATAAGAGAGGGGGCCATGAGCGCATTTCCAGCTAAGGTGATCAGAGAAGCTAACATCCGTCATTTCCCTGACACAGCAGGACTCTCCTCCTCCATCCCCTCCTCTCCTCCCCACCCCAGGCCCCCACCAGCCCCTTGCCCCACCACCCTGGCACTCTCCCAAAGACCAGGAGCCTCAGGGCTGACAGGGGGCTGATTGATAATCCCGCCACCTGCCAATTGCACATGTCACTGAACCTTTGCTTGCTCCTGGGACACGTTGGGGCAAACCTCTGCAGATAAGACTGGAGCCTTGTCCGGGAAGCCCCTGCCTTCTCCAGAGAGAGGCATGTCCCTGCATAGCAAAGCCAGATTAACTCCGTTTGTCCTGTCAAGCGCTGTGGGGCCGGGGAGGGACCGATCCGGAGGGTTCTACGTGCCTGAGTGTTGGGGGGGAGGAGATTGGGAGGCCTGGCAGGCCGACTGGAAGACACCTCTTTACAGAGCAGGATGCTGAGGCCAGAGGCGGGAGCAAATCACTCAGGAAATCCCTTTTCTCTGCCACCAACCCAGGGGCCGGCTTTCAGGGATACCTGTTACATGTGGGTAGTGCCATTTGGAGGCATGGCTTGACCCTCTAGCCCTGGCTCCAGGGCTCTTGGGTTTGGGGAGGTAAGCAAGGCTGATCTGGAGAGTCAGGACGATACCTTTTCCAGGGTTGAAGCACACTGAGGTGGATAGAGCTCCAGAGTCCCTAAGGCCTGGGTTCAATTCCTGGCTCCGTCAGTTACTGCTGTGAAACCTTGGACAGGTTCCTGTGGCAAGGGGCACTGTCAGCTTCCACCTGAGACCTGAGAGCCCCCATCCTGCCTCCTCTTGGCTCCCCATCTTCTAAGGAAGCAGATAGTGTGGGTCAGTACCCGGGATTGCCATCTGAGCTCGGGTGGTAAGAGAGACAGGCCTGGGTGGGAGGGGGTGATTGAGCTGGGCCTCTGAGCACTGGGCCCACACAGTGCAGTATTGTCTCCTGGGCGGGAGGACATTGTCTTTCCCTCCGAAAGAAAAATAATCAAAGTCAGATCAGCCACAGCTCATTAAAGCCTCTGCAGACATCACGGCCCCAGCAATTAACACGGGAACAATTACACGCCATCACTCCAGGCTGAGGGAGGGATGGGCACCTGGCCAGCCCCTCATCCGCACCCTGACTCCTCTCCAGCACCCCTCAAAAGGGGGCTTTTACACACCATCAGGCCTCTCCGGGGGCAGGAGCTATCCCAGTCACGAATCCCTGGTTTCAGTGCAGACAGCTCCTGCAAGCTCAAGGTTGAGGCCCCTTGCTTCCTGCTCATTAGCAGCGGGTAGACAGGCCAGGCAAGGGTGGGGACCCAGCTCTACCTGGTTCCGGCCCAGGCTGCAGCCTGGGGCCCTGCCCCAGGCAGCCCACCCATGCTGTGCTAGTTTCTGTCCTTTGCCCACTGCAAACAGGCTGTCTCGGGGCCTTCTCTCCTGGACAAGCAGCCCAGTGGAAAAAGCCTTGGGCTGGACTCCACCTCTGGGTGTGACTCAACCTCACTGAGCCAGGTTCCCGACTTAAAATTGGGCCATTTTTCCACTTATATGAGGTACTTAGAATAGTCAGAGTCACACAAGGGGTTACTATTTAACAGACTTAGGGTTTCAGTTTTACAAGACCGACACAGGAGCATACACAATAGCGATGGTTGCATAACAGTGTGAATGTCAGTGCCACAGAACCATAGACTCTCAAATGGTTAAGAGAGTAAATTATATGTGTATTTTACCAGAACAAACAAAAAGAAATCACGGAGCCATTGGAGCCATGAACACGGAGTCCTGCTACAGGGCCACCGTTAACATTCAATGACACGTGAGGGTGTGGTCTCCATAAATCCACCCTCACCTGCCCCCCCCTTCTCCCCCACCAGGGAGGTGTCAGGACGGAGAGAGCACACGTCCTGGGGCCTGGATAATTCCTCTTCTATTAGGTATGTGGCTGACTTCAGTATGGGACTTTGGGTAATCCAGCCTCCTCTCTGAGCCTCAGTCTACCAATCAGGAAAATGGAAATAACTCCTGCCCAGTCTGACTCACAGGGATGGAGCCACATGACTGACAGGAAATGCTTTGCAAACCCAGTGGTCATAATGCAATGCCCAGCGGGGGTGGAAAGACCCACCCTCTAAATCCTCTCCCCTTCTCTCTCCCTCCCCCTCCCTCTCCCCTAGTCCAGACTCTCTGTCAACACAGTACCCCTAGTTTCAGCTCCCAGACCGAGGCAGAAAAGTGCCCCTGCCCCCCCCCCCCAACACATACACACACAAAGGAAGGCTTCATTCCCGATACCCAGACCTGCAACCCAGTCACCTGACCCACCTGTGTGAGCCCAGACCCGCCCCACACCACATTCCAGGGGCCTCTGGGGCATAGGGGAGGGTTTCAGCTGTGACAACAGAGGCTTTCAGGAACAGGGGACAGAAATCTCTGGACAGACCCAGCCTCCAAGTGAGGCCAGGCCTCCAACGTTAAGTGAGGTGGAGGGGGTGGGAGCGTGGGGAGTGGTCATAGATGCTGGAGGCCAGGGCAGAACAGCTAGGGAGGTGGCAGAGGGGCTCCAGACCCCGAGACAGATCTGAGCTCTGGGGTCCCCAGTTCTGACTTATAGCAAGCTAACAAACCCCTCTAAGACCCACGGAAAACTAGAAATACCACCACCTCAGGATCATCAGCACAGGGTATGCCTGGATCCCAGGCTCCTTAGCACAGTGCGGGATACACACAGCAGACAAGGGTCCAGTTCAGTCCCCTACAGGAGCCCTTCTGGGGGCAGGGGGTAGAGTGCTCCTCACCTGACCCTCTCCTTCGCAGAGCGGACCTGCCATCAGGCAGATCCCTGGGACCTAACAGACCCACTCAGGCTGAACCTCTCAGCCAAGGGGAAGTACTTATTTACCTTTAATTGGCCTCAATTATTGGCAGCTGAACTGTAAACCACAGGGGCAAGACCACACCCCCACAAGAGCAGAGTTCTACCAGGAAGCTGGGACTTACGTTCTTTTGCTGGCCTGGGACCAGCCTCAGGCAAGCCAGGTTGGGGGTCTGCGCGGGAGGTCCAGGTCACGGCCGGGTCCCATTCCAGGCTCTGGGCCCAGGTATGAGCTGGTGGGCGTAGGGGGCTTATGTGGGGCTGCCCAGAAATGCATGAATGTGTTAGTGCACGCACGCACACAGATGCACACCAACAGGTACACTCTCTTCAGCCTTCTCAGTGGGATGCCTGCCCCCGTTCCTGGCTTGGTGAAGAAATATTATCAAGAGGAGCTGCCCCCAAGGGATCCCGGTCCTAGGACTTCACACGGAACAAGACCCGAAGGTACTGAGGACCCAGCACAAGGGAGTGTCAAATCCTAGGAGACTGGGGTACAAGGTGGCCCGGCGAGCTAGTAAGCAGGAAACCGAGACACTCTGTGACCTTGGACAAGTTACCTGACTTCCCCGTTTCCTGCTCTATATGACGCGTACTCCTACTTAACTACCTTTGAGGGTTGTTTGATTAAATGGCATATACTAAGTGCTCAAATAAACATTAATTTCTGACACACAAATACACACACCCACCCATGAGGGAGTAAAGTGGAAAGAAAACTAACTCTGGGGGCACCTGGGTGGCTCAGTAGGTTATGTGTCCGACTTCGGCTCAGGCCATGATCTCACGGTTCACAAGTTGGAACCCTGAGTCGGGCTCTGTGCTGAAGGCTCAGAGCCTGGAGTCTGCTTCTGATTCTGTGTCTCCCTCTCTCTCTACCCCTCCCCCACTCGTACTCTGTCTCTCAAAAATAAACATTAAAAAAAACTAAATTTGAAAAAAAAACAAAACACTGTTTCAAATCCCACCTTTGCCATGTTGGAACAGTTACACACACAACAAACCACTTCACCTCTCTGATCCTTAGTTTATCCCTCTATAAAATGGGAGCAATGCTTGCTTCACAAGTTTCTTTTTACATTTTTTTTGAGAGAAGGAGACAGAATACGAGCAGGGGAGGGGCAGAGAGGGAGACACAGAATCTGAAGCAGGCTGCTCTGAGCTGTCAGCACAGAGCCCGATGTGGGGCTTGAACCCACGAACCGTGAGATCATGACCGGAGCCGAAGTCGGACGCTCAACCAACTGAGCCCCCATCACAGGCTTGTTTCAAGGAACAGGTTTGATAAATGAAAAGTTCCACAAACAGGAATTACCATGACCGTAGGAGTTAGCGTGTACCCCACCCCTTCCCTCTCTTAGGACAGGGTGCACTCTGATCCAAATAAAACCTTAACAGGACCAAGTCCTGGCCCATCTCTATGGGCTGAAACAACAAACCCAACATCCTTCCTCCCTTGGGTCATAAAGCTTTATTGGCAGGTCAGGGAAAGAGCTGGGGGTAGGGCCCGTCCCTTCCCACACGCCCCTCCCCAGGGGAACCTCTCTGCGGGACAGTAGGAAGCTCAGGAGGCTGCCGGACTCAGAGAGCCTTAAAGGTGGGCAGGTTGTTGTAGTGGGCGTCCTGGCCCTCCAGCAGGCTGCGGTAGGTGGCGATCTCCTGCTCCAGCCGTGACTTGATGTCCATGAGCTGCTGGTACTCCTGGTTCTGCCGCTCAGTGTCCGCACGCACGTCGCTCAGCTGGGCTTCCATACTGCTGACCAGAGCCTGGATCTGGGCCAGCTGGGCTCCAAAGCGGGCCTCTGTTTCCGCCAGCGTGCCTTCCAGGGCGGCTTTCTGAGAGCAGGGAGAGGGAAGAGACTCAGCGGAGACCGGTTCCCAGAGAGGGCATGGGCACACCCACGGCCCGGGCTGCGCAAGGCTGCGAGGGCCCCGGCGTGCATCCCACGGGGCAGGGGGCACAAACCATGCTTAGCTGCGACTGCAGCTCAATCTCCAGACCCTGGAGGGTGCGCCGCAGTTCGGTGACCTCCGTCTTGCTCATCTGCAGCTGCTCTGTGTGGCCGGCCACCTCCTGATTCAGCTCCTCCATCTGCAATAAGAGAGGAGGCAGAAGGAGTCAGCACTGAGGCAGACCTCTGTCTGAAAGCACAAAGCCCTCTCTCCCTGCCACCTCCCCAGAGGGCACCCGCTCCCCTCGCCGTACCCGGCTGGTGAACCAGTCTTCAGCATCCTTTCGGTTTTTCTCAGCCATGACCTCATATTGGCCTCTCATGTCACTCAGGATCTTGGCAAGGTCGATCCCCGGAGCGGAATCCACCTCCACGCTGACCTGGCCACCCACCTGGCCCCTCAGGGCACTGACTTCCTGGAAAGACACAGCAGAGATGGGCATGTCGGAGCCCAGAGCCTGCTGGGCCTGGGCCAAGTCACTCCCCCGTCCCCCAGGCAGAAAGGGCTTGATTTTCAGGTGCAGACCAGGAACCACCACCGCAGGACAGACGAGGTGGCCTCCATCCGCTGCTGGAACCCCCGGAAGCCCTGCTCCATGCCCGGGGCCATGCCGAGGGTATAGCAAGTACGGCCATGGTCAAGAGGATACAGGACAAAAAAGTGTCCTCAGCCCTGGAAAGCTGGAGTGGGATGGACAGGAGGCACAACCTGACACCCACCTCCTCGTGGTTCTTCTTCAGGAAGGCCAGCTCCTCCTTCAGCCCTTCGATCTGCATCTCCAGGTCGGTCCTGGCCAGGGTCAGCTCGTCCAGCACCCTGCGCAGGCCGTTGATGTCGGCCTCCACGCTCTGGCGCAGGGCTTGCTCCATCTCAAGCCTTTCAGAGGAAATAGGTGCAGTCAGGCCAGCGTTTCCTCCGAACCCCTGCAGAGTTCCCATCTCCCCTCATGGTTCAGGAGTCCGTGGAGGTGGTGGGGCTTACTCCAGGCCAGCTGGGGTGAGCGAGGACAGAGAGCAGTCCCCTGCTGCCCCGAGCCCCCAAAGGGCCTGGCATTGCCCCCTCTGCAGCCCTCCAGGGCAAACACATACTCACTTGGTTCGGAAGTCATCAGCAGCCAGACGGGCATTGTCAATCTGCAGGACGATCTTGGAGTTCTCGATGGTGGCACCGAGAATCTGGAAGACAGAGGCAGGAGGTTGGCACCAGCTCAGCATATTGGCTCTGTCCACCCACTTTCTTCCCAGAAGACAGAGGAAAACAAATGGGTGTGCCCCTACCCCCTAGAGACTCAGCTGACCATTGGCCTGCTCTCTGAGAGGTCTTGAAGTCAGTCCCTGCCCAGGAGCTAGAGCAGGAGAAACCGTGGTCAGGGACTGCTGAGCCAGGGGGTAGGGGACAGGTGTGGGAGGGCAGAGGTAAGTCTGGGAGGAAAGCATCTGAGACCTGTACTCTAAATGGTCGGGAGGCAGATGCTAATGATCTGCAAACCAGATGGCGTATTGGGTTACCTTTCTCTGAACCCCCCGTGCAAAGCACAATCTGCTTTAGGAAAGCGAATTCCCGTGTGTTGAGCATCTATTATGTGCCAAGCACTTTGCACTTCATCTTTCATGCCAGGTCAGTGGGTATGCCTATCTTACAGAGGTGGAAATGAACTTCAGGAGTCCTTGACCCCCATCTGAGGTCCGTCTGATGTGATGGGCATATTCACATCATTGATTATGGTACTTGGGTTCATGTTTTTCAAAGAGCAGGTCATGGCTCATTAGTCACCCAGTACAGTGAGTGGTGATTTGCATAGTTTTTTAATGAAACTGAACAGAATATAAAATATGAGAAGAGATGGACCACAGCAGGGTAAGAATTGTTTCAAGAAAGCTTTGCTTCCATTTTGGGTGTGTGCATCACAGAGAGAGAACGCATGGGGGTACACCCTGAAATGTATTTCTTACGGCAGGTTACAATTTTTAAAGTGTGCAAGCAGTATTCTACTTTGTTGTTTACATCTCTAGCTGTCCCCCCTCGTCTAGAAGTCTGGCCTATCTGTTCTATGCCCCTAGCACCCCGCACCATGCTGGGCACAGGGCAGGCGCTGGGCCTGCTTTGGAGACCCAGCATGTGGGACCATTAAATGTCCCACTGGCTTCTGATACATTTCTTCAAGGCAGAGGTCTCAGTTCCGCATGGCCTCGGGGCTCCCTGTAAGACCTGTGGTGCACCCCCCAACCCCAGGACTCTCCACCCACACAGAACTATTGCTGAAAAGGACCCCCGGGGCCTCTGAGTGTGTCCCGCCTTCACCAGGTCTTTAGGCCACAGCATTTGTCCCCTCCCATTCTTCCTAGAAGTTCCTCCTAAATCCGGGTGGCCCTCTTGGGCGGGGCAGGAGGGGCTCCAGCCGGAGCGTGAAGGAAAGCAGACCTGCCCCACCAGAGGAATGCAATGCAGAGGGGCCCACGCCGGGGGCAGCAGCGGATGGGTCCCTCCCAGGCCAAACTCTTGTCTGTGACTGCGGCCTCTGGCCCAGACCTCCGGACAGCCCACAGCCTTGTCCCACCTCCTCCTACTCCTTCGCACCCCCTTTCCCAGACCTCCCCACCCTCCAGCCCCGCCCCCGCTGCCGCTGCACACCCCACCCCCTTCCCTCAGCCCCAGCCTCCACTTCCTGTCCCACTGTCCTGCCCCCGCTCACCTGCCCCCAGCTCTCTGCCCCACCCTGAGGCCCTCCCACGTCCTAACGGGCTCGCTACCGCCCTGCCCTGTCGGGTGGTGGCTCCGGTGCCCGCCGTGCCCGCCTCGGGCCTCGCCCGGCCCGCGGGGCTGGGTCTGCGCGACAGGTGCACCTCCCGAAGCTGGGCCGCCGCCCACCTTGTCCCGCAGGTCCTCGATGGTCTTGAAGTAGTGGCTGTAGTCTCGGGAGGGCCCGGGCCCCTGCTTCTGGTACCAGTCGCGGATCTTCTGCTCCAGGTCGCCGTTGGCCTCCTCCAGGGCGCGCACCTTGTCCAGGTAGGAGGCCAGCCGGTCGTTAAGGTTCTGCATGGTGAGCTTCTCGTTGCCGGAGAAGAGGCCGTCGGACCCGGCCAGGCCGCCCGCAAAGCTGCTGCCGTAGCCCCCGGAGGACGAGGACACGAAGCGGGCGGAGGACACGGACACGCCGCGGCCGCCCGAACCCCCATGGATGCTGGGCGCGCGGAAGACATTTCCCGCCGCGAAGCGCAGGGAGCCGCTGCCCGGGCCCCCGAGGGACGAGGTGGTGGCCAACTGGCGGTAAGCGTAGGAAGCCATGGGGACGCAGCGGGAATAGTTCAGTAACCCGAGGTGTATCGCTTGGCGGGAGGAGTGGCGAGGGCCTCACCTGGCGCCTTTTATGCCCTGGGCGGGCGGGGGCAGGGAGAGGGGGAGGGGGGAGGGCGTCAGGGCGGATATCTGAGCCCCGAGGAATTTGCAAGCTCCTGAGTGCAAATGCGGGCACTCTCCCCATTGGTCGATTCCTGGCGGCTCTGCCTCCAGCTCTTCCCTCCCAGGGGCCTGAGACAGTGTTCACCCCCACCCTCACCCTCCCCCCTCGAAGTGCCCCACCCCTGCCCACTCCAGAGCCCCGACGGAGCACCTCCTGTCACACTCCTTCCCTTCTTCACCCCATCACACACAAGGACACCCTCCCAGTCACATTCTGGGCCTCCCCGATTAAGATTTCCCCAGGTTTGACAGCCCCTCCAGGAATTAAGTCCTTCCGACAGTAGACTCCTACACCCAGTCCTCCCCCTCCCCCCATCACTCAGAGGCCCCCTCTGGAATTATGTTTTGAAGCCCCTTCCTTGGGGGTCTAAGTTAACCCTTCCTTCCAGTACATTCAGGAGATTCCTACACCCCACTTGGAATTACAGCACCGTGGGGATCACCCACACCCTGACTCCCTCTCTTTCCCAGAGAGGAGGGGACTGTTGCTGCTGGCCTTCTGAGACAAAGCTGCCGGCCCGCTGGAGCCATACAAATCCGGGGCTCGGGCTGGGGCGGGGTGTGTGCGAGGGGATGGGGAGGGCCGAGAGCAGGCTCCTGAGAACAGCTGCTGGCTGCTGGGAAGCTTCTGCAGCTGGGCGATATGGGGCTTCTTGGGAGCCCCAGGCTCAAGCCTGACCCCACCTGGGGCAGACCCCCTGGGGGCCTCTTACCACCCACCCCCTCCAGGACAGCCCCCACCCTCCACCCGCAAATCATGCATTCATTCAACACAGATTTCCTGAAATCCATGATGGGGAATCTGAGCCTGAAGGAAGCAAATAACTTGCCCATGAGACATGTAGCACCTGCCACCCAGAGACAGAAACGAGGTGGAATCCCTCCCTCCGTGTGAGCATCTGGAAGGAGGGTGTCAGGCTGAATCCCGGAGCCTCAGACATGGACGAATGGCTGAACTGCCAGGCTCTCCGGAAGTTCTCATGGCCGGAGTGAAGAGCTTGGATCATAGGGGAAGGAGCCCTCGTCTCCACACACAGCCCCCAGCCCCGCTCTTCACCCCTCTTCATCCCGCTCAACAATTCCACCTATTCTTCATCGCTTGGGAAGGCCGGGCCCCCTGCCAGACACTGCCTGCGCCTCACCCCAGTTCCTGTCCGCAAGGACCTCACCCCTCCTCAGAAATGTCTCCATGGTTCCTTAGGTCAGAGCGGTCACTCAGTCACAGGACCGAGGCCCTAAGCCCTTCTGAGATGCTGTTAGGGAGATGGGCCAGTCACTTCCCATCAACGTGCCTCAGTTTCCCCCGTGAAATCTCAGTCCTCCTTTCTACATATCATCACCTGGGTCCCCTGTGGCTAAAGGAAGGCCTCTGAAACCAGTCCCCAACAAATTGCCTTCCAGCCACCGACTTATAGCCAGGAGCAGGGGACAGGAAACCGCCTACACACACCTCTAACCCACCAGCAAGAGCCCTGAGCCACTCAGGAAGGCCAGCCTGAGGCTGTTTAAACTAGTGAATCAGACCTGTAAGTGGGTCTGGGGTGCCTAAAGGTGAAAAGAAGACGGGTGTGACCCAAGGCAGGCCATGAAAGCAGGGTGTGGCAGGGCCTTCACAAAGGTTGTAGCCGCCAGGGCTGGGCTGAGGTGAGTCACTCTTTATTTGACCCAGAGAAGGAGGCCTGCTCTTCATGGGCCAGATGGTTGCTAGGAACACCAAGCCCGAGCTGGAATCTCTGTTCTTCTGGCTTGATAGGAGGCTTTGGGAAGGGGCTTTGTGTTAGGAAACAAAAGAAGAGGACCAAAGCCCCCCACCCCCAAATATTAAGGGGTTGTGAGCTCCCAAAACTCCAGAGGAGCTTAGAGTGCCCCGTGGGAGCCCCAGGGCCATAATCATAACAACTGACTGAGGGGAGTACAGCCTACATCTTTTCAGGTCTGATTGGATCCTCACAGCAGCCCAGCCCATTTTACAGAGGAGAAAACAGAGGCTCCAAGAGGGACAATGACTTGGCAGATCCATAGCCGGATGTGTCAGAGCCTGGCTTCCAGCCTCTCACCCCTCAGCCCGGCGGCCGGGGCCCTGGGGTGGGACAGGGGCTCCACTCTCCCTTCCAACGAAGCCGCAGCTCCAGAACAACTCCTTTGGGTCCCATTTCCAAAATCCTATACCAACCCCAAGGGCAGTAAACCCCAGGCTGAAATGCAAGGGGGGGGGGGGGTCAGGAAGAATCCCCTTCCCCTGCTCCCCAGCCAGAACAGTGCCCAACACCTTCCACCCTGAGCTGCGTGGCTTTGGACCAGTTCTCTGGTACATTAAGAACTCAGGAGCTAACAACCTGTACGGGCTGCTGTCCCCAGAGATGTAACTGAGGGGTCAAGCTGCTGTTCCCATTCAGTAACGGACTGCCCACGGCCCTGAGTCTCTGATCGGCCCCTGGCTGCTGGAGGGCAAAACCTGACCAAGGAGCTCCCTTCCCAAGCCCTGGTCCCCACGCCAAGGTTCCCTCGCCTCCAGGGGAGGGGCACACAGTGTCAGGAGTGGGAAGGGAATGTTAAAGCATGAAAGAATCCCAGACCGGATCCTGCCCAACCTCCCCCACCTCATGTCTACAAAGCCCCAGCACCATGACATCCCTTTGGGAAAAGGGGATCCACTGACAAACATCAGAAATACTGCTTGTCCCCACTCCCTCTTAGAGAGTGACAACGCGTGGTACCAAAGGCTCTGATGACCTTAGTCCGTCATTTGTAAAATACAGATAATAATAGTAACCTCCTTTATGGGGTTGTTTTCAGGGTTAAATGAGATGGTCCTTGTAAGGGTGTCTGACAAATAGTAAGCACTCAAAAAAAGTTATTATATAATTTAATTATGAAATAGTAATATCACAATAATCAACAATCGTTATATAATAAATAGTGTATGTGTTATTAATTATCATTTACTTGTAACAATATATTGATATGATTATATAATGATACTTATAATGATATATTTTATTATGTATTATAAGTATTATTATTTAATTTTGTCCAACCAGAATTTACCAAATATACTGGACCATGGAATCTTTTCTCAGGTGACACCTATGAATTAACAATCCATATGTCACAAGAAAAGCTGATCCGGCCTGAGGATCAGCTGAGGCTCAAAGAGGTTAAAAACTTGACCAAGGTCCTACAGGCAAGTAGTGGACCTCGGGGGGCATCTGGGTGGTTCAGTCAGTTAAGCGTCTGACTTCGGCTCAGGTCATGATCTCACGGTTTGGGGTTCGAGCGCCGCGTCGGGCTCTGTGCTGAGAGCTCAGAGCCTGGAGCCTGCTTCCGATTCTGTGTCTCCCTCTCTGTCCCTCCCCCGCTCATGCTCTGTCACTCTCTCTCTCAAAAATAAATAAACATTTTAAAAAAAGATGGCTATTTCTCCGTATGCATATGAATACACATGTAAGCACACAGGTGCGGGAGGACGTGCTCCAGACCGAAGACAAGGATTTCCTTGGAGAGAAGCTGAGTGAAGGCAACCCATACTTATCTCTGCTGTTGTAATTTTTTTTTAATTTTTAATGTTTATTTATTTTTGAGAGACAGAACACGAGCGGGGGAGGGTCAGAGAAGGAGACACAGAATCCGAAGCAGGCTCCAGGCTCTGAGCTGTCAGCACAGAACCCGACGCAGGGCTCGAACCCATAAGGTGTGAGGTCATGACCTGAGTTGAAGTCGGACGCCCAACCGACTGAGCCACCCAGGCGCCCCATCTGCTGTTCTAATTTTTACAAGGATGCATTTACGTGTAACTTGTTTCATGTTACGCATTAATAGGCAATAATTTTTTTTTAAGTTTATTTATTTTGAGAGAGAGAGAGAGAGAGAGAGAGAGGACAAGCTGGGGAGGCACAGAGGGAGAGAGAGAATCTGAAGCAGGCTCCACACTGCCAGCACAGAGCCTGATGCGGGGGCTCAAACTCACGAACGATGAGATCATGACCTGAGCCGAAATCAAGAGTTGGACGCCTACCGACTGAGCCACCCAGGCGCCCCAGCAGGCAATAATTTCTTAAGAAACGCTACATGATGGACATTTAGAACTGATTTTATTTAATAGAGTAAATGCCTCTTCCCCTCCATCCACACACCACTGACGTCCTTGTCTCACTCATACACTAGAGAGGAAGTTTCGGAAAGGGGAGCAGCAGATGTGGGGAAAAGACAGCCCCCCCAAAAAGCTTTCTAAGTCCTGTCCCCACCCCCGGGGTCCCTTGCACGGGTTTTCCCTCTTTATGAAGCCAGAGGGTAGAAGGGAAGATGTGGCAGAAACTTTTCAAGAGGGACTTGGAGAGAGTCTGGGTGCAGGAGGGCTCCTTCGGGCCTGATGAGGTGAAACAGGGAGGGTGGGGGAGACCCCTGCTCTAGCTCCCCAAGGACCAGAAGCTTTAGAAGCACCCAGACAAGGCCTGCCAGCATGGACACGGATGTTGACCCCAGGTAGTGCACGTGGACCGGCGGGGCCAGAGCTGGGGAGAAGCAGAGTGTACCCCACATGAGCCTACGGTCAGCAGCCACCTTGTCAGCACATGGGGGCGTCCCTCTGGGGACCTTCTGAAATAACTGGGAGGATTTCTAGAGGTGTGGGAGCGAGTAGCCACTATGTGGGCCATCTTTCTAGAACTGTTGAGCCAGTAGGCATTTAGGCCTCAAACAGATCAGTATAATCAAGTGTGTCGGTGCTGGGAATCGTGTCTGCACAGGAGCAAGTGGGGGCAAAGGGAGAGCATTCATTTCCTCCTGGGAGCATCGAGACAGCTTTCCTAAGGGGGCACGACCCTTGAGCAAGAGGCTAAAAGACTAGTAGGTGTTTATCAGGCAGGGGGCAAGGGAACAGGGGCCTGGAAGAATGGAATCACTTTGGCCAGCTTGGAGAACCACTGGCAATTCAGTCCGGCTGGACTATGTGAGGGAGGACAGGGGTCAGGGCAGGGGTGGGAGGAAGGGGCTGTCAGCTCAGCCAATGAGATGGACTTGATCCTGAAGACAATGGGAGATTATTTTAATCAGCGATGTGATGTAGTCAAATGTATGCTTTAGAAATTGCTGCGGGTTCCAGGTGGGGGGGAGGGGGGGCGGGGGGGACAGGGGGGGGGGGGGGGGGTGGGGGGGGGGGAGACCAGTTTCGGGTCTGCTGAGATCATTACAGGCAAAGAGAGCCTGAATGTAGTCCTGGGAGCCTAGGAGTGAGCCTGGGTCGTGAAGGACGAAGACAAAAAATACTGGCCATGCTCTGAAGAGCTTGCTCAGGCCAGGTGGGTGGTGGCAGAGGGACCCAAGGCCAGCAGCCCAGGTCTGGCTGCCTCTGTGACTGCTCATCTCGTCACTTTCCACAAGTGGGAACCCATAAAAGGTGGGGCAGGGCAGGCCGGTCTGGATGGCCCCTGGTGTTCCTCTTCAAGTCCCCAGGGGAGGAAAAACCAGCCTGACAGGAAACAGGGCCAATGGGGGGGGGAGGGGGGAGGTGCCCCTTGTCCCTGCAGTGGGGGAAGGGAGAGGGCCAGCTTCCCCCCAGGTGCCACATTCCACACTCTGGGAACACCGGGTGCCTCTCCGTCCCACCCCACCCCTCCCGAGGGGCTCGGTGTACGTGACCAGGCTCAGGGTCCTGTGCACACAAGGAGGGGCCAGGCCGGCTCCTCGGCCAGGAGGCCTCTCTGCCTTTGCCCTGGCCCTAGACTATTCGGGCCCCACTTGCAGCCCAGTGCGGAGCCTCAGCCCACCCCCCCCCCCCCCCCGGGCCAGGATGCCTGGAGGGCCAGACACGGGGACAGACAGACAGAAAGAAGACTGGTGCCTGCCCTGATTCCACCTGGATGGGCCTCGATCCTCAGCTCCCTTTCCAGTCAGCTGATTTCCTTCCCACCAGGGAAGCAGCGACAAAGACCCTGGAACTTGGGGCCCTTTCCATGTCAAAACTCATCTGATCCTGTGAATCCCTAGGAGAATTCTGCCCAGCCCTTGCCAACCTCACCCCTACCACTCCCCTGCCCCCCACAAGGCTCCTGTTCAGCAGCTGAAATGCCTTCCTCAAAATCAGGTGTGGCTCCAGGACACTGGCTACCTCGGCAGTTTTCATGAACACCTACTGTGTGCCAGAGGCTGACACATGGCCATGAGGGGCAACATCCCTGACTCCAGGAGGGACCAGGACCTTCCGCAGACTTGAAGAATCCTCCCTCCCCACCAGCCTCCTCCCTTTCCCTAGACGCCAGGAACTGCAGTTCCTCTTTCAAGCCAAGCCCTCAGCTTGGGCATCACCTCCTCTGGGACGTCCTCCCTGATGCACTCAGACTGGGCCAGTTTTTCCCACTACTGCCCCCCACCCCTGACAACCCGCTGGACTCACCACCTTAGATGCACAGCTCTGTCTCCCCAGACTTCCAAGCTTCACCACTGCATCTGGTTCCAGGGTCAACTCCAGCCCCAGTGAACGTTTAATGGGTATTTGCTGGGAAAGAGGAGAAGGAGAAGCCCTTTTTTTTTCATTCAACCAGTAATTATGAACCACCCTCTATGTGCTAGGTACTTTTTGGACTCTGGGCTTCAGGAACAAAATGTTCAAAAAACCCCTGCCCTGCTGAGCTTTCAATCTGGGTGGGGCAGGCACAAGGTTAACTCCAGCAATGAGGGGTGCATGGGGAAGAGCTAATCAGGGAAGGGGTGAGGGGCCACCAGCGGAGAGAGGCCAGGAACAGAGGAGGTGGCACAGAGACAGAGAGATCTGAATGAAGGCAAAGGAGCCTGCAGACCCCTGGGGGAGCCAGGCGGAGGGCAAGGCAGAGGGAATTCTGCTCCCTGAGGAAGAATGAGCCAGGTGTATTCCGGGATCACCCAGCACCCCCTGGCTGGGAGGGGTGCCCCGGAGGAGGGGTGTGCAGGAGAAGAGGCCCAGAGGAGGCCAGGCGAGAGCAGGAGCAGGAGGGGATCCAGTTCTGTTCTCAGGGGCTGGGCTTTTTTTTTTTTTTTTTTTTTTTTTTGCTGGGAGCTTTGATCAGAGCAGCACCAGGAGCCCTGGGGCTAGTCCCTGCAGATGGATGGGGAGGGTGGGGAAGGGTGGAAGCTGGAAATCCGATGAGCCTCTTATGAAGTCCAGGCAGAGATGCTGAGAGCTTATTCTGGGGCCATGTGGGCCGGCATGTGGGAAGTGGCCTGGGGACATTCTGAAAGCAAAGCCAACCGGACCAGCTTTGGGGTCCCTCCCAGTGGGGTCCCCTGAAGCAGCGGGAAGAAGAGGCATCCAGGTGACTCTTAGCTTCAGGCCTGAGCTGGCACTTGCACTGCAGTCGGAGGACTGGTCTGAGGCCATGGCTTATCCCATCCTCCTCCAGACAGACAGTGGTCACCCCAGGGTTGTCTCCAGAACTGGATAATCTGGAAGAATTAGGTTCTTTTTTTGTTTGTTTGTTTATTTTTGAGAGGGAGAAAGAGAGCGTATGCACAAGCGGGGGAGGGGGAGAGAGAGGGAGACACAGAATCCGAAGCAGGCTCCAGGCTCCCAGCAGTCAGCACAGAGCCCAACGCGGGGCTCGAGCCCACGAACCATGAGATCATGACCCGAGCCGAAGTCGGACACCCAACCGACTGAGCCACCCAGGCGCCCCTGGCAGAATTAGGTTCTAATTGAGTTCTACTCACCAAGTACTCACTGTGCCCCTGTCTGGCTGCACAGACACCCACCACGGGAGGGGGAAGGACAGAGGCTGTGCCCATGCAGGCCCTTCCCTCACAGGCCCACAGATGGGGTTGGGAGTTGGGGGGGGGGGGTGACCTCTGACCTGTGGTTCTCTAAGTTTTCAACAAAGCAACAATGAACATGTATCACCTCTATTATTGGAGGTGAGGGACGTTTTTATATTTTCATTTCCAACTTGCCCCCAAGCTCTGCTGCCTTCAAGTTGGCAAGTCCGGCCCAGCAGACTTGGGGTAGGGAAGGTTGGGTTAGCTGAGTTTCTGAAAAAGCTGCCTCCTCCCCAGAGAGGAAGACAGGCAGAAAGAAGAAGGACATTCTTGAAAGCAGCTGGAATTGAGAGCTTCTCTAGAGACAGAATGCTGAGCCCTGGCCTCTCCCAGACCCTTCTGGCTCCTCCTGGATCCAGCCGGCTGCAGGGTAAACATTCATTACACAGACACAGCAAAGAACCCATAACAAGGTGGGCTGACGGAAGCTAGGGATCACAGGAGTGACTGGGGCTGGGATCTGATTCGGGAGATGCCCTCCCTATTCCCAGAGAAAGAGCAGGTGAGGCCCACTCTCTACTAGAGGCCTGGTATCTAAGGGGCATTTTGATCACTGGGCAGTTTCTGGGGAGGGAATATACATGCCGCCCAAGATACATACACACACACACACACACACACACACACACATTAACAGAGGACAAAGTCGTATTGGTTCTCTTGGGCACTGCTATTCCAGGCAGGACCTATCAGATGCCAGCCCCAGCCCTTGCCAAGCTGCCCAAGCACCAGCCTGAGGCCTTCTGGCTGGGCCACTGCCAAAGCGACCCGGGAAGCAGCTCTGGAGCCATGGCCAGGAAGCCCTCCAGTCCCTGCCTGAGACCCAGCCCCCCTCCAGTGGAATGTGCTGGAGTTGGGGAGGGGGGTCCTTCCTCTGCAGGCCTCATGTGGGATTAGGGCAGGGGCCTGTGGAGACCAGAACATCCATCAAAGACAGCAGTCCTAGCTCAGTAAACACAAGGCAGATCCCCTGCACACAGAAACCAAACAAACGCCTTGGGACAGAGAGATCTGTATCTGGAGTTTCTGAAGGAAGGGTTGAGCTCAGGGAGGGGGAGGAGAAGCTTCAGGAACCCAAAACTTGCCAGTTTTGCCAGGCCTGTTTTACCTTGTCCTTATCCTCATCCTGACCACTGAGAAAGCATCTACTGTGAGCCCAGAAAGACGCATCAGACGAACGCCTGCACTTTTAAGACCGGAGTGTAGAAACCCCCTCGCCCAGAAGTTTTCCTGCCTGGCCCGCAGAGCCCTGGGCATACCCGCCGCTGAGCGCCCACACTCACGCGTTCATGCACATGCACACGTGCCCCCCCACACGCACGCTCACACACTCCACGCACGCGCGCCCACACCCTTGCACGTTCACACATACACACGTGCACACCCTCACACAGGCACACATGCACACACACCCTTCACACACACACACACTCGCCTGCTCTCCACACTCCTGGTCATGTGTTCACGTGCTCGCACATACACTCGCACCCTTACTCATACACTCACAGGCTCCTACACACGTGTGTGCACACTCACGCACACTCCTTCACCCAGAGCAGCTAGCTCCACCCTCACTGGTTTTCCACACAGCTTCCTGTAGGATTTTGCTCAAGCAGAAGGTCTCCCTCTTTTATTTTCATTTTTTTATGTTTATTTATTTTTGAGAGAGAGAGGAGAGGGAAGATCCCAAGCAGCCGCGCTGACAGGGGGGGCCTCAATCTCAGGACCATGAGACCATGACCTGTGCAGAAATCAAGAGTCTGACAACAAACTGAGCCTCCCAGGGGCCCCAGGTCTCCCTCTTTTAAAGCTCAATAGCCGGTGCTTTAGCAAAACTGAGATGGGAGCGGGGACTCTACCTGCCTGAGCCACACAGCTGGTTTCCAGGCAGGCAGGTGTCCTGGATCCAGGCTGTCTGCCCCGAGGGGAAGATCTGAGCTTGCAGAGGAGAGGGAGGTAAACACCACAGGTTCCTGACAAGAGCAGGTGGCAGGCCAGGGTCAGAGGAGGGACGCAGATCGCAGATCGCAGATCACAGATTGAGGGAGGGCTGCTGGAGCTCAGGGAAGGACAGCACCCAGAGTGAGGCAGGGGGGTGAGCAGAGAGGGCCTCCTGGAGGAGGAGGTCTCTGAGAGCCCAGGGTGAGCTGCCATAAGCAGTGAAGGGAGTGGAGGACACAGAGGTGGCAGATGGGAAGAAAGTTCCAAGAAGAAAGATCCCGGGGGAAAAAAAAAAGCCCAAATCTACTGAGTCCTTACTACAGGCCTAACTGGAAGGCCTAGAATGCACTAACGCATGTAAATCATCAAGGCTCCACATTTGTGGCAAATAGCAACATCCCCCTTTCACTGACTAGGAAACTGAGGGCAACTTGCTTAAGCTTAAAGGTTGGAAAGTGGCAGAGCTGGATTTTAACCCAGGAGGTCTGGCCCTGTGGCATTCGGTCTAACCTCTGTGCCAAAGAGGCTGTGGGGGCTGCAGAGCTGGCCAGACTCAGACAAGGAAGGGCCTTGCAGACCAGGTCACTGGATTTTTTTTTTTCCTGCAGTAGCAACAATGGCTTTTGAGTCAAGAGGTGACACATGCAAAGTGTGAGATGAGTCAGACTTCCCCAAGGCTGGGAACACAAGGGCTGCCGTCCCAGCTGTGTGTCCCAACACCTCCTCTATTCCTTCCCTCTGCCGCCCCCCCCAATCCCAGGCCCCCCTAATCCAGGGCGCCTCCCTCAGAGCTGGTCGCGTTGCCTCTCCCAGTTCCAGGCTCATCCATCTCCAGACAGCTTCAATCGAGTCACTCTGCCCACAAACCTGCAGTGACAGCCTGTTCACGGCAGTGACTCTCAGCCCGTGGTCCTTAGACACCCCCCGCAGGGAAAGCATCAGCTGAGAGATTTGTTTAAAATGCTGATGCCTAGATCCCACCCCAGGGTTACTGAATCAAATCTCTGTGGGTGAGCCTACACTTTTAATAAATCTGCATTTCCGGGGTGCCCCTCAGGTGCTTCAGGGGCTCACTACAGCTTGAGAACCACTAGTGCGAGAATGAGATGCATAGAACCCCCGTGTTAAAACCATGCAAGAGGTGTGGGAGTGACACAAATATAAATCAGCCTGAGAGCCTAGCCATAGTCAGTTTACCCGCCAGCAGGGGAAGGCTATGCACAGCCAAAACTTCAGGGGTGGGGTACATAAGAGACCCAATTCCAGGCCCAGCTTTGCTACTTTCTATCTGGGTGACCTTGGGCTCAGGTGATCAAAGCCTCACCTTGCCCGGCTGCCAAATTGTCAAGAGCCATAAAGGTCTGAGATTTATTCTTTTGGCAAGCTAACAAGTTAGCTCACCACAGTTTTATGGACGCTGGCAGAACAGACATTGCTGGATCAGAGACAAAGGACCTGATTATTCAAGGCACAGCAAGCAAGCTGGAGATGTGTGTTTGTGTTGATTCCTCTTGCCCTATCAAGTACCACGGGCTGATGCAAAGCTTGACCCAGCTGGTGCTCCATGTGCGTTGGGCTTGGAATCACAGCTGAGAAAGCCCAAGTGCTGGGAAACCAAATCTTTTATAATAAGCAGCAAGCAAAGCTGTGTGATCTTTGCTCCAGAGGGAAGTATCATCATTATTATGCAGAACAAGAAAAAATAGCCTGCCTCTGCTCAAGTGGGAGATGCTATCTCTTCCCTCCAAGGCAGCCGGCTAGTAAAGCATCCTTGAAAAGATAGACCATAACCAGTCCAACTCAGAGCCTCTGGTTGCAAGACGTGCAGAATCAATGCAATAAATCCAAGGACAATGGTCTCCTAACATGAATGGGAATTCATCTTGCATGGAACTTACATGTTTTAAACCAGACCATGCAAGTGCAAGGCACCAGGCATATGGAGATAATTATAGAGGAGATAAGGCAAATAGACAAGTAACCAGAGTCAAAGGTGGAAAGTGATAAGCAGGAAACTTTCACCAAAGACCTTGTGGGAACAGCCATAGGGAAGATATGTGCAGGGAAGATATATCCTGGGCCAAGGGCCAATATCCTTAAGATATATGAAGAGTTCCTACAAATAACTGACTAAGTGACCAATAACCCAGGAGGAAAAAAAAAAGAGCAAATAATATGAGCCAACAGTTCCCAGAAAAGAATATACAAATTGCATTTAGACATAGGAAAATGTTCTGCCTCACACACAGTAAGAGAAATGCAAAGTTAGACTATCATGAATCTCATTTTTTACATGTGTCAGACTGGCAAAGATTGAAAAGGGCTGATCTCTTACCCTTTGTTGAGAATATGGGGAATCAGACACCCACACATTGCTGCTGGTGGTAAAATCAGCGTAAACAGTATGAACAGTGATCGCCAACACCTATCACAATGTTAAATCTAATTCTTTGACCGACCAACCTCTCTGACAGGTGTTTATCTTGCTGGGGTACTTTTGCACACATGCAAAATGATGTCGTGGATATTCATTGCAGTGACATTTGTAATAGCGAAAGAGTGGAAACACCTAAATATCCATTATGTGATACTTCTATACAATAGGATTACTGTGTAACTATCACAAAAGATGAAAAATTAAGAGGCACAGTAATGTGTATCATTTGTTACCCTTCATGAGTGTGCTCCAGGAGAGAACACAAACACATATAGGTTTGTAAATGCTGAGATATCTTTTTTTTTTAAGTTTATTTATTTATTTTGAGGGGAGGGAGGCAGGGAACGTCAGAGAGAGAAATCCCAAGCAGGCTCCTTGTGGTCAGTGCAGAGCCCAAGGTGGGGCTTGATTGCACAAACCATGAGATCATGACCTGAGCCGAGATCAAGTGTCAGTGCTTAACCGACTGAGCCATGCAGATATCCCACAAGGATATCTTTAGAAAAGCACACCAGAATGTTACAGCACAGGATGCTGCTTGGAGCAGGAGCTGGGACACTGTATTCAAAGGAGGCAGGAAGACTACCATTTCTTTGTACAGTAAAACCTTGGTTTGCGAGCATAATTTGTTCTGGAAACATGCTTGTGAGCCAAGGCACTTGTATATCAAAGCAAATTTCCCCATAAGAAATGATGGAAACTCAGATGATTCGTTCTACAACCCAAAAATAGTCATATAAAAATAATTACAATTCTGTAATATAATACAAAATAATAAAGAAAATACAAAATATAAACAAATTCACCTGCACTTACCTTTGAAAACCTTTGTGGCTGGTGTGAGGGAGACAAGAGACCAGAGGGTTATTGTGGAGGACGACTTTCACTATCACTAACGGAATCACTGCTATCTATTGGCTCAGTGGAATCTTTTTCTTTTTGTGCACCTTTAACAAGAAACCCATCCAATGACATCTTTTGCCTCCTTTTGAGGATTTCGTGGAAATGTGACATTGCATTGTCGTTAAACAGACTCATCGCCCGCACTGCTACAGCCTTATTTGGGTGGTGCTTTTCTACAAATTTTGCACCATTTCCCACCTTTTACTCATCTCCCTAATCTCATTGGAAGTGAGGGATTCCTCTGCCTTTTTCTCCGCCTCCTCTGCAGACAAGATGCAGACGTAGACTTCTTGTAAAATCTTGCAATTTTGGCCACTTGCATACCTTGTTCGTACTTCTCGATGATTTCCTTCTTAACCTCCACCATAATCATCTCCTTCTTCTTACCACCTTCCCTTTCAACCTTTTTCTGCATGGGGGCCATTGTATACACTCACACAGCTGTTGACTACAGTACAGTATTAATAAACTCTTCTCATATACCGTATTTCATGTTACTGGCAATCAGGCAGCAGAGGAAAGGGTCTATATCTGCAGGCAGCCTGACCTAGAATGAAGCAAAGCATTCCTAAACTGACTCTCGGATGGAAAAGCAAAGGATTGCCCACAGGTGCTTGGAAGTGACAAAAAATACTCTAGTGCCAACCTGGACACCTTCCAACGTTCTGAAAACTCACTGATTTCCGCCGGATCCCGCGGCCTGAGACTGAGCATCTGAGCACGGGAGACGATCACCCATAATCCCACAGTGGGAGAGAGACAGAGACAGAGAGAGAAGAGCCATTGGCTCAGTTGTGATCATGTGACATTTGGTGTCATGTGCTACTCGTATTGCAAGACATTGCTCGTTTATCAAGTTCAAATTTATTAGAAATGTTTGCTCGTCTTGCGGAACACGTTAATCCTGTCTTGCGGAACAAGTTAATCCCAGTCCAAGGTTTTATTCTATCCCCTGTGTACTTTGACAGTTTCCTAGTCTAGGTGCGTATTCCCTCTCCCCCAAACTATACATAAAATACATTTGTAAAACCAACCAACCAACCAACCAACTTGAATGTTCAGATCTGCCAAGAAATTTGGATGGGCTGGAGCCCATCCCGGCCTAGCATGGCCTCAAGCCTGCAGTTCCTTCTGTATCTCAGCGGCTGCAGGTGGCCTCCCTGAGCAGTGCCCCCGCTCTGCCCAGAACCACGCCCAGGAAGCAACATTCATTCTTTCATTCACTCATCTGGCCAGGCACATGCCCTGAGCTGGACCTCTGCTGGTGCGGGACACAGAGATGACAGACACAGGCCCAGCCCCCGGCTAGACTAAGTGGCATAGTGTGGCAGTTAAGATTAATGAGTGACCACGGAGTGAGACAGTGACAAGCTTGGCCTTAGAAACGAGCCACACCTTGGTTTGGGAACCACTCATTAGCCCGGCCAGTTACTGAACCTCCCCAAGCTTCAATTTCCTCCTCTATAAAATGACTCCCGGGCTTCATCCATGGATCCACTATTTTTTTTAAAGCTGTGTCACTCAAGGCCTGTTACTTACCTCTCCGAGCCTCAGTTTCCTCGTCTCTGAAACAGAGGAGTGAATGCGATGCGTCCATCATCCCTGCACCGGAGGGTCACTCCACAGGCACGGGTTATTACAGAAGATGCTGCGGAAGCTGCTCACTGCTTCCATGCTTGGAGGAGAGGAAGGAAGGGGGAGGCTGGCTTCCCAAGAGCTGAGGCTGAGTAGTGGGGAAAGCAGTGGGGGGCTCCTGGCAATGACCTGGGCCTAATGGGTGAGAGATGGACCAGGGAGCAGTTCAAGGTGGCTGGGGAGTCAAGCTGGAGGAAGGGACCAGAGCTGAAGGCCAGCACAGGCCACGGAGGGGAGCAAGCCCAGATCTGCCCTTCGCAGCCGGAGGAGAGGTTGGTGCCGTTTCTGACGATGTCTGCGATTCCGACGATGTCTGCGGTGGGACTCGCGTGGGCGGGAGGGGACAGGGCTCCAGGGAGGACACCACTGGGAAACAATCACAAGGGTATTCTGACCTCTATACCTGAAAAGAACAGAGCAGCGCTAAGTCCTGGAGGAACATCCCACCCCAGCCTCACCGTCTCTCAGGAGGCAAGTCTGCCTCATGACCTTGGAGGCCAACCTGGTTTACTTAGAAACGGGGTGGGCACAGGCCTTTGAGCTCTCCCAGGTCTGTTCCCCCAAACCACTCCTGCCTGCAAGCATACACAGGAGCCCTCAGGCCCTGGCCCTCCACCTGCAGGGTCCTCTCCCTCAGCCCTCACCTGTCGAAGCCCCGCCCCATCTCCAGTGCCACCTGCGGTCGGCAGAATAATGGCCCTCCAAAGATGTGCATGTCCGAATCCCCGGGACACCTGCACATGCACCTTAAGTGGCAAAAAAAAGGACTTTGCAGATGTGGTTGAGTTAAGGATCTTGTGATGGAGAGATTTATGCTGGATTATCTGAGCGGGCTTAGCGTAATCACCAGGGTCCTTATAACAGGGGGGCAAAGTGGTCAAAGTCAGAGAGAAGAGATGGGACCATGGAAACAGGGCAGAATGATGCACTTTGTTTAAAGTTTATTTATTTGCATGGAAGGGGGGCACCTGAGTGGCTCAGTCGGCTGAGCATCCGACTTTGGCTCCGATCATGGTCTCACAGTTCATGAATTCCAGCCCCTGCCGTCCGGCTCTCTGCTGACAGCTCAGAGCCTGGAGCTTGCTTTGGATTCTGTGTCTCCCTCCATCCCCACTTGTGCTCTGTCTCTCTCTTTCTCTTAAAAAGGAATAAACATTTTAAAAAAGGGTTTAAAGTTTATTTTTGAGAAAGAGAGAGAGAGAGCAGAGGAGAGGCAGAGAGAGGGGGGGAGAGAGAGAGAGAGAGAGAGAGAGAGAGAGAGAATGCCAAGCAGGCTCCACACTCAGCACGGAGCCCAACTCGGGGCTCATGAACTGTGAGATCATGACCTGAGCCCAAATCAAAAGTCAGTGGCTCAACCCAGCTGTCCCAGAATGATGCACTCTGAAGGAGGAAGAGGCCCAGAGTCAAGGCAGGCAGCAGCCTCTAAGAGTCAGAAAGGCAAGGAAACAGACTCTCTCCTAGAACGTCCAGAAGGAACACGGTTCTGCTGACACCTTGGCTTTAGCCCGTAAGACCCAGTTCAGACTGCTGAGCTCTAGAACTATTAAGACACCAAGTGGGTGTTTAAGCCACTAAGTTTGTGGCAACTTGTAACAGCAGCAAAAGGAAGTTTCTTCCTTAAAGCCAATGTGCTCCCTGGCCCCGCCTACCCAACTCCCTTGCTCCCCCTGGCCTGTCTGGAGCTTGGCTTCTGCTGCGACTGTCCTCTTCCCACGGTGAGCTCAGCTGGCTCTCTTTCCTCCAGCGAGTGAGCTTCTTGAGGTCAGGAGCTGGCTTATTCATCTTGGGTCCCCGTCATCCTGATCATTCCCCTGGGTCCTTCCAGGTGCACCCCTCACCCGTCTGCACCCTGCTCTGAGAGAGGAAGGCTGATCAGCTACTGGGAGTGGGGGGTGGGGGGCCTCTTAAACACCGTAGGCAGCCCTCCCCCCACTGCCGTCACCAGCCCATCATCACACCGCTCTTCCCTCACCCCTTTTCGCCTGTCCCTTCAGCTTCCTGCTGCTCTTCTGACTCCCCTCCCAGCCCCCAGCTCCCATGCCCCAGGTTCGGGCCCATCCCTGCCCTTGTCCACATTTCCAAAACTTCTTTCTTTAAAGTCCATCCTGTTGACCCTGAACGTCCCCAGTATCCTGTGGACACCCTGACCCAGGCAGGGGTGGCTGCAGTCTGCCATGGGGCCTGATACACATGTGGACACCGTCTCAGCCTGTCTTAGATGGCGACCCCATGGGCTGGGAGGGGCCCACAGAGCATTCTTCTCCACCCCCAGCCGCAGGGACAGGAAGAAAGGCTTTCGCAAGGGGCGGAGGGCAGTGGCGGGGGGGGGGGGAGGGGGGGGGGGGGGGGCAGCGAGCTGGGGGAGGAATGCATCCCGGACCTCGCCCCCAGAGAGGGGCCCCACTCCCCGCACAGGCCCACCCTGAGAATTCCCAGACCACATGTCTCCTCTGGCCTACCCCGTTCCTGGGGTGCACCAGATAGGACAGGAGCCAGCAGGGTGGGGGTGGGCACAGGGCCACAGCCTCGCCTCTGCTTCAGGGCCGCCTCCCTGCCTGGTATCGTGGTGCCTGGTGCCGCCGGGCCTGGTCAACCCCCTCACTCCTTCCCCCTTCACTCCACAGCAGCTGGACTGGAGAATGACTCACCTCACATCCCTCACACCCTGCCCTGCTTCTGACCCCACCAGACCTGGCCCCTCTCAGCTCCGTCTCTGCACTGGCTCCGCCAGGCTGATCAATGCCTGCCCCACACTCTGCGCCCCAGAGTCAAAGGCCGTGCACCGGCCACCCCCGCCTCAGGGAGGCACAGCAGGGCTCTGACATTCCCAGCCTGGGTCCCTAGGAAGAAGGCTATACAGAGGACAGGGCTGGCAGCATCCCGGTGTTCAACACCCGCTACCGCAGACCTGGTTTCTAGCCGTCTCTGTACATCCTTATGTCTGTTTTCTAGAGCAACCTCTGGAGGGAAATGATTAGCACCATTTTACAGATGAGAAGAGGAGGGACAGAAAGGTCAGGGAGTCGTGGAGGGGACTCCAAAGCTTCCCCCACAACTGCCTTCCACAGCACCCCTTCCCATTTACCCTGAGCCAAACTCTGGGAACCCCGAGTGTGCCAGAAAGGGGGCTGGAGTTTGAATCTAGAAGCTCTGGATGGAGGCCCGGCTCTGTCTTTTTAGCAGCTGGCTGGCCTTGGCCAATCCCTCGGCCTCTCTGAAACTGTTCACCATCCGAGTCACAGGGAAAACGATCCTGCCTGGACATTCGGAAACTCAGTAAGAAGAGGTAGCTTCTGGAAAGTGCAGTTTCGAGGGGGTTGAGAGGGGGATCAGAGGCCTGGCGTCCGAGCCACGGAAAGAGGTGGTGGTGTCCCCTTCGAAGCCAGCCACGGCTTCGGAAAACGCAGGCAGCGGGCCACGGAGGCCCCGGTTGCACGCTCCCCGCAAGCCCCCCAGGCTGGCTGGCTGCCCTTTGTCCCCAGTGTGCGGAACTAGCTCCGCCCCTACACCGGGCGCTTGGGACCCGCCAACTCGGTCCCACAGCGCCCCCTGGAGGCCTCATGGGGACGCGCTGCCCTGCCACCAGGCCGTCTCCTTCTTGCCACCGGCCCCTTTCTGTACCCCTGCTCAATTCTGAAACGAGGAGAAGGATCAGAGGGGGCCTCTGTAGGCAAGGGCGGACGCTACACTCCAGACTACTCCCGGGCCTTCCTATGCACAGCAAAAGGGCGCTGAGCTGGAAGTGGTACAGGAGAAAGAGCCCCAGGAGGGCTGGAAGTCCAAGGGCCTGGGTTCTAGCTGTGTGACCCTGGGCTTGTGTCTTTCCTTCTCTGAGCAACAAAGGAGTGGAGGAGGCCATCCTTCTAAGGAAAGGTACCTCCCCACCCAGCTCTAAACTTGTAGTGTATCTGACACTCAGTTTCCTTGTGTGTAAGACGGCCACAAGGGGCCACTGCAGCCTCGGCTGTGAAGGAAACTGGCACCCACTTCTGCCCAGCTCAGCTACCTGCCCCCACCATGCCCCCACAGCTTCGGCCCAGCCTCCTGCCTCCCAGTACCAGACCTGCTGGAATCAGTGTAACCCGAGCGGTTAAAGATTTCCAGGAATAGAACAATCCTCTTAATTCAGTTCTGTTGGGAGTGGAATTTATTGGGACCCTTGGAGATCAGGGTGTGGAAAGCCAGGCAGAGGGGCACCTGGGTGGCTTAGTTGGTTAAGCATCTGACTCTTGGTTTCGGCTCAGGTCATGATCTCATGGTTCGTGAGTTCAAGCCCCACATCAGGCTCGGCACTGACAGTGCAGAGCCTACTTGGGATTCTCTCTCTCTCCCTCTCTCTCTCTCTCTCTCTCTGCCCCGCCCTTGTTCTCTTTCTCTTTCTCTAAAAATAAAATTAAAAAATTTTTTTTAAAAAAGAAAGCTGGGCAGATAGGAGCATATATCCCATGAGACCAAGAAACAGCCCTAAATCCCTTGCAAGGGGCAGAGACAGGATGCCAAAAGAAAACCCGCTGGTCATGGAATCCCAGGCACATGGGCTCAAATCCAGGAGGGCAGTGAGTCTCTCCATAGCTATGGGTCCGAAGACAGTCACTTGAACCTCCCAGAACCACCAGTGGGAGAGGACACTCTGGGGGGTGGAGGTCTGTGTTTGGACTGAGGGGACCCTCCACCAAGTTCCCCTCTCCCCGGCAGTTGCCCCACACAATGGGAGATGTGGGCATAGGAGGAGCCTCCGACATAACTCGAGGAATTTGACACTGGAAGATTGCACAGCCTGAGCACAGACCCTTCAGTGGGCCCACCTCTCTGGCATGGTTTTCCATACCTTTCAGGATCCAGCCCAGCTACCTCTCCATCTTCAACCCTCAGCACTTTCTACCCGCCCTCCCCCCCACTCCAGATTTGTTCTGGTTTCTTGAAAGTACCAGGCCAGCTCTTACCTGCAGGCCTCCCCACGTACCCTCCCCACCACCAGCACCTCCACTCTGTCCTCTCCCACCTGCTCCTTAATCCTCTCCCTGGTGCTCCCTCATCTACACTGCATGCCCTGCTATGAGCTGCCAAGCCTGTGTTCCTCCCTCATCACAGCCCTTGGATCGCCGGACCTGGATTCTATCTACCCAAATATCACAGGATATTTGCCGACTGCATGAACGGCCTGGGAAGGGGACTGAGGGCCTGGTGTGGCTTTACTGGAGACAGCCACTGTGGTCTTCCTTTATCCTTTTTTTTTTTTTTTTTTAAGCTTATTTATTTTGAGAGAGAGAGGCAGAGCACAAGCAGGGTAAGGGCAGACAGAGAGGGAGCGAGAGAATACCAGACAGGCTCCACTCGTCAGAGCAGAGCTCAACTCAGGGCTTGAACTCACAAACCGTGAGATCATGACCTGAGCTGAAATCAAGAATGGGATGTTTAGCCCACTGAGCCACCCAGGCGTCTCTTCCTTTGCCCTTAATCCCGAAAGCGTGACTCCATCTCCTAGGATTACATCCACTCTGAATACTCCTTGTTCATTTCCATTAAGCCTTTCTTAGGTGGCCAAACTTTCCCTCTGAAAATTCCAGAGCATCTCAGACATCAGCAAGAAGAGAAAGGGAGGGAACCAAGGGAAAAGAAAAGAAGATTTGGCTTTCCTGGAGTTTGGACCCAAGAGAAAATGAGAGTAGCTTTCCCCTGGGGCAGAGGGGGAACCATGACATTGGAGAGAGAGATAGGAGGCCCCCACAGGGAGGAGAAAGCTTGGGAAATGCAGGTTTTCTTTGAAATTAATGCGTTTCAGAATCATTAACCAGTAGAGCCGGGATCCTCTGCCCCAGCCCCATTCTTGCATGTCACACTTGAACACGTGTGAACGTTCTACAAGCTCGCACCTCAATGTCTCCACCAACTCACCCTCGCCCTCGCCTCTCAGCAGCCCCTCATCACACTGCCCTAGGAAGCATGTTCCAGGTCCTCCGTTGTGCCACGGCGCCACCTCCAGGCCTTGACCGGTGTAGGTGCCCCTGCCCAAAGCACTCACCCCACCCCAGCATGCATGCACTCTGGTACAACACACCTCCATCAATTATAACCTGGATAAACCCAATCATCTCTCAGGTCTCAGCCCAGCGCATCCTCCATGGAATGTCCCCTGACTCCTAGGACTAGGTCAGGCACCCCCAGTGTGTGCCCAAGCCCCCAGATTCCCCCGGGAGGTACTCAGCACGCCGTGCCGGCACTGTGGTTTCTGGTCCTCATTGGTCTTCTCCACAACACCCGACGAGGCAGACCCTTCATGGATCACTCTTGTGGTCCCACCAACAAGCAGTCTCCATGGGTACATGTTGAATGAAGGGGACCATGACTTGATAAAGGGAGACAGGGGCTCCACTTGGGGCTCCCAATGAACAGGGAGACTGGAGGAGCCAACTTTCTCTCCACCTCCACTCCACCTTTGAGTCTGTCTCAGACTTGACCCATTCTTATGGGTTTTGTGCTCTCTTGATTCACTTCCCTGAGGTTTCCCTGTCCTGACAAAAGTTCCTTCCAACAATCCCCAACACGTGTTAGTCATGCTGAGGGGAAGGCAGGAAAAGGATCGTGTTGCACTGGGTCTGGCCTGAGTCCAAGTGAGAATGGCATGTCCCTGAGGCTGAGAGTGCTGGTGGCAAAGGTGGATCGAGAGACTCCTGGGCAAGAGATTCCAGAACTCTCAGGAGGGTCAAAGCCATCTGATGAGGTATGAAGGTCAGAAGCAGATTCTTTGGGGAAGAGGGATCCTTAGGCACCATCTGGTCCAATGCCCTCATCCCCTCCATAGCTGTTCACTCACTCATTCCTTTAACAAGCTCAGAGAGGGTGCTTGTGGGGGGGAAACTGAGGCCAGAGACCGAAGAGCTCGCTCTTGCTTGTTTGCACTGTTGTCTCAAAACAGCTCTGCCCATCGGAAGCCCACCTCTGACCTTAGAAGGTGCTAACAATTGTTAGAGGCCAGTGCTGAGAGGACAAAATTCGGAGCCAGGCCAACCTTGGTATGTGTGACTTGAGCAAGTGACTTCCCTTCCTGAGCCTCAGTTTCCTCATTTGCAAACGGAAGCAACGGCATCTACCTCTCGTAGTTGTGTCTTGAGAAACAGTGGCACGCGGAACATCCCTGAACACGCCTGTCGTAGGAACCTCCCAGGCCGCCAGGGCCGGGTCAGGAGGCCATGCTCTCAAAGCCCTGGGCTCTTCCCGGCACGGACCGTGCTCACCGCACCAGACCGCGATTACCAAACTGCCTGTCTGCCTCCCGCACCCGGCCGTGAGCCCCCTGGGCAGAGACACTCCATCTGTTTTCCTCACAGTTTTATTTCCTTCCAGCCCAAATACAGAATTTGTTGAATACAGATTTGTTGAATGAATGAACCATTGAATGAAACGGTCTCAGGAGGAGATTAAAATAGTTGGAGGCCCATAAGGAGGCAGCTTCGAGATTCCCACCCTCACCTCGCCTCTCCTCACTAACTCCTAACCTCAGGCCAGACCATCTCTCCTGCCTCCTACCTGGCGCCGGTGTTCATCGTGAGAGTCCCCAGACAGTCCCAGTGGTTCCCAGTCTAGTAAGGGAACAGAGAAGGGAACGTTGTTCCTGTCCAGGCCTGAGGTGGGGGGACAGCACCAGGGCCCTGGGCCAGGAAGGCCAGTGGCCCCCACACGTAGGACAGCCTTGGGGCGGGGGGCCTCGTGAGGTCGGGGAGCTGGCGAGTCATGAGCGTTGGAGTCACAAAGGTTTTCCAAGACCATCCAGCTATCACTCTTCATTCCTTCGCTCTCTTCTCTCGTTTACCCACTCTTCCTTGCGTCAAGCACAGACCCAGGGCCTTCTCGGTGGGGGGGAACTGAGGTCCCAGGAAAGAATCTCCATGTGTGAGGTTGCCCATCTTCTCTGCGCTTTATGCCAGCATCGCTTCCCACACGGGGCATTTGCGACAAGCTTCGGCTTACAGGCAAGCTTCTGCTTCTGCTTGTCTCTGAATTCAGTGGGAGCTCAATCGTCCTTTGAGGCCAGACAGGGCAGGAAGAGCACCAGCTTCGGAGCCAGGCCAAATTGGATTTGAGTCCTAGCTCAGTCACTTATAAGCTGTGTCACCTCAGACAAGTTGCTTAACCTCTCTGAGCTAGAGTTTCTTCTGTAAAATGGGCATGATAACCTCCACTTTGCTGGAACTGACTTCTCGGTTCACATCCTGGCTCTGCCGCTTAGAAGCTATGTGATCTTTTTGGCAAGTGATTTAACCCTACGGAACAGAACATGTTTTGTCATGAGGAAATGAAAAAATAAACAGCATCAGGAGGTTGCAGCGAGGACTAACAAAGGTAATATATATAGGAAGTGTTTGACACAGCGTCTTGTCCACAGTAAGTGCTTGATAATTGTTTGTCCCTGCCCCTTTCTCTTGTTCTTGGTCATCCGGCTCCTTTGCAAAGGAATTCTCCGTATGGTGGCTGTGCTCCCCCGCCCCCCTCTCCACCTGCCCGTATAGCCTTCCAGGCTCCCTTGCAGTAGGAACACAGCCACATGACCAGAACCTTTCCAAACAAACCCATGGCATAAGCCCGCGGGCCGAGAGCTAATGATCTAAACAGGGATGTGCCCCGTGGGATCCACTCCGGCAGGAGCGGCCACAGAGACACCCAGCTTCTAGCAGCAGCCATGCCAGGGCCTTAGCGGCAGCTTCGAGTCGAACATGTCGCTGAATCGGTGCCCGCAGATGGTGCAAGAGGGAGGCTTCCTCCGGCTGCACAGCCTGCAATCCTCGTTCCCTGCGAGTTCTTCCCAGGGACTCTGTGACCCACCTTAACAAACTGGCTTCAGAGTGTGGCTTCTGATCCGTGCAGGTAAAAACCCTGCTTGATGGGGCGCCTGGGTGGCTCAGTCGGTTGAGCGTCCGACTTCGGCTCAGGTCATGATCTCGTGGTTCATGGGTTTGAGCCCTACATCGGGCTCTGTGCTGACAGCTCAGAGCCTGGAGCCTGCTTCGGATCCTCTGTCCCCCTCTGTCTCTGCCCCTCCCCCACACTCACCCTCTCTCTCTCTCTCTCTCAAAAATAAATAAACATTAAAAAAAACCAAACACCTGATTGATTCAGAATTTAGTAAAAGAAATGAAGGCCGGCAAAAGACTCCTAAGAAACCACTGCTTGCGTGTCTGGCTGAGTCTGCTCGGGCCGCCACACAAAACACCACAGACTGGGCGGCTTACACAACAGAAATTTGTTTTCTCACAGTTCTGGGGGTTGGATGTCCAAAATGAAGGTGTTGCGGGTTTGGTGTCTTCCGAGGCCTCTCTCCTTGACTTGCAGATGGAGACATTGACTTTCAGATTCTGGGTCTCCCTCTCTCTCTCTCTGCCCCTTCCCTGCTTGCGCTCTGTCTCTCTCGCTCTCAAAAATAAATAAACATTAAAGACGTGGCTCAGACGGTGCTGCACCCCTGCCAGAAACCCGAGTGTTAGTCATGTTCGTCAACACTAGCTGCTGTAACGACCTCAAAAATCTCGCCGACCTAACGGGGTGAATGTTTGTCACTTGCTCACAAAAGGAACAACCTGGTTGGACAGTTCTCCTGAAAGCTCCCCTCCAGATGATGAACTCAGGCACCATAATCAGGGGCACCTGGGTGGTTCAGTCAGTTAAGGGTCCAGCTTTGGCTCAGGTCATGATCTTGTGGTTTGTGGGTTCAAGCCCTGCATTGGGCTCTGTGCTGACAGCTCAGAGCCTGGAGCCTGCTTCAGATTCTGTGTCTCCCTCCCTCTCTCTCTCTCTCTCTCTCTGCTCTTCCCCTGCTTGTGCTCCCTCTCTTTGTCTCAAAAATAAGTAAATAAACTTATAAATAAATAAATAAAACCTAATCATATGCCAAATATGTTCCTTTCCCACCTTAGGGCCTTCACACCCTCATGCACTGTGCCCAGATTGATCTCCTGCCACACACCTGCCTGTCTATCTCCCTTGCTCTGTCAGGTCATTGTTTATATTTCACCCTGTTGACTAACCCGACCTTGGCTACCCTGTTTAACCTTGCCATCCTTCCCTCCCTACCACACATTCCAACCACCACCCCCCTCACCATTCCCTGCTTCTCTTTGCACTTTCCACCTCAAAATATATCATAATAATTTATTGATGTGTTACATTTATTGTGTTCCCCTCCCCCTACCTATAATGTAAGCTCCAGGTAGGCAAGAATGTTTGCCTCATTGGTTCATTGAACAGTGCCTGGCAGAGAAGGAACTTAATTACATTTTTACCCCATAAAGATTGTTGAAGGAGTAACATGAGATTCAAAATAGTTATCTGACCTAGATGGGTCTGAAGGCAGTGAAAATCCAACTATTATTAAAATATGGGGCTTTGGAAGCCCAAGGCATGTAGTGATGAGATAAGGGTTGTCTAGTTTTCTTCTAACTGTACCGGAGAGCTTAGAGAAGTACCTTAGGGTAGTTTTCTCAAATTCCCAGGTCCTGGACTTTATGGGCAATCAGAACACCAGGGACTTTCCATAGTTACGCTAAAAAGGTCTCTTATTTCCTGTACTTTCCAGGCAGAAGGAGTGAAGATTTCATCTCAAAGTTGAATTCCCCAAATCGCCACGTTACAGCATCGGTTGAAATCACAGCCTTGCTAAGTCTCTTATGTAAAAGTTAGGCCATTGATCTGGAAACAGGAGCACTCACGGAATTGGAATGGAAATATAAGAGGATTTTGTTGGCTTAAAGTACCCCAAACTCCAAATTATCTTTACACTCCACCCTACCACCCTTTACAGCCTTTATAGCCTCCAAAGTTATAAGTAAGTCAGATCTCTGGAAGAGAAGGTCAGCTATCAAGTCAAAGCTTAGAGAAAAAGGCTCACCCAAAGGCTTACCCACTGTATCAGCAGAAATGTAAACACTGTGTTTGAGAATTAATTCTAATTTTTGATCAGGCTGAATTAATCAATATGGAGGCATTCACCGGAGAGTCACCGTTCAGCTATTAGCTTGAATATCTGGGAGTGGGTCTAAATACTTGCTCAGTTGAATGGCAGACACTGAACTCAGTGGTGGCCCATACGAAATAAAGCTGAGCTTCCAGAAAACCCCTGTTGTAATAAGGAAGAAGGAATACAACCAGTTAGGGAAACAGAAATGTTGGAGTGGAGTTATCTCATGGAACGTATCCAACAACTCTCCAGCTATGAGAGCCCAGAAGACACTATGTAGACTCTGGAAATTAAGAAATACCTAGACAAGGGGCCCCTGGGTGGCGCAGTCGGTTGGGCGTCCGACTTCAGCCAGGTCACGATCTCGCGGTCTGTGAGTTCGAGCCCCGCGTCAGGCTCTGGGCTGATGGCTCGGAGCCTGGAGCCTGTTTCCGATTCTGTGTCTCCCTCTCTCTCTGCCCCTCCCCCGTTCATGTTCTGTCTCTCTCTGTCCCAAAAATAAAAAAAAAAATAAAAAAAAAAAAACGTTGAAAAAAAAGAAATACCTAGACAAGGGGTACCTGGGTGGCTCACTCAGTTGACTGTCCAACTCTTGATTTCAGCTCCGGTCATGATCCCAGGGTTGTGGGTTTGAGTCCCGCATTGGGCTCTGCGATAAGCATGGAACCTGCTTAAGATTCTCTCTCTCTCCCTCTGCCCCTCTCCCTTGCTTGCTCTCTCTCTCTCCAAAATAATAATAATAATAATAATAATACCTGGACAAGAGGGAACACAGCATCTTTGAAAAGGACAACAGCAGTATTCTCTGAGGGTGCAAGTAAGAGATGATACAGCTGAATGAGGATTTCTACTTCAATAACAATGGGATTCTATGTGGCAGAAGACAAGTAGGAGCATTTCAATGCTAGCAGGCTAGAACACAAGGTAGAATGATAAAATCTCTAGGGATCCAGAGATTTGGATCCCTGATTATGGTCAGTTGTTCATGGGTTTCAAGGACCAAAATATATGCACTGCCCACCAAGGTCTTGATTCAGTCAGGATTCAGTATTAAGTAACAGAAACAAATCTCACTTTTCTCTTAACCAAAAGGAATTTAATACAGAGCATTAGGTGCTTACAAAATCATAAGAAGCTTGGAGGAACAGACTCTGGATTGGGCCCCTGGGAATAGCTCCCAGATTAACACCACAGAACCAGACTGAAAGGGAGCTCCTGGTTGCCACAATCAGAAACCTTGGGACTCTGTAAGCCAGAAATAGTTCTGTTGACTCCGGGACCATGTCATACCTGGTAGGTCTATACCAGCAAAAACACTCTCCACTCCAGACCTCTCCCCACTCGATTCATGTCCCACAGAAGTGTATGTGTTGGGAAAAACCTAAATTTTTCCTACAGCCATAGCTGTAAGGGAGTCTGGGAAAGATAGTTCTAAGATTATCGGCCTTTAGAGTACAGGAATGCTTACTAGAAGGATGTGGGACTGATATCAGCAAGTCGGTCTTCCACACCTGCCCCACTTCCCTACCCCACACTCCAAAAAGAAACCTTTAGGTCAAGAATAGGCCTGTCGTAAGCCCCATAACGGAGAATGACAGACTCATTGAATTCCTAAATCAGAACTGTCTCATAGATGCAGAGAACTCTGAATAAAAGGAAGTCTGGGTACCCTTGAGGAAGGACTCTGCCATAAATTATAAGCACATACTGTATGTCTACCTCCTAATCTTCCCCATAGGAACCTGTGGGCATTTACAAGAGTAGCTATGTACTGGGGGGAGAAAAGTACCCAGACTTTCATGGATTATTGGACACTGGCTCCACACTAACTCTAATCCCTGAAAATTGGAGGTTAGCAGCACAACACTGTGGTTCAAGACTGGAAGCTTATGCGTGTTTATGTTATATCTGTCATTTTGATCACTATTCTTTCCCAGGTACATCCAAAAACTACATTTCCCAGCCTCCTTTGCCATTGAAATGAGGTTCTGCACCATGTGATCCTTAATTTAGAAGGGAGGTATATGAAGAAATGGGCTCCACTTGGGACATCCAGTTTGCTGGCTCAATGGCACAGACAGCCTGGTTCTGAAGCTCTAGCTGTGGATGCTGTTTCTTAATTCAGCAGGCCACATCCTGACTTGGAAACTCCCTACTCATGCCAGAGGCAGCAATGCCCTTGGCAGACCCATTCTGCTGTGTCATTTTGGGAGACACTAGAAACTCAGCCCCAATTTTGTTTCCTAATTGTCTCCTGCTGATTCTTCAAAGTATCAAGAGTTCTTATAAATCCCTTACTTGTTAAAATAGGCAAAGTTGCTTTTGTTGGTTGCACCTGAGAACCTGACCAATACAGAGGATCAGATAGCAAGTTAAGGGGGTTTTTTAGGTTTATTTATTTATTTTGAGAGAAAAGGAGAGAGGGGGTGGTGCACGAGCAGGGGAGGGGCAGAGAGAGAGGGAGAGAGAGAATCCCAAGCAGGCTCTGCACTGTCAGCATGGAGCCTGATGCGGGGCTCAAACCCACAAACTGTGAGATCACTATCTGAGCCAAAATCAAGATCAGATGCTTAACCAACTGAGCCACACAGGTGCCCCACAAATGGAGTTTTGATTTAAGTCTGCTTCTCGTGAGCTCAGTAGTACCCTAGACCCATCTTGTGGTTATTTCCTAGTGTCTGCAATGGAATCTATATAGTCAATAAATGGCTCCCTGATCCATGGAGTAAAGATTAGTGTGGAAAGAAGAGCCAATAACACGACATTTCTAAGAGAATGACAGAGATTAGCACCTCAGGAAAGATTTGATAAATTCAGAGTTGATGCCTCTGATCACTTCCCAATTAACTTGCCATTTTCCCTGTGTAGAATACGAACAGATGTGAGGGAATGATTATTTTACGATTTATCACATGGCTATTCCAATAGCAATCATTGACCCACATTTGGTCTATGTACTAGAACAGACCACCATAGTCTCTGGCCCCTGATGTGGAAAACTCTTCTTTCCTTATCCCAATGAGCAAAGAATAACAGAATGTGTTTGCTTTCATCTACAGAGAAAGAAGTACGTCTTTCCCAGGATATGCAGAGAATCAGACTTGGAGTATATGCAACCAGAAACAATGCTCAAATCGTTCTAAAGGATTTTGCCAGGAAGACACCACGGCTGTTGCTGCTGGACAGACATTGCAGCTCAAACTGTTCATGTTGGGCACTGCATATCCCTGCAGGGCCACCACTACTGTGGCCTCAGTAAACATCCCCTGTGTGTTGGGGCGCCTGGGTGGCACAGTCGGTTAAGCGTCCGACTTCAGCCAGGTCACGATCTCGCGGTCCGTGAGTTCGAGCCCCGCGTCAGGCTCTGGGCTGATGGCTCGGAGCCTGGAGCCTGTTTCCGATTCTGTGTCTCCCTCTCTCTCTGCCCCTCCCCCGTTCATACTCTGTCTCTCTCTCTGTCCCAAAAATAAATAAAAAAACGTTAAAAAATTTAAAAAAAAAAAAAACATCCCCTGTGTGTCTCTGCCCCAGCTCTGTTCCTGCCATATTAGATTCCTTCACGTTCAAATCAAAGTCTTGTGTGGGAGCACCTGATTGGCAGAGCTGGGTCACATGCACGTGCCCTAGCTGCAAGGGAGGTTGGGAAATCAAGGTTCTGGCTTCTCCCTTGGGAAGCCTCAGACTCAAGATGGACAATCTTGAGGTAGAAAGGTAGAGAGAAGATTAAAGTGGTAGGAGAGGAAGACAGCTGGAAGCAGGAAGAGAACCAGAGAAGAGAGTAACCAGTGGCACAGCAAGGGTGGAGCACTAGCGAAATGATCACAAATTCTCACTGCTCCAGCAACTTGCTAGAGCCATCTTGGACCCAGAGACACTATCCAGCTTCCATCTTCATAAACCCCAGGGTCTTGGGTTTTCCGGAGCTTCCGTGTCACTTGTTGTCCTAAGTTTACCTTTATGCAACCTCTCCCCCAGTAATTTGGCCAATCTGTGGCATATTTTGCTTTCCCAGGGCACCTGGGTGGCTCAGTCGGTTAAGCATCCAACTCTTGATTTCGGCTCAAGTCATGATCTCATGATTCGTGAAATCGAGCCCCACATCGGGCTCTGGGCAGACAGCATGGAGCCTGCTTGGGATTTTCTCTCTCCTTCTCTCTCTCTGCCCCTCTCCCCACCTCCAAACAAATAAATAAAGTGTGTTTTTTTTAAAGTGTGTTTTTTAAAAGTGTATTTTCCGAAGATCACTATATCCCATTCCACAGCTGATCTTCAAAGTGACATTGACACTCCTCCATCTTGATATGGGATCTGTACTTGTTTTCTATTCCTGCTTTAAAAATTGCTGCAAATGTAGAAGATTAAAACAGCACCCATTTATTAGCTCACAGCTCTGCAGGTGTTTTCTGTGAAGGGTGTTACAAGGCTGAAATCAAGATGTTGGCCAGTCTGAGTCCTCATCTGGAGACTCTGGTGGAAAATCTGCTTCCAAACTCTTTCTTGTTTTTGGAAAAAAATCCGTTCTTTGCAGCTGGAGGACTGAGGTCCCCTTTTTCTGGGTGGCTCTCAGCTTCTAGAGGCCACCCACATTTCTTGCCATATGCCCCTTTTCATCTTCAAGCCAGCAATGGCAAATCAAAATCTTGCGCTTCACATCTCTGACTTCCTCTTCTATGATCATCCAGAGAAAACTCTCTCCTTTTAAAGAACTTATATGATTATGTCAGGCCCAGTGGATAATCTCCCTATCTTAAGGTCAACACAGTAGAGACCTTAATTATTTCTCCAAAATCCCTTTGCAGCAATACCTAGGTTCATGTGTGATTGAATAACTGGGGTCATCTTAGAATCCTGCCCCCTGCAAGGTCTATGCTTCCTCCCTTGGATCTAAGCAGGCCCGAGCACTACAACAGAGGGGAACCCTGCATGACTTCCAAGTCTAGATAATAAAGCAAAACAACTTCTTCCAGCATGTAAGAATTCTGGCTACCCTGAAGCTACCCTGCTGGAAGGGTCACACTGAGAATCTCCATACAAAGCTACTGAGGAGCCCCTTCAGGGCCAGCCCCCACATTTGAGTCTTTCCAGCCCAGGTGCCAGACAGGTGAGTAAGACTTCAAATGACTCCAGCCTGTGAGGCACAATGACACCAAGTGGAACAGAGGTGAGCTGTCCCCACCAAGCCCCCAAATCAATGTTATTGTTTTAAGCTTCCAAGCTTTGGGGGGTTTAACATCAGCTGTGATAATATCCGGAACACAGGCTGAGGGGCTGTCCATCCCTTGTCAGGAAAAGTAATTCTATATCAGGCCTGTCAGAATCTTTGGAGAACATTGTTGGCTGCTGTCAACATTGTTGACAGGGATATATGTCAAGGGATATACAATATCCCTTACTTTGCCTTGGAGCTCTTTTATTTGGGCTATATTTTTTGCCATCTGTGAAATCTTCCAAAGCAAAAACCACATTGTGTTTGCCTTATTTCTCTCTGTACCAGACATAGGACCTGCTAATAGGCTATGGCAGATTGTTTGCAAAAACTGGCCTCAGTCATTGCCCTCCCTATATCCATGTCCTTGCCCTGTGACTTTGTAGCTCCTCCCATCGAGAAGAGTCTATTTCCCCTGCTTTTGAATCTGGCCAAGGCTGGGATTGTTTTGGGCAGTAAGATAGAGCCAAAGTGACTACTCTGAGCCCAAGCCCCAAGAGGCCTTGCACACTACCACTCACTCTCCTGAGACACTTGCTTGAGCTAGCCAACTGGAGGATGAGAAGTATGTGTGTCATTCACCCCCAGCACCCCCAGGCAGCATGTAGCCAAGCCCCAGAGGCAGAGCAGCTAGCCAAATTGCAGCTGGCCACAGATGCTTGAAGGAAAATAGAACTGCCCAGTCTAAACTACCAACTGCAAAATCATGAGCTAAATAAATGATTATTATTTTAAGCCACTAAATCGTGGGTTGCTTTGTTACAAGCAAAAGTCAACTGATAGAAAACCTGACCAACACTTTGCAAAGTGGATTCAGTTGATTCTCCCTTCACCTCCTTTCTTAATCCCAAAGAACAAATGGGTCCCTTCTTAATCCCAAACAAAAGTCCCTTCTTAATCCCAAAGAACAAATGGGTCAAAGTCCAAGTTTGATTTGCAGTAGGAAAGCTTTATTGGGAAATTGAGATCAGGCAGGAAGTGGGATCACCCCCAGACCAGACAGTTGGAAGAGAGGTCTCCCCAACCCTCCTAGGGGAGGGAGCCAGTGAGCAGCCAGAGGCACACATGCCCATTCAGCCCAGTCCCAAATGAGCCCTGGGACTCGTTGCCAGCCATCCTTGATGTCAGAAGGCAATAAGCAGGCTTTGTCGGGGGGCTGCCCGTCTGGGGGACACTCAGCTGAGGCGGAGCCAAAAACATTTACAGGAGCTCTAGTATCGAATCTGATAGCCTGTAGAGAGATGGAAGAGACGTAAGGGTGAGAAGGGAGGACTTAGAACACGAGACAGAGAAACCAAGACTTAGAGAAAGATAGGCAAACTGAGAGCGAGGAGACTGGAGCTCAAAGAGCTGGAAGGACCTTGGGGTCCTAGTGGCCCCCATCCAATTCCTAAAGCTCTCCTGCAGCAGCCCTGACTGATACTCTCCCATTTCTGAAGATGAAGTTTCATGAGCCTGGTCCCTCTTCCATTCAATAGCCTTATTAGTACATTTCTTGGATATTGAGGTAAGGATGGCCCAGCCTCTGCCCATACATGCACATCCATGGCCCTGTGGTTCCTCTTGTTGCACAAAACCACACCAGACACCCTAGACAAGGACAGCTTCCATGCACCTCAAGGTTTCTCTGAGCTAAACATCCCCGGTCATGTTACCCAGACTTTTTACTACAATTTCATATAATTCATAAAATTCAACATGCACAAGGGGAAACTTTCTCTGACCTAGAGACCACTTCACGGTGTGACTCTTACATTAGACTTTTCTGTTCAGTGTATGCCCCTTTAGATAGTTGCACCATATAACTGACTTGTATGAGCCAACCACTGACTACAGTACCTGAACCTCTTTTCTACCTGAAATGTTGCCAATCCAGGTCTTCCCATCCTCATGATGATGGAAAGTATTGGCTGTGGAGACCCACAGAGCTGAGTTCCTCATTTATTGATTGTATGACCTTGCATAAGCTACTTCTCTTCTCTGAACCTCATTTCCCTTATCTCTAAAATGGGAATAATGATACCACCTCATAGGGTGTGATGGGAAATATATAAGATAATGCACAATTTCCAACCAAACTCCTAAGCTATGGAGACTCAGGCCATGTAGATTTGGTCCTAGCCTCACCCAAAGGTTTGTCAAAATTAATGATAATTAAGAAATAAGGGCAAGTCTATAACACCTTACTAGAGACCTCCCTAAAACCTAGCTCTGTTCAGAGTATGTATACCCTAGAGAAGCTCAAAGATACTCAAAAAGGGGTGGTACCATGACAGCTTAACACCCGTGCCTCCCTGACCCCATGAGCTAGAGTTGTCCCTTACCTTGGGTATCATCACATTCACCAGATTTTGAGGAAGAGGACTGGGACTGAGATGATCTTCCACTTCCTCCTCCATAGCTGCCACCACTTCCTCCTCCAGATCCACTTCCTCCTCCGTAGCT